>NW_020229244.1:0-519335 GCF_003227725.1 Camponotus floridanus
TATAATTTATTATAAAGTTTTAGTCTGCGAATTTTTTCGACAAATTGATAATTTTAATATAGCACATATTGATTATTATTATTATTACCCCTCACAATTTTTATTATTATTACATTACACATGGTCTATAATTAATTTTATCTCTTTTTTACGTTTCCGAAAAATATATACATTATTCGTGTCATATAGTGCTTAACTGTGCAATTATGTATAAATATTCCTATCGTATAAATATTCCTTACGTAATAATATTCCTATCGTACATTTAAAGAATTTGCACAAGTGACAAGATATTTACAACTTGCCTGCTTATCTAATCTAATTTATTATCATCTAGATATAAAATTGTGATTTGTCATGGAAAAAAATCATGATTAGATGGAAATTTTCCATCATGCATAAGCATATGCAACATGGCAAATAAAATATATATAAAGATGTTGCATTAGAAACTGGGCTTCTCACAATAATTAATAACCTATAAAAAGAAGACTATATAAACATTAGTCTATTTTTCAATCATGCTTGACAAATATAGATACAGTATCGGCCAAAATATACTTTATGTTTTTTGAGGGTACTTATTAATTCAAAATGTACTATAATATATTTAATCAATTTTTCTTGAGTTGCTGTTTTTATTATTGATGAAAAGTTTATTATTCAGTAATTTACATACTTAGTATTAAACATATTATCTAAATAGAAAATATATGCCCTTGTTAAATTAGTTATTTTCAAAAAGCATAAAGGTGATACAGTTTTTGACTGGTACTGTAAATTCGAAAATAAAAATAAATAAATGAAGAATTAATAAATAAATAAGTTGAAGTAATCACACTGACAATATACAAATTTTTTTCGAATTGTTCTTATTTTATCAAGATATAAATGTACTGTGACGTGGCCGTCCCGTCGCGTCTATCCGCCCCGGCAATTTTGACGGGGCGAGCCGAGTGGCCGCGCCAAGGTCAAGAGAGAGAGAGAGCTATCGTACTCCCCGGAGAGCGAGCGAGTAATACTAATGGCGTGTAATATTAATTCTTTTTTTTACTATTTTATTGTATCGAGTCTGGATTGAGGCACCTCACCACCGAACACCGAAGAACAGGGGAGAGCAGCATCGCCTCCCCGCGACAGCTAAAGAACAGCCGAGGGAAATTCATAAGAGCGAGGATCCTGTCCCAGAAGCCCTGCATCGTGAATCCGGACAGGGGAGCAGCATGGCCTCCTCGACAGCCGGGAACGACAGCCGCTGCGACAGCCATCCTCCAGGAGAGGATACGTCCGGGAAGGACCTCACCCGGGCCAACAAGGGCCCGCGCAGCGTTCAAGTTTGGCGCTATTTCGCGCGGGGCGCGATAATGCCTCGCGTGGCGCGCGAGGCGCCAGGACCTCGCGCGTGTCGGGCCGCTAATTGGCCGGGGGTCCGCGCATCCCCCTGCGCGGCCCAACGACCCCGCTATCGACCCTGGATCGCGAGATCCAGGGATCACTTTGCCGCGGCCGCTCGACGAAGCAACAAAAAATATTATCGTGTATCTGTCGCGTGAGTGGGCTCGGAACGAGACGGACCGGGAAGGACGAGACCGAGGATCATCCCCGCAGCCGGGGAGAAGCCTTCATCGGTGAGGTTGCCCACGTAATTTTGTACTCCGCGAGCGTGATTGTGTCCGCTCGCCGGCCGTTCTATCGCCGTCGTCATTACGGCGTTTATCGCGACCGCTCGAGCCTTCTGCTGAGTCGGTCGATTTTGGTGCATTTCGGGCGACAGGAGACAAGCGGCTGAGGAAGCGCGGACACTGGCGACGGAAGTGCGTATCGTAGGGTAATTCTCGTCTCTCTCCGGGTATCAGGGTGCGTAAGACGCATAGCATTCGACGTTGGGTATCGACCGCGTGCGTCGTAAATCGCGAGCGATGCGTAGTTCGCACGGGCTGTCGTTTGGTTGTCGAAGCCGCGTCTCGCACCTCTGAAATATGTCTCAGAGCGAGTCTGTGGAACGTAATTGGTCGTGATTAATGAGTCTTCGTGTAGTATCCATCGTCATTCGTGAATATTGCGTGAAACTGCGTATTATTGTCGCGTCCATTGTGTGCGTGCGAGTTGTTCGTCTCGAAAAAAGAAACTTAATTCCTCGAAATTGTCGCGGTGTGCGGGTATCGCACGATTCTAAGTATCGATATCTGAGATCAGGAAATTCCTGGCAAAATATTGCGGCTATCGAAGGAGGCACGGTGCGGGACTGTCGCCCGGCCTTCCTTATTACCTTGAGACCGAGAAGATAATTAATTCTCACGCTGTTGGAGGTATCGGGGGTGTGACACGACATTGTCGCATCGCCCAGATTGCCAGAAAAATTTAAGTTGCGAGCGTCGCAGAAAAAAGGCGGAAAAATCTTCGACCGCCGCCGGCTATCGAACTTCGCCGGTATCGTCCGCCAATCGTATGCGAGATCTCTCCTCGCGAAACTAATATCTTTTCGCTTATTGCGTACTAATCGGCTGTCTTATTTCTGGGTTGTCGACTTCGAGTACGCTCGGAGGAAATTGCGAGATACGCAATTAATTAGTAAGATCTCCGCGAGGCTGTCGAAGCTGCGAATGATAGACCGGTACTATCGCTCTCTCTCTCTCTATCGCGTATGGTACGACCGTTAGCAAGAATTCGAATTACCAAAATTCCGTTATAGAAATTATTGTTCTCAGGAGCTTCGACTTTAGGAAGCCTCCGTAATAGACGCTCTTTGTTAGACCGACTTAGAATATCGCGCGTTTTTCTAGCGTTTCGAGATTTATTGTCAGTTCGTGGCTAGTACATTATTTCTGTTTCCATTCTGTATCGAATGTTATTTCTTTTCTGTTAATACTTTCTTACTCTCTTAATAAATCTGTTATTTTTTTTATTAAAGCTCGCGTTCTTTATTTGGCTGGCGATCATCTGTGATTTCTGTGTCCGTCTTTGTCTGTCAATTTAGTAAGCTCGCTCAATCAATTAACTTTTTCTTTCAAACCCCGCCCCTCTACCGTTAGGCGAGCTAGCCAGCCCGTGGCGAAGCGGGCTGTCGTATTCTTTCGCGCTTCTCGAAAAATTCGTGAAAACTGGTACGTGAGAGACCGTGCCTGGCGCCCATTTCCGAGGTATCGAGACGGCCTTCGCTCCGCCGCGGCTCGCGCGCGGACACCCTCCATCCCTGTCCCGCCGATCGCGAGTACACCAAAACCCTTGTGTTTTTGACGGCGCTTCCGCTCCCCCGCGAGAATAAAAATTAGAATTGAAAAAGCGTCGCAAAAATTTGGCGCCCAACGTGGGGCCACGTTTCAAAGAAAATATCGCGCATAGGCCACGTAATTTTGTTTAACATAGGTCAGGTCGTGAAAGTTTAGCGTAGAGCCACGTTGCAAAATTCGACATAGAGCAACGTCGCAAAAATTTGGGCGTAGGTTTCGTTGCAAAAATAAATTAATTATTCTAACAGAGATTATTTTGCAAAATTTAACGTTTGAAAAAAAAAAACCAAGGACTTCGCGTTAAGTAAGAAAAAGTTCGAGGAGCTTGTGCGAGCTAAAATTATTTATTGAGTTAGTTCAAAGTCATTTTTTCTTATGATTGTGTATTCGTTTCGTGCGTGATTATTATTTTCGTTGGTCGTGTATTCGTTTCTGGTGTGATTTAGACTTTCGTTGGAAATTTCTGTTGCCAACCTTCACATATTTGTTGTCAATTCTAGGATATTCGAACAATAACGGCTTTGTCTCGTGTTCTTGAGCTGTCGACGGTTATTATAGTGTTGTCGAGGCCACATCTGGCCGAGTTCGAACATATTTATTTTGTTTCAAGTTTTTCTGTCGGTATCGTATGAGTCAAGTCGATCCAGAGGACGACTGGATTTTCGTATTAAATCGCGAACAATTATTCGAAAAATTAGAGCGGCGGAAACTTCCAACGGAAGGAAGTTATTCTATTCAGACCGCACGTTTGCTGCGTCGCGTACGTGAAGAGCGAAAATTTAAAGCGATTAAAATGTCGAACGAGGAACTTTTGGAAGTCCCCGTCGACGCGATAGCCAGACCGGATAGCCCCATGGACCAAGCAAGATTTCGCGCACCCTCAGGCTCTCGCGATACTCCTCGCTCTGAAAGTCGAGATTTTTCGCGCGACAATAATGGAAATTCCGCAATGACTGCGTATAACGTCATGCGGAAGTGGAACCTGAAGTTCTCGGGTACGAAAGGGGAGGACGCGGAGACGTTTTTGCTGCGCATTGAGGAAGGTCGCGAGTTAGTTCCTATATCGGATGAGGATATTTTGCGTTGCTTGCCATTTTTTCTAACGGGCATGGCTCTCTATTGGTTCCGCAGTAGGCGTAATAGGCTGTCGAACTGGGCTGTCTTTAAAGACGCGTGGAGAACGCGCTTTGGCGACCCAGATTTTCAGTACGCTCTGCGCGAGGAAATCATGAGAAAGACTCAGGGTGAACATGAGCCTGTCACCGATTATTTTACGTGTTTGAGAACCATGTTAGATCGATTATCGCCGCTGTGGACGGAATCGGAGCAAGTCAGCTGCGCGTTTAGGAACTTATTACCGCGACTCCAACAATCTCTTCGTCGAGATGAAGTACGAGAATTAGACGCCTTAGAAAATTTAGCGATTCGCGTCGAAGCCAGTTATTCGCTATCGCAACGATATCGGGCTCCTCCGACTCCGGAGAAATCGTTCCCCGATCTCGCTTATCACGCGCCGCGTAATACGAAGCCGGCGACCCGAGGCCGCGAGACCCTGGCCGCGTTAAGCACCTCGGAGGAGGGGACGGAGGCAAAATCAAAGTCGCGAAGAAATAAAAATCGCACAGCTCAGGCCGCGACCGAGGCCGCGCAGAGTGGTTCGTCGTCGTCAGGGGCGACAGCCGTAGAGTCGACAGTCGCGCGTAATTCTACAATTAAATGTTGGAATTGCGAGGGTGTCGGACACATCTCGCGAAATTGCAAAGCCGCTCCGCGGAAGCACTGCTATAGATGCGGTCGAGCGGAGGTAACTTTACGTACGTGTCCTGACTGTTCGGGAAAAGAATAAAGGAGTCGAATAATGGGGGGGACCCGACTGAAAACCCTCCTGAACAACCCCAACCCCCTGTTCGTGTCGTTAATTGTCGTGAATTTTCGTTCAGTGCTTTTAGTAGTCGGGACATTCCGTCAATGTTATTTGTTCGAATTAATTTATTAGGTAAAGAAATTGGCGCTTTAGTGGATTGTGGTTCGACTCGTACGTTTTTAGGCTCTAGCGTTATAGAATTGGTAAAGAAATCGAATACGAATTTTCGAAAGTCAGATGGCCGACGAGTCGTTACGGCAACCGGCCAGACGACACGGGTTAGGGGGGAGGTGAATCTTCCTTTTACATTAAATAGTAGAACTCATAATGTGAGAGCGTATGCGTTGCCGTCATTAGCTATTCCGTGTATAGTAGGGCTAGATTTTTTAAGTTTATTTAGTATGACGGTCAATTTTTCGCGACAAGAATGGTACTTCGAAAATGAACCAGCCAAGGTGTATCGCTTTGAGAATCAACCGTTAGATCCCGTTTTTCATTTGAATGTTATTGAGAATACGGCCACTCGTAATTTAAGTAGCTCTTTCGTGTCGATAGGTGAGAGAGTAGCGGAAACGAAATTAGATGTTGATAGGCCGGAAAATGGGCTGTCTGTCGCAAAAGCGACGCGTAATCGCAAGGCCAAGAAAATTCGGCTGTCGAAATCTGATCCGCTTATTTGTTGTGGTTTAAATGAATTATCGTCGCGCGAAGATCAGATATTGGCGAAATTTCTAAAGAAACATATAATAGGCGATCCGGATAAACCGGGAGCAACGAATTTGACGGAACATAGGATCGATGTAGCCGGACATCGTCCAATTAAACAGCGATATTATCCCGTTTCGCCGAAAATCCAAGAAGCTATCTACGCGGAGGTAGATAAAATGTTAGCGGCAAAAATAATAGAACCGTCGAAGAGCGAATGGTCTAGTCCGATAGTCATGATCAAAAAGCCGAATGGTAGCTATAGATTTTGTCTGGATTTCCGTAAGTTAAATAGCGTTTCGAAAAAGGATGTGTACCCGCTACCGTACATGAACGTCATCCTTGATAAATTGCGATCGGCCAGTTATATTTCGACGATCGATTTGAGCCAGGCTTATTTCTAGATTCCGCTGGAAAGAAATAGTCGCGAATTAACGGCATTCACGGTACCGGGGAAAGGGTTATTTCATTTCACCCGCATGCCGTACGGGCTCACCGGTGCCCCCGCGACATTTCAGCGATTGCTCGATCGACTTATAGGTCCCGAGATGGAACCTCACGCTTTCGCTTATTTAGACGACATCGTGGTCGTAACGCGCACTTTTGACGAACATTTAATTTGGTTGAAACGAGTATTAGAACGGATTAGAGAGGCAGGTCTAACGATAAACCCGGAAAAGAGCAAATTCTGTCGGTCTCAAGTTAAATATCTTGGGTTTCTAATTCAACAGGAAGGGCTTAAGGTAGACCCTGACAAAACCGCGCCGATAGTCGAGTATCCGCCGCCGAAAAATATAAAACAGTTAAGACGGTTTATTGGAATGGCGTCATGGTATCGCCGATTTATACCACAATGTGCAACTCAGTTAGAACCGCTAACCCGTCTCCTAAGAAAGAATTTCTCTTGGGAGTGGGGGGATGAACAAAAAAATGCATTCGAGACAATTAAATCCTGCATTACGTCCCCGCCTATGCTGTCGTGTCCGAATTTCGGACTGCCGTTCACCTTGCAGACGGATGCGAGCTCGGTTGGTTTAGGAGCGGTCTTAACGCAAGAATCGGAAGGCGTAGAACATGTCATCGCGTTCGCGAGTAGAGCGCTGTCGGAGGCCGAGAAGAAATACTCCACGACAGAACAGAAGTGTTTGGCTGTCGTTTGGTCCATCAAAAAGTTCCGACCGTACCTCGAAGGGTATAGTTTTAAAGTTATCACGGACCATAGTAGCTTGAGATGGCTTCACAACTTAAAGAATCCGACTGGCCGCTTAGCGCGATGGGCATTAGAACTCTTAGAGTACGATTATAAGATCGAACATCGGAAGGGAGCGTTGCACCATGTTCCAGACGCGTTGTCGCGCATGTACGAGGATACCGCTGAATTATGCGCTGTAGCGATTACCGGAGACGCTTGGTACGATGCACGCGTTCTAAACGTGGAAAACGAGCCACGCAACAATCCGGGCTGGAGAATTAATAACGACCAGCTTTATTACCGAACGCAGTCGTTTCACAGGTTGTCGACGATCTCGAGCAGTGGAAGTTGGTCCTGCCGAGAGAAGCGCGCGCGAACGTCATTAGAGAGGCTCACAATACTCCACAAGCCGGTCACCTCGGAGTGGAGAAAACCTATCAGAGGGTAGCGACGCGTTATTTCTGGCCGCGAATGTTCAAAGAAATTGCCGGTTATGTTCGACATTGCGATGTTTGCCAAAGAACAAAGGTAGAACAAAATTTGCCGATGGGTTTGATGGGGCGTAGGGCTGTCGAAACTCCGTGGACGGTGGTCGCCACGGATATTATGGGGCCGTTTCCGCCGAGTAAGAGCGGGAACGCGTACATCTTGGTCATACAAGACCTATTCACGAAGTGGATTGAATGTTGCCCCCTACGAAAAGCAACCGGCAAAAAGATCCGCGAACTCTTAACGGAATTGATCGTGAATCGGTGGGGCGCGCCGCGAGTACTTCTGACGGATAACGGCACGGAATTCATTAATCGCGAACTGCAGGCTTTTGCGGAGGAGCACGGCATAACTCATACGACCGTGCCATCCTCAGGCAAACCCTGTGGAACGCGTCAATAGGGTGATTAAGACTATGATAACGGCCTTTCTTGAAAGCGATCACCGCGAGTGGGATTTACACTTGGCTGAGTTCAGATTCGCGTATAACACTGCGTACCATACTTCGCTACAGGCAACCCCTGCGTTTTTAAATTTTGGTAGGGAACCGCAGCCGATAAATACCGTGCGTGGAAGGCATGAGCAGGCACGAGCTGTCGAGGTCGCGGAGACGAATCCCGCGAATTGGAAAGAACGCATGGAGAGGATAAAAGCTTTACACGAATGGATAATAGAAAATTTAGAAGCTGCGCATGAAAAACAGTCGCGATATTACAATCTGCGTAGGAGAGATCAACGTTTTGCGATTGGCGAGCGAGTTTTGAAGCGGCAACATATCTTGTCGTCGGCCGCTCAGAACGTATCGGCTAAATTAGCGACAAAATTCCACGGTCCCTACTATCGCGAAAATATTATAGCCCGTGGTTTATGAGTTGCATGATGACGCGGGTAGATCATTAGGCAAAGTACACATAAAGGATTTAAAATTGTATAATGTACCACCTCCTACCCTTCCCTTAGGCAATTAACGAAAAAGAGAAAGAGAAGCGACGATGTCTCGCAGGTTCCTGGAGCAATACCGGGACGTATTCGACGAGACGCGTCCAGGATTCGGGACGGCGCTGGCCGAGGAAGCGCGAGGGATAATAGAGAGCCGCACAACTACCAGAGGCGCGATAGTGCGCGATTTCCCGGCCCAACTTGAAATCGGGATACAGGCTGTCGTGGCGACAAGGGACGCTGAGTCCCAGGTGGCTGTCGGGAGCCGAAGTGAGGTGGCGGTGCAGGTGTCACCCAGATACCCCGAACCGGACTCTACGTCCCCGGATGTGCGGGAGATCTCCCCCGCCTGCCGGGAGAGCCTAAGTCCGACCGCCGGGCCCTCCCCCTCATCACCGGTTCCGCGTCGGCGTCGAGGCTGCTGGAACTGCGGTTCCAGGAGACATGTCGCCGGTGCGTGCCCGGCAGAGGAAAAGAGGCTCTTCTGTTTTCGTTGCGGGACTCCGGGGGTCACGATCAAAGCGTGCCCCCGTTGCCGTGAGGGATGGCGGGCGCAGGGCCCCTATAAAGAAGGAAAGGACCATGACCGGCCCCGCTCCTCGGGAAGTCGCAAGGCTCGGAAGAATGGCCGCCCGAGGCCCTATTGAAAACGGCTGTCGTCGGCTCGCCTAAGAGCTGCCTCCCGGGCTATCGACCCCCTGTCCAACAGGCGAGGATTATGTATCATTAGGCCTTATAGTTAGTTAGCCTAATAAATAATTGTAGTTTAATCTGTACTCGGCGTTACTTTATCTTTTCTTTCTCTCCTCCTTTCCCCCCCCCCCAAGTAGGTTAACACAGACCGCTGAATAGTAGCCCCGTAAAGATCGCGCGAAGTCAAACGCGGTAGGACGGGCCCAGAACCCCAACGAGAGACGAAATCGCGACGTACACTCGCAAGAAGCCGGTTGAACGGCTCGCCAAGTATCGTAGGCCTCAGTTTCTTAATTATCGTTAATTTTTTGTTTGTTTGTTTTTTTTTGTGTTTAATGTTTTATTTGACGTGTTTCCTCGGCTCCGGGGACTTCGGTCGCCCGAACCACGGCGGGCGGACGGAATAGTCCGCCTTAGCGGCTGTAATGGGTAGCCGAAGCCGGTGGGCTCTCTCCTGGCATGGGGGGATGTGACGTGGCCGTCACGTCGCGTACATTCGCCCCGGCAATTTTGACGGGCAAAGCCGAGTGGCCGCGCCCAAGGTCAAGAGAGAGAGAGAGCTATCGTACTCCCCGGAGAGCCGAGCGAGTAATACTAAATGGCGTGTAATATTAATTCTTTTTTTTTACTATCTTGTATTTGTATCGAGTCTGGATTGAGGCACCTCACCACCGAACACCGAAGAACAAGGGAGAGCAGCATCGCCTCCCCGCGACCGCTAAAAACGACAGCTGAGGGAAATTTATAAGAGCCGAGGATCCTGTCCCAGAGAGCCCTGCATCGTGAATCCGGACAGGGGAGAGCAGCATGGCCTCCCCCCGACAACCGGGAACGACAGCCGCTGCGACAGCCATCCTCCAGGAGAGGATACGTCCGGGAAGGACCTCACCCGGGCCATACAAGGGCCCGCGACAGCGTTTAGATTTGGCGCTATTTCGCGCGGGGCGCGATAATGCCTCGCATGGGGCGCGAGGCGCTAGGACCTCGCGCGTGTCGGCCGCTAATTGGCCGGGGGTCCGCGCATCCCCCTGCGCGGCCAACGACCCCGCTATCGACCCTGGATCGCGAGATCCAGGGATCACTTTGCCGCGGCCGCTCGACGGAAGCAGTCAAAATATATATCGTGTATTGTCGCGTGAGTGGGCTCGGGAACGAGACGGACCGGGAAGGACGAGACCGAGGATCATCCCCGCAGCCGGGAGAAGCCTTCATCGGTGAGGTTGCCCACGTAATTTTGTACTCCGCGAGCGTGATTGTGTCCGCTCGCCGGCCATTCTGTCGCCGTCGTCATTACGGCGTTTATCGCGACCGCTCGAGCCTTCTGCTGAGTCGGTCGATTTTGTGCATTTCGGGCGACAGGAGACAAGCGGCTGGGGAAGCGCGGACACTGGCGACGGAAGTGCGTATCATAGGGTAATTCTCGTCTCTCTCCGGGTATCAGGGTGCGTAAGACGCGTAGCGTTCGATCGTTGGGTATCGACCGCGTGCGTCGTAAATCGCGAGCGATGCGTAGTTCGCACGGGCTGTCGTTTGGTTGTCGAAGCCGCGTCTCGCACCTCTGAAATATGTCTCAGAGCGAGTCTGTGGAACGTAATTGGTCGTGATTAATGAGTCTTCGTGTAGTATCATCGTCGTTCGTGAATATTGCGTGAAACTGCGTATTATTGTCGCGTCCATTGTGTGCGTGCGAGTTGTTCGTCTCGAAAAAAAGAAACTTAATTCCTCGAAATTGTCGCGGTGTGCGGGTATCGCACGATTCTAAGTATCGATATCTGAGATCAGGAAATTCCTGGCAAATATTGCGGCTATCGAAGGAGGCACGGTGCGGGAAGGTCGCCCGGCCTTCCTTATTACCTTGAGACCGAGAAGATAATTAATTCTCACGCTGTTGAAGGTATCGGGGGTGTGACACGACATTGTCGCATCGCCCAGATTGCCAGAAAAATTTAAGTTGCGAGCGTCGCAGAAAAAGGCGGAAAAATCTTCGACCGCCGCCGGCTATCGAACTTCGCCGGTATCGTCCGCCAATCGTATGCGAGATCTCTCCTCGCGAAACTAATATCTTTTCGCTTATTGCGTCACTAATCGGCTGTCTTATTTCTGGGTTGTCGACTTCGAGTACGCTCGGAGGAAATTGCGAGATACGCAATTAATTAGTAAGATCTCCGCGAGGCTGTCGAAGCTGCGAATGATAGACCGGTACTATCGCTCTCTCTCTCTATCGCGTATGGTACGACCGTTAGCAAGAATTCGAATTACCAAAATTCCGTTATAGAAATTATTGTTCTCAGGAGCTTCGACTTTAGGAAGCCTCCGTAATAGACGCTCTTTGTTAGATCGACTTAGAATATCGCGCGTTTTTCTAGCGTTTCGAGATTTATTGTCAGTTCGTGGCTAGTACATTATTTCTGTTTCCATTCTGTATCGAATGTTATTTCTTTTCTGTTAATACTTTCTTACTCTCTTAATAAATCTGTTATTTTTTTTATTAAAGCTCGCGTTCTTTATTTGGCTGGCGATCATCTGTGATTTCTGTGTCCGTCTTTGTCTGTCAATTTAGTAAGCTCGCTCAATCAATTAACTTTTTCTTTCAAACCCCGTCCCTCTACCGTTAGGCGAGCTAGCCAGCCCGTGGCGAAGCGGGCTGTCGTATTCTTTCGCGCTTTTCGAAAAATTCGTGAAAACTGGTACGTGAGAGACCGTGCCTGGCGCCCATTTCCGAGGTATCGAGACGGCCTTCGCTCCGCCGCGGCTCGCGCGCGGACACCCTCCATCCCTGTCCCGCCGATCGCGAGTACACCAAAACCCTTGTGTTTTTGACGGCGCTTCCGCTCCCCCGCGAGAATAAAAATTAGAATTGAAAAAGCGTCGCAGTACATTATACACATGTTCTGATATTTTTTATCTCTAATGATCGCAGCAGAGAATAAAATTAATAGAATACGAAAATGTAGCTCTATCCGATATGAAGCTCGTTATCAGGCTAAGGTTGACCGGAAACGTCTTCATGTTCGTTCCGCCGACCAGGTACTCGTCTTCACCCGAGGACTTTTTTATAAAGCCGAAGTAGATGCTGACGATGCCACAGGCAACTAGCATTATCGCGAACATGGTATAATTCAATGTACCAAAATTCTGCATCGACTCGCTGATTTCTTATACGGTGGGCATTTCCGGCAACCAGTTAGCCAAGCCTAGATCATCCGACGTACCGTCCGAAGTCTTTTTGTTGCAAAACGGAATCTCGTCGATCTTATAGAGTACCGCAGTGGAAAAATGTATATTGTTGTCGAGAATAAAATCTTCCGATCGTTCTAATCTAAATTCATCGCTTTTTATTATCGTCACGAAAATAGCAGTGGACGGTCACGCAATGATTTATCATGAAGAATAGGGGTAAACAGTATAGTGATTGGCCACTTAAGCAAGATCGCAAAACAAAAATTGAATTATTAACCTGAATTTAATAATTTAGAAAAAAAAATTACTACTAATAGTTGTAAAAAATAATAATGATTCATAATAAAATAAAAACCATCATAAAAATTTAGGAATTAATAAAAATTATGTAAAAAACACTTATCCTATCAAAAAAGTTAGTCATTGGCCATATTAACACAGTTATTGTCTAACAGTTTGACAGTGATTATCCTCTATCCATGCAAGAATGAGTACATAATTAAACAGTGACAAAGAAATTATTTGGCATCAAAAAACTAAAATTATTAAATCAATATATATTTTATTACATATATTTAACATAAGAGATAAACATTATTATTAATTGTATATTAATTATAATATAAACAAGAGAAACAAATTTTGTTTAACAAGTATTATTTTTAATTAGACGAACTTTTTTTGGAAATATTTCATTTTTCAAAATTTTTGGTTTTAAAATTGCTTTCTTTCTTTTTCCTTGTTCTTTTTGGTTTTCCATCAGTATTTTCTTTATTGTCAATTTTTTCTTTTTTAACTTTTTGTGACATCATTTTTTTTCCTGTTGTTTTTGTAATCTTGCTAATTTTTTTTGTTCTTTTAATTTTTCAGCAAGTTTTTTCTTTTCTAATATTGTTACAGCTGAAAAATATATCTTTTTAGTAATAACAAATATAACTTACTGTCTTATCTGTCACTCGATGTAAGAGGTCAATAACTATAACATAGTTTCCATAACCACAAAACAATAATTGGCCGAATGGCCAATTACTGTTGTAAAACGTATGTTAGTCGTTGGCATAACATAATTTTTAAAATATATATGTTATTTTCACCGATATGAATTTTTTTTACAAAATTTAAACTTTATTAATGCATGTCTATCACGAAAACAAAAATTATATGTCATAAAAACATTAAACAATTTGCAAATTGTTGGTTCCACTCTTAGGGTTTTTTAATTGAATGGCGACAATTTTCAAGTATGTTACCAAAGTCATTTTAATCCTTATTTATATAAATTATAATATATAGAAAATAATTAAATATTAATTGTATTTGAAGCAGAAAAATGTATTAAATATTTTTTTGTAATTAAAAACATTTTAATAGTATTTCCTTTTAATCTTTAATTTTTTAAAATGTGGCCAATCATTGTAGAGTGGCTAATAACTGTACTGTTTACCCCTACGGGTTAGCGAAAAAATCTGCGGGTTGCGCTATTGCAATTTAATAATCTATACAATAGAATTCCTCGATGTTAATTGGTATTAAAATTTTGTTAATATTTAAAAGTGTTTAAATTATTATTTATTTGCTACCCAGGTAACACATATTCGTTTCAAAAACGTCACAAATGTTTCTTCGAAGCGTTTCATAACTGACTCTTGAAAATGTTTCTACATGATTAAAATGTCCACTTGAAAAACGTTAAGAAATACGTTTCTTTTCTGATAAAAAAACGTTTAAAAACCATTTAAAAAACGTTTAAAATATGTGTTCTTTTTTACGTTAACCGTTTGTTGTACGTTCGTTATACGTTTAAAATACATTTTTTACGTTTGTTTTCTAGTTGAATTAATAAAACAATGCATTCATACACACTCTAAAAATGAATCAATATATCATCAGTGAAAACAGTAAATAGAGTCACTGATACAACAGTTATAAGTAATTATAGCACTGTAAATCAATAATATTTCACTAAAAGAATTAATAATATTGACTGTTTTAATCAGTATATATTATCAGTACTTATCTCTTCTGTTATTTATCATAAAAATGTAAGAATAACATTTTCTTTTAATTAAATTCAACATTATAAATATATTAATTTAACATAAACTTTATTTCCAAATAAAGTTTAAGTGTTACACTTTTTGTATTAATTTTTAAACATATTACTTGTGTTATTTATTTACATACTTGCCTTCTGTTAAATTAACTTTAAAATTAGAGTGGATAAATTGAGACATGTGAAATATGTTAATTTTAACACAAAATTTTTTATTGTGTAGACTTGTTTTTAATAATTCAAAATTCAAATTCTTTACTTTCAAATTCTATTTATTTTTGAAAAATACAGCATCAATTATCATATTTATATTTTCCAGTATTTCTTTGAATCATTGTACAATTTAAAATAAAAAATTAATGAAATCTATTATTAATTAGTAAAACTATACACTCTCGTTGTATCCTTATTTATTACAGCGTTTAAGTAAAAACAATATGCACAACGACCTATAACAATTTTTACAATATACATGTTACAACACTATCAAGAATATATAGTATCACATGTATAAACTTCATATACAAAGCTTCTGTTAGTATAATTCTACACTTTAGTACACAAAACGATATGCCACATTAGTGTCGAATTACACACTATCTTTTTAATACATTCAGGAATTCGGAAATTCAATAATACAATTAATGTAACTTAATTATATTACACATCATGTCAAAGTCGCTTCTAAAAATTTATCATCTTCGTTGATAGCGCGAGATGCCATCTTCTCATCCTTTTCAGATTTTGTAATCTATAATAGAAACAATAAATCAAATGTATTAAAAAATTATTTTTTTATTTTTTATTAATATTAATATATTTAAAAAAATATTTTATTAATAGAAAAACATTTTAATATATTTATATATTAAAACACACAATGCATATTCCCAATAGTAAATAAACTACCAATATATTCCTAGTAATATATTGATAATTCAGCAGAATTTTTGAACAGAAAGTAGACTGACATGAAACCATGGTTATTTTTAATAGGAAAAGATTCAATTAAAAATGATAAAATGAATTAATTTAAAAAAATAATAAAATACCTTGATCTGAAGTTCTTCAGACAGAACATCTTTGCTCGAAGTCTTCAAGTATTTTCTCATAAACGGCGCCAGGAGCATTGGATCTAACTTTTCAACATTTTGGGAAGTAATGAGAGTTACGATAAGCCCGACTGTTATAGTCGTCAAGGCACCGGTCATGGTATACCAAAGATAACTGAGACGGTATAATGCCCATGGTTCCCTATTATATGTTTTATTATAAAACGTTTATATTTTATTCTAAATCGCACGATTCTATCTTAATTCCTTATCTTAATAAGCTGCACAAAATTATTAGTTATCCATCTACACCAAATTGATATACAGTGTACTTCATTTAATTCTCACACCAAAAATAACTCTATTACTTCTATAAAAAGTATCCAGTAATAACTGTATCACTTTCATGTGCAGATATAAAGCAAATTAAACTGAATAGAGAAGTCCTGTGCTGTTTTGCTATTTTCATAATAATTAATAAAAGAAATTAATTAATAAAGATCAATCAATTCATATGAATATTTGCATGCGGCGAAAAGAGACGGTCCATTGTCATGTGGTTGTTATTAGGTGCATAACGAAGTATTGAGAGAGGCATTTCTCAAATAACAACAATTACGTATATAAATTATATGCATCATGTTTGTTCCTCTCGATTTAGCAACCACGTAACATCGAACTGTCTCTTTTTGTTTCATTGTATTCATTCGTATGAATTAATCGATTTTTTAAAATTAATTTCATATTAATTTTTTTTGTTGCAAAAATCGTAAAATGGTAGAGGACTTTTGTACTGATTATTAATTTAAAATGCTCTACACAAGAGAGTTGATACAGTTATTACCGGCCTTTAAATATGTGAAAAAAATGATAAAAAAAGAAGTTATGAATCTAAAGAAAAGATACAATCAACTTGAAAGCACAATATTTCAAAGTTATCGATATTTTTTGAAACTATATAGTTTTAGACACATGATATTTTACTTGATTTCAAAAGGGATTCAATCATGTATGTATAATAACAAGACCTTCAAATAATCTCATGCTCCAAATTTACACTATAATAACATGGGATGAACAATATATCTTAATTATATAGGTTTGAGAGAATTAGTTACAAAAAGTAGAGCATATAAATCTGATAGATTTTTTGACGCTAAAAATGAATCTGACCACAAAATTTTTCCAGCACATCAGGTTTTTGAATAATTTGTAGTTAAATGATTCAAAAATTGCTATTTGGACCAATTTCATAATTTTATTATAGGCCAGCTTAATTTTTTAAAATAATTTATCAATGGCTATATATAATATAGTACTTTATCTTATATAATAGTACTTAGTCTTTATCTTTCAATTCTATTTTCAGACAATTTTTTTTATTGAGATATAGATGCTATAAGTTAATATGGAGTTATAATATATAAAGTTATATATGAAAATTTATGTTGAGGGAAAGAAATTTGCATAATTATCAATATGGCAAATCCGCCATTTTGAAATTTCACTTCTGTCAGGTTCGATTCTCGAAAAAAGTCCTATAAAAATATATCTAATACAGTTGTTACACTTTTTGATGAATTTTTCTAAATTTTACACTTTTTTATTGTGGTTCTGCATACATTGGATGCGCAATTTTTACCCATACAGCACAGAAGCTTGCATCAACATTGCTGGAAAGTTACAATATTGCTCACTGCAGTGTAATGTTACAGAAATAATGCATGCAGAGACATTATTTTGTAATATTACTTTGGCAATGTTGCAGCAATTTTTAACATAGCGAAAATGTATAACATGTGTTTGTTTACTTGCCGCTACGCGGCAACACCCAATTTAACTAACTACTACCCAACTTAACTAACTTTCGTATTCGAATTCATCTAAGATGGATATAAGGTCTACAAAGGATTAATGTAGTAATTATATTTCTTTTCTTGTGTCAGTTTGATTTCCGGCGATGAACTGACTTGATTTATTTAATATTCTGAATTCTAATGAGGGATCAAGATTATTAAACAAATAATTTGTTTAATAATCTGGATCCTTCATTGGGTTTCAGGATATTAAAGAGATTTTTCTTAATTGAATAGGTAAATAGGAAATAATTCATTTATTGCACGTATTAAAATATTCTTGTGTCGAATGTATGTAAAATAATTCTATGTAATATTATTGAGATAAATATTTAAGAAACATCTAATAAAAACACTAATAGATGTTTTTTTAAAGGCATTTTTTCCTATCTTTCTTAAACATTTTTTTTATATTTTCAAAGTTTATTTATTAAATTTAAAACAATATCCGCATTTGTAGCAAAACGAGTTTTAATATTATAAATACGTTGCACCGTCATATTACTGCAATGTTGCATTGCAATATTTCTACAAGCGGACATTTTACAAGCCTGCAATATTGCGTTGCTGCAATATTGCGTTGCACCAACATCTGCAATCTTTTCGCAATGTTGCAATCTTGCAAAGAAATATTTCTGCAATGTTGCTGCAATATTTCTGTGCCGTATGAGTAATTTCGAAAAGTGACATACGGTGTACAAAAATTTATGCTCTACCCAAATTTTGATTCGTGATGAGACAGAAGGATAGCACGGTTGACTTGGAATGGTTTATTACACTCCTATATTCTTATAACTTGTATCTGAAAAAAAATCGTCCGGCATCAATCGATAATAGATTTGAAAGATAAAAATCTAGATAGCCAAGCTTGATATAACATAATCAATCAACAAATGCATTGCATGTATTATTATATATTTGCAGTATACTTGCTGACATCGGAATATAATGCGTTACGAATGCAGTTATATGTATTTCTACATGCAATTAACGAAGCAAATGGAATCTGCAATATTGGTATATTACATTGTCTATAGTCTATAACATGCAACAATATGCTGATACGTTACAATCAATTTGCTGTTATTAGCACATGAATTCATGTGAGTTCAATGTAAGAGACATAATGTTGTCTTACCTTGTCTCTAGTTTGTTAAAATTAGTTGCTACAACAATTATTGGCAACATGACAACAATCTCATTGCATTTGGCTATCTGGGGACTAGTACTATACAATGTCATTGGCAAAAATATATCAAAAAATTAAGTTCCCCATAATAAATTCATAAAATTGGTCGAAATAGCCATTATTGACTATTTAACCACAATTACTCAAAAACCTGACTTGCTAGAGAAATATTGTGATATTCCAAATCCATCTTCTGCGTCAAAAAATCTATCATATACCTACTCTGTTTTTTGTAATAATTAAAAAGTAACGTTTTTATATAAATCTAAAATTTCGCTTGTTATTATACATACACATGGATTCATTTGGAAATTAGTTAAAACATCACTACCTAAAATCATGATCTCATTTTAAAAAAATATCGGTCTTAAAATAACATTTAAAATGACTAATACGATTTTTTAATTTCATTATCGTGTTTGCCTTTTTAATTCATAGAACTTCTTCCTTCACCATTTTTTCGTATATGTAAAAGTAACGGAGTTATTTGAGGTGTAAGAAATCAATAAAACATCCTGTATAATTAAATTTAACGACATTCTCTAAAACTTACTCTCCATTCGCGTCATCCAGAATCGAATCCGGCGGTACAGAGAGTAGTAAATTTTCCACTTGTGGAAACGAGTAGGTGCACCCCTCCGTAGTGACGGGTTTTACATCGAATCTGAAAGAAAAAATATGTGATTGTGTTTTTTGAAAGGAAACAACATGATATATAACATGGTATATATAAAAGTATTTTTTCGGAACATTTTTATGACAATTTTAATACTAACTTAATTTGTCCACTGGCGATGGCCGCTTCAGCGGAAAGGCCGAGCCAACCCATAAAGCTCAGACCTGCGAGTCCTCCGATCAGGGCACCCTAGCAAATTAAAAACGCGCAAGGACTTTTATTCTTATGGATACAGATTCGGATAATATAATTTCTATTAAGTTAAAGTATTATAAAATTATCGTTAAAACACATGCCTTGCCATTAACCCACGGTAACAATATTCCCATGATAAAAATGCCGAGAGACGGTCCGTTAGTGATAGCGCCCAGGCTCATGGATAACTATAAAAGAGTACAGGAGACAAAAAATTCGGATTACATTATTTAACAGATTACTTCCGATTTATTTACCTGGAGCACATGAAGACCCGCTTGCTCGACAACAAAAACGAGAGCGACACAGATCGTGCCGAAAACAACGACTGTAAGCTTCATGAAGCGATCGGCGGTTTTGCGTGTAAACGGCGTTTTAATGAAGGGTTTGACGAAATCCTCCAGTACTACTGCCGACATGGAGTTTAAACCGGTTGACAACGAGCTAAATAGAAATCCAAAATAATAATAATAATATATATATATATATATATATATATATATATATATATATATACACAAGGTAGGCCATTTTAATCTAGACACTAAAATATCTCAAAATCCATAAGTTTAAGACAAAAATGTTTCAGACTAAAGTTGTATGGCTTGAAGAAAGACATAAGCTGGTGCCATTAGTTTGACCTTGAAGAATCAACTGAAGGTCACGTGAAGGTCACCTCCAACTTTTTAAATGAGACATACTTTTACATATTCTTGTAGCTTATCACGAGAGCTTTCCAAAACACTATAATAAAGTATTCTTTCATTGAGTACTTTTCGAGTTATGAGGCTTGAAATTTTTCAATTTTACATAAACCATAAAATATCTAATAAAATATTCATTTTTTTATTATCTTACCTTAATACTTTTATGTACAAAATAATGAGAAGAATTAACCGGTGTAAAGAAAACACGCAGTTGTTTTTAAGAAAAAAATATGTAATTGTTAATTGCAAATTGCATATTTTTCTTCGAAACAATTATGTGTTTCTTTACACCAATTGATTTCTCTCATTATTTTGTACATAAAAGTATTAAGGAAAGATAAAAAAATGAATATTTTACCAGATATTTTATGGTTTATGTAAAATTAAGATATTACATATAGTTCAATATGTATTCAAAAATATACACGTCTTTTTTTTATCTTTTTTTAATGTCTTTAACATCTTCTTTCAATATCTTTTAATATATTTATAAACATCTTCTTTAATATCTTCTTCTAATATCTTTTATTATAATTATAATATAAATATCATTTTATTTTGATTAATTATAAATGTGAATACCTGAGTGCAGCGCTGAACACGCCGGCCACAAAAACACCGGGCAATCCTGGAAATTCTCCTAAAACATTCATGACCAACAGTGGCAGCAGTTGATCCTTGGCACGTGCCAGCTGTATCATGCATTATATACGTTAATCGATGTTCAGTGTTCGGGGTTAAATAAACGTTACCTTAGTCGTGAGTGGATCGCATTCATGATACCAAGCGTAAATCAGTAGACCGGAGTATCCGCACATGCCAATTAGTGTTAAAACTCCGAATATAAAACACCAGAGTGCTCTAAAACACATAATTGTCAAAAACGAAGCTGTATGTATACACATATAAAAGAGCGTAGAAATTAATTTATATAACTTATTACATGTCCAATATATTACATGTACAATATATATTTGTAATTATCAATTGTATATAAGACACATGAAATAAATTTATTTATTTAATTTAAAAACACAAAAATTTTTACATAATAGTTATAATAAATAATAATTATTATAATTAATAAATTTAAATTGATATATAATTATGTATACTAAAGGTAAACATAATGTTATTCTTGTAAAAAATGTTCTTTATATTTTAATTTATAAAAAAGTAAAATATTACCTTCTAGCTGATTGTACAGTAGGAAGGGACAAGTACCGTTGAATCATATTTTGATTGATACCAGCGATTTGTAACCAGTGTACGAAACCGCCTATCGTGAGCGCCCAAATTGTATGTCTTGTCAAAGGGCTCCAATCTGTCCTGTTAAGTGAGATAATTGTATTACTCCAAAAATTTATAAATCGATAAATAAATACAGATAAATTAAATTAGATTTAATTATTAATGAAAACTGATTTACATAAAACATAAACGAAAAATATACAAAAAACAAAAAATATACAAAATAAAGAGCATAATAAATAAAATAAAAAGTTGTATAAAATAAAATAAAATGGATATGTATGAGTAATCTTAAAAATATCGACTTTTAAAAAGCGTTTCCAAATTTTTAGTTTAGAGTGTGTTTTTTCAACTGACATACAATATTTTTAATCATTCGGGTATTTTATGAAATAAAAAAATACATCTGTTTCTTTAAACAATATTTAAAAACTGTAATTTTTATCATTTATAAATCTCCAATCTTTTTTTTTCATATAAAGCTAGGCTTATTCGAATGTCAAGATAACGGAATGAGGACTTCTGTATTAACATTGAATGTACACACGTAGGTAATTCGATTCTTCCGGATTCTAGATTTCTCCGAATCACTAAAGATACTCCACCAACGTCGACTGTGCCCTTAATTACAATTAACAACATGGAGCCAAACATGACGAAAGTCTGAATAAAATCCGTCCACACTACTGCCTTGAGACCGCCCTGAATGCAATAAAGAAATTATTTCAGTAAAGGATTAAATTATTTTCCTAGTGCTATTAATAGAATTCATTAGTTGGATCAATCTAATCTGACTATGAAATGTAATTCCGTAAGATATATATACATATATACATATAAGACATTTTAAACCAGACATCCTTTCAGCAGATTTTTTTGATCGATTTTAAAGAGGATTTTTTTCTTGACGAAAATATGGAGGGAATAATTTCGGAATTATAAAAGCGATTGAAGAAAAGACATTTTTTATAAACTATACTTCAAAAATATTCTTCAGTTAATTTTAGATAAAATTTATTTTAATATAATAGAATTAATTTAATGTTAAAAAAAATATATAATTAGAAGCTTGCAAAACATGATAAACATTCTGACTAATTGATCAAAGAATTCGCTTTAAAAAGATCTGCGTTAAAAAAGATTTGGTCTAATTTTAAAATACTCTAAATATATTTTTTTATAATAAAAATAAATATATGTACAAGACAAACACAATTGTATATTATGTTTTAAATTGAATATTCGCGTCCGTATCTGAGTTTGTCTTGCATTTATATTCCTCTCTTAAATCTCGATCAACTTACCACACAGGTGTAGAATATGCAAACAATGCACACAAAAGGCGTGATTATGTGTACATTCACTCCCGTAACTGAAAATAAAGATGTCGAAAATGATTTTTCACGCATAGTTTCTTATATTTTGCAAGTCAATTTAATTAATTTTTAATTCAATTAATTTTCTTATTAAACTTTTTTGCGGAAGATGCACCTTGATTGAAGGCTAATGCGGGTACGTAGATGACAATCGGGAGCCAAGTCATCTAAAAATATATCGTATATATATTTATATCATTCAAGATAGTAAATATGCGAAAAAAGAAATTTATACAATTCTTTCTTTGAGGGTTTACTTACGATACCGATGGCGAAGAGGAGTGAACCTAGCAATCTCATTCTTTTGTCGAAACGCTTCTCGAGATATTCGTATGTGCTAGTGAGCTTGAGATCATGGAAGACTGGCAGGAATACGTTGGACATGACGAAACCGACGACGATGACCGCGCAAGTGATGAAAAGGAAACTCGTACCATGCACATATACCTCCGTCGGAGTACCCAGCAATGAGATACCTGTATTGTTCGATCAATTTTAGAAAAACTTAGCTCATAATATATTCCCAACATTGAATAATTATTATAACTCAAGTTACATTCAAATCGAATTTATCCCTGAAATTATATATACGTACAATAATATATTTGTTAAATTAAATTAAATTAAGAATAGAATAAAAAATGTATGGAAAAAATTTCAGTCTATGCTTATTAAGCATAATTTATTATAAAGTTTTAGTCTTGGAATTTTTCGACAAATTGATATTTTATATAGCACATATTGATTATTATTATTATTACCCCCTCACAATTTTTATTATTATTACATTACACAAGCTCTATAATTAATTTTATCTCTTTTTTTTTTACGTTTCCAAAAATATATACATTATTCGTGTCATACAGTGCTTAACTGTGCAATTATGTATAAATATTCCTATCGTATAAATATTCCTTACGTATAAATATTCCTATCGTACATTTAAAGAATTTGCACAAGTGACAAGATATTTACAACTTGCCTGCTTATCTAATCTAATTTATTATCATCTAGAATAAAACTGTCACGTGTCATGGAAAAAAATCATGATTAGATGGAAATTTTCCATCATGCATAAGCATATGCAACATGGCAAATAAATGTATATAAAGATGTTGCATTAGAAACTGGGCTTCTCACATAATTAAAAACCTATAAAAAAAAGACTATAAAACATTAGTCTATTTTTCATCATGCTTGACAAATATAGATACAGTATCGGCCAAAAATATACCTTTACGTTTTTTGAGGGTAACTTATTAATTCAAAGTGTATTATATATATTTAATCAATTTTTCTTGCGTTGCTGTTTTCATTATTGAATGAAAAGTTTATTGTTCAGTAATTTACATACTTGGTATTAAACATATTTAACTAAATAGAAATATATGCCCTTTAAATTAAGTTATTTTCAAAAAGCATAAAGATGATACATTTTTGACCGGTACTGTAAATTCGAAATAAAAATAAATAAATCGAAGAATTAATAAATAAATAAGTTGAAGAAATCAAACTGACAATATACAAATTTTTTTTCGAATTGTTCTTATTTTATCAAAATATAAATGTACATTATACACATGTTTTGATATTTTTTATCTCTAATGATCGCAGCAGAGAATAAAATTAATAGAATACGAAAATATAGCTCTACCCGATATGAAGCTCGCTATCAGGCTGAGGCTGACCGGAAACATCTTCATGTTCCTTCCGCCGACCAGGTACTCGTCTTCACCCGAGGACTTTTTTATAAAGCCGAAGTAGATGCCGACGATGCCACAGGCAAATAACATTATCGCGAACATGGTATAATCCAATGTACCAAAATTCTGCATCGACTCGCTGATTTCTTGTACAGTGGGCATTTCCGGCACCCAATTAGGCAAGCCTAGATCATCCGACGTACCCTCCGAAGTCATTTTGTTGCAAAACGGAATCTCGTCGATCTTATAGAGTACCGCAGTGGAAAAATGTATATTGTTGTCGAGAATAAAATCTTCCGATCGTTCTAATCTAAATTCAACGCTTTTTATTATCGTCACGAAAATAGCAGTGGACGGTCACGCAATGATTTATCATGAAGAATATGGGGTAGCGAAAAAATCTGCGGGATGCGCTACCACAATTTGATAATTCATACTCTCTAGAAATGAATCAGTGAAAATATCATTAATTTAAACAGTAAAATACGATTTTACTGAAAATTAGTGAATATTTTATTGATTTTCAATCAAACGCTTATTTTTTTGTTATTTTATCTTATATCTCATTGATTATGATCAGTTAATATAAAATTCACTGTAAAATCAGTAAATTTTACTAAAACCAGTAATTGCTAGTTCATTCATTTACCGTTACAATCGCTATCTTTCTCGTATTTAATTTTAATTATAAGAATTATATAAAGTTTGCAAAGAGACATTTAAAATTAGAAGTATTACTCCGATTTAATTTCTGATACAAGCTCAATAGAGAGGCTTCAGATATTAAATCGATATTTATAAGTCGGACAAATAAATGTCTGGCGACTTAATGAAAATTATTCGTTCGTTATCTATTTAAATACCATTATCTATCGTATTAAAATACCGTTATCTATTTAAATAACAAGTTCAATATGCATCTAATATAAATAAAATAAAATTTTTAATATAATAAATATTTAGTAAATATAAATAAAATTTTTAATTTTATATGAAATAGATAGAGAAATGAATTATAGTTTAATATTACTGACAATAACGAAAGAAATATTACTGATATTGAGAAATATTACCGATTGAAACAGTCAAAATTATTAACTGATTCTTTCAATAAGATATCACACTGATTTACAGTGCTGTACTTATAACTGCTGTAATCAGTGACTATTTACTATTTTTCAGTGATAATACACTGATTCACTTTTAGAGAGTACAATAAAATTCCTCGATATTAAAATTTCGTTATTAAAATCGTTATTAAAATTTTGTTAACATTTGAAAGTGTTTTACATAAATTTGAAAGAGTTATAATAATTTTGTTAACATTTGAAAGTGTTTTACATTAATTTGAAAGAGTTATAATAATTTTAATGATTATTTTACCAACTTTTACATTAAAATCGAATTTAATCTCCAAATTGTACTGTATCCTCAATAATGTCAAGTTAAGTACGCGAATATCAAATGATTCGAGGTTTACAAGAGTTCGAATAAAATAGTACTATACACTTTCAAGTCAACCAGGCGCAAAATAGGTAACTCTATCGCGGAAGCCGAGACACGACTACCTTGACGCGAATTGCAGCATAGCAGGGTGAGGAAGAGAATCACACCGCGCTGCGATTACACGCGTCACGATAGTGTCATTGCGACAATCTTCTAATTAAGCCTAACAATGAGCATAAAGTACAGAGTACGACCGACCGACGGGTTATACCCCCACGGCCAGAAAATATAAGTGGATAATACGACCTAAATTTAGCATTGGCGGTACGAATATATATTTGGGGATCGGCAACAATTCCAGCACTCCAAATCCTATACAAAAATAATCTAAGAGGTCTCGTGACCAAAATTGTCGCGGCTTACAATACTGATACCAGCGGGATTGATGATTTTTCCAATCACTTCTAAGTCTTTTATGACATTGTAATGCGCTATTTGTTTACTTTATTCTTTGTTCCCGAAACTTATTTTACATGCTTAGATTTTTACTTCCATTATTGTTATTAAACATTGATAAGGATCCGAACGGGATCAAAACGCAGCGTTTGTCATATTTAAATGTAATGTAAAATACATATACTTCAGTGTAATTTATTATAGCATACTTTCACCATTGCTCTGATCCTCTAAGCCTTTGATTAATTTTGTTGACTTGTAAGTCTTTTTCAATTAGCGAATTGTGTTTTTGAGTCAATATTTTCTGTACTGACTGAAAAACACCTCATTTTCGCAACATATCACAGAATAAAAATACCTCGTAATTTCAGGATAAATATTGAGGGATAAAGAAGAAAAGCAATTATATGATTTTCTCTTTAAGTTTAATTAGTAAATGCATAGCATATTTATCCCGCGCTTAATTTCTACGAATATATACTTTATGTTAAATATATCACGACAAACAAAGATAATGATTTTTCATCCTTCGTAGAAGCGTGGCAATTCATTGCCCAATATGACTTTCCTCTCAATTCCCTTTTCTGTGATCACTCCAGTCCGTATGACACCGCCGCTGCTTCCGTCGCGAGCCATAGCTAATGCGAGAGCTGAAACATAAAAAATCCAAATTATTACTAAGAGTTGGATCTCCTTTGCCTTTCACGATGTACTTACTGTTTTCCACCAACTTGAGACACTCATCCTTTGGCATGTTGGATTTATATTGCGCGTCTACGTAACCATACACGTATGTCGAACCGGAACCGCCTATCGAGATTGGCTGTCTTACGCACATACCACCTATGGGAATACTGTAGACTTGACCACCTTTTTGTTTATCCCATCCCGCCACTAGGATTCCAGCCATGAGGGAGTCCCGATAGTTGTAGCATATCTCGCGAAACACATTGGCAGCCGTTTCCACCAAGGGTGGTGTTCCGAGCTCCATTCTGATATGAAAACGAATTATGTATCTTATAACTATTGATAAAATAAAGCAATTATTTATTAATACATTGTATTAATAAACAAAATTTCTGGCTAGTTTGGTCGACTACACTTTTTTCAACGATCCTTGGATTATTTGACTAGCGACATTAAGTTATTTTATAATTTTTAACAATTATTTATTGATATCCCCCTGATGATATCTTACTGATGCAATCCCAAATGGTAAGCTACAATATCAGCGATCGCTTGAGTGTCCGCTGCTGAACCGGAACGACAACAGTAAATATAATCCGTCACTCGTGTCAATTTGTCGGCGTACCGGTTGGAAACATAAGCTCTAGAATAATTATTTGAATTAATTACAAGAGATAAGAATTTTCGTTAAATTATAATTATAATTATTTACCCCGTTGTACCCCGAGAATCGGCACCAATTACGACACCACCGTCAAATTCGCATGCCATGATTGACGTCTGTAAATAAGTCATAAGATGATACCAAATATTGTCAGATTCAATTGACATAAAAAATTCAATCGCAAAGTTATAAATCAAGATAAGGAAATATGTGATAAACCTATAATTCTCTTTATCTGAATCTCATAAATTAGAATTTTTTAATAGAACCTCAAATCTCAAACCAATAAAGGAAGTTTAAACGTAATATTTCATACCATACTTATAAAAATTGTTTTTTGATTACGTTTAACTGCTTCTCACTCATTTCCTCCTTTTTAAATATGACTTTCTATAAATCTCTTTGACATTTTCAACACTTTTTCTAAATATACTTCTACAAAAAGTAAACTGTTACAAGTGTAAACTGCATAAAGTAAATTGTTACATTTTTATAAAAGTTGTCACAAAAAAAATATTGGATCAAAACTATAAATAAAAAATTTTTTTTTATAATTTTAGCTTTACTTTTATATTATTAAACAATTAATATACAGAATTAAATTTAAAAACTATAAATAACCAGAACTTTCTGCAAGAAATTCAGATTAAATTGCAATTTAAAGTATATTCTCGGATATCGGTAAGAAAAATTTTTTTTATTTTCAAAAAAAAAGCAGATAAATATATCTTAATTGTCTAATGAAATATTCATCTATTTAAATAAATCTCCAAGATATTGTTCGTAAATAATAATTTTTGTTTCCTAATCATGACTTTGCAGTGTCATCATAACCTAATAATGCTGCATCATCATCATCATTATGCTCGAAACGGGAACTTACCCCAGTACTCTGCTCCGAATTTAGCCAGTCTGGCATCATATTTTCCGAAATCGTAGCCGCTTGTGACTGCAGAGAAAAATCTGACATCGTTCTAACGGGCATATTATTCTGATGCGTCGCCTAAGAAAGCGGACATGAACCAGAGAACTAGAGAGACCCGTATTCGAAGCGCCTCTATGTTCACAAAATGTAATATTGAACTACATAGCCATGTCCATGAAACTTCTCAAAGGATAAAAATGCTTTCGCACATGAATTGCCATAATCATAAATGTAAAACGTAAACGTAAACCAATCAGAAAGACCAATCTGAAAAACCAATCAGAATATTGCTTTAGCTTTATGGCCAGTATTCATAGTCCGATCTTATATTTAAGATCGTCTTAAGTCTGCTTGGAGGTTGACTTAAGATCTCATTCAACCAATCAAATAGCTGCGTAGCATTTCAAGCTCGAACTTAAGACGATCTCAAATATAAGATCGGACTATGAATACCGGCCTGGGAGTTTTCAATACTGCCAACTTTATCTTTTTTCCCAACACCGAACAAAACTTCTTACTATCTTAGTGCGTTCGAAAATATGTTTGGTTGGTGTTGGGAAAAAAGATAAAGTTGGCAGTATTGAAAACTCCCAGTGCTGCGTTTCGTTTCTCCCACTGAAATCACTAGGATTAAAAAAATTTGCTACTTGAGATATTAAAAGAGGTAAATAAGTAGTTAAATATATTTTATAATAATATGTTTAATAACATCACATATATTATTATTAATACGAACGTGTGTTTTATATTAATAATGCTATAATTATAATAAAGTGACATGATTTACCTAAAATGTGATTTAAATTAAATATTTGCATATCTGGTAACAACATTTTCCAAATAATCTGTTATTTTTGGTACTATTTTCTTTTCACCTCTATTGTTATTACCTCTATTTTCGAATAAAATATTTTGTAATTCTTCATTATTATCATCACTATCTGAAGAAGAACTAATCGAAGATTCAAAAATGATGTTTTCGAGTAAAATATATTGTTCCATAATAATAATTAATGTAATTGCAACACTTTCATATATCGTACACTCCGCGACAACGATTCGTTCCGTGGCTCCTCTCTCGCGGGGCAAGGGGAGCGTAGAAGTGACCAATCAGCTGGCAGCGTGGCAGTGGCTGATTGGTTAGAGGCTACGCTCCCCTTGCCCCGCGAGAGGGACCACGGAACGAATCGTTGTCGCGCAGTGTACATACAGTTTAATATAATCCTAATGATCCCAGTGGGAGAAACGAAACACAGCACTGGGAGTTTTCAATACTGCCAACTTTATCTTTTTTCCCAACACCGACCAAACATATTTTCGAACGCACTAAGAGAGTTGCGCTACTATATATACTGTGAACTAGGATCAGTTTTAAAATAATTCGACAATAATTATACATCGATGTTATCAACATTTATTTTAATATGTAAAAACAACTTTTATTGCTTCTTTCAATCTCAATAAATCCAATAATATTAATTTTGCTAATTTCAATTTTTTTTATCTGTGAATTTTACTGCAAGTCACACAATATATTTTGCAATGTGATTCAAGAACCTCCAAGATCGAATAATATATATTTTCATTTTTAGATGAAAGATGATGTTAAATCGTAAACGACCACTTCGAACATATGAAAGAAAAACTGCTAAGAAGCCCTTCACAAATTTACTGCCGTCTCCTATTATATTAATCAGTAAATATGATTCTTTATGTGATGATCCATTTGAAACCACATTTGACAGAATTGCTAAGGGAGCAGTGTAAGAAAATTTTTAATATCAAATATATCTAAATATATACATACTTATTATGTTTGAACTTGAATCTTAGATTTAATACAAACACATACTTAATTTTCAACTTACATTCTCAAATTTATAGAGTGCCTCCTATACCGCCAGATACATATCAAAACGATTCGTGGAAAGGTAGCAGTAGTGACAGCGATATCAACAATTCAACAACAAATATTACAAAAGCACATAGTCATAAAGCTTCTGATCTTATATGTGATGGTCCAGATACACTTAATTCATCATGTAGTTATATATCTAAGTTAACACACAGGAGCAATAAATTGCCTCGTAAATGCAGAGGACTACAAAGAAACAAATCAGAAGTTGTCTTTAAGAAAATAGCATCTAAGAAGACAATAACAACACCAAAAAATAAAATACAGGTAGGGAAAACACAAGAAAAAATATGAATAGTTTATATAAGCAATCTGATAATTTCTAATAATATATAATAAATAGCAGTGCAGGAGACAACGAAACAAGCGAAAGAAAACACAATCTAAAAGAGCTAGTCGCACATGCAATAAACAAACATCTCATGAAAATTCTGATACAAATTTAGAGGATATGAAAAATGATACTTCATACAATAATAACAATAAGCATCTGTATAAAAGAGTTTCAAAGATCAAAAATATATCGCAAACTGAATGGAATAAAACTAACAGCCCCATTGCAGCTTTCAAATATGCTTCTAAGTGTCAACAGAATATTAAACCATGTTTTGTTGAGTTAGATGCTTGCACTGTTCAGAAATATGTAGTAGATCATGGGAAAATTATGGGAGCCAAGCAAGATACACTTCATGACATAAAATGTACAGGTACTTCACGTGCTAAAAGAGACATTTCTAAAGAATATAATGATATTTCTCAACCAATCTCAAGTGAATATAACAATATCATTGAAAGATTCAAACATTTGTCGATTAAACAATGCTTTGTAGCATTGCGTGACATTGATATTGTCAAAAATCGACTATCGAGGACTGAGAAAAGTATAAATGATTCTGTTGATACAAAAAATAAGTCAAATAAATCACATTTAATTCCCTATAATTCGTCTGCATCTTTCAATAGTGCTAAGCTTGTGCCATATAATACAAAGAGAGAAAGCTGGGAAGAAAAGCTAATAAAAGATAGCGTTGTCAAGGTGGAAAAATTAAAAGTCCAGGAATTTATAAAGAAAGATAGCATGGTATTTACAGGAAGAGAGAGAGACATAATTTCTAGTACTCCTATTAGCAAATATGTAAAATCTCATGCCTGTTCGACATCATTCTCCCCCATCAATAATACTCGCGATACCCTATATCCCATATATAAATATTCAAACGTGAGGAAAGACATTTCCGACATTGTGCTTCCCAATCGAAATAATTCTCCTTCATTGATTATGCCATCGAAGTGCGATTCTGATATTGTAGACGTACACGAACAATCGACGCAAGTTTTGCTGTCGTCTTGGAAAATGCAAACCAGAGATTCCTTAAAGATCGGAGCCTCCTTGTCTTCTGAGGAAAATATTCACACATTGCCTACACAAAAGTACAACGTAAAGAGCGATGTGATAAGGGAAGCACCTGCGCGTTCCTTGAATATCTCATCTATCGCAGACACCGATCCATCATTGTTCAGCGATTACTCGTCGAAGAATATAGAATGTCAAGTGCAAAAGATACATTCCACGAATACGTCGACATGCGATAAAATTGCACACACGACGGATTCGTTCGTTGATCTAGGTCTGGAACGAAAGCGAATAAATACAAATACGGAAGATGAAATTGTTAACAATGATAAGAGCAGCTCTTTCAGCGAAGATCAGGACGTCAACATCAACAACACCGTGTTTCTCGCACGATTGCAGGATTCGTTGAAAATTACAGGAAGGAGAACGCGATATTCCAAGTGGCTCAGCAATCAATTAAGCAGCTTCAAAAGCTCGATTGACGAAGCAGAATCAAATAGCGAGATATTTCGTTGCGAAATCGATGAAATTCGCGACATTCCTTCGGAAATATGTAATTTCGAATGTTCAACGAATGCGATGAAGAAATCGCTCGATTTCACACAGTTGCTCGATGATGAGAATAAACGAGTCGAAAAATCCGTTTTTCTGAAACCGGGCAAATATTGGGCCAGATCCTTGTCAATATTACATCGCATAAACGATGGATCTAATTTAGACAAATTGAGCCTCGGGAAAGGAAAAAGATGGAGACATAGCGTCAAAGATATATTGGATATGCAAAAACAAGGTAATTTTACATCGAGTTTTACGGCTAACTTTTTTGACGAGGTTTTAAGGTGCTAAGTCTGCATAAATTGTTACGTTTTGAAAAAAATCTGTAATTTGTAGAAATGAAATTCTGCTTATTTCATACAAATTTTTGGTTACTTTCGTAATAAGCAATACATTTTTGCATTATTTATTGGCATGAAACAACTGAAGGCAATCTCTATTGAACAGAATTTTGTCTAAAAAGCGCTAACCAAGATAATATTTCATAAATGAGCACCATCGCGAATCTCATATATTAATATTTAATATATTTCAATCTTAATACTACACTTTTTTATCAAATCTTTTATTTTATTTAATATATTTCAATCTTTTAATATTATTTTATTTAATATATTTCAATCTTTTAATATTATTTTATTTAATATATTTCAATCTTTTAATATCTTTTAATATTTTGTATTTTTATACTCTTATTTTTTCAAGTGACGAGGAAGTGTTTTAATGAGATTTCGAGCGCATTTTCATAATATGATGAAATGAGATTGAACAAATATAAAAAGATACTTCGCACTTGCATTTAGCGTGTTTGGTAAATGGGTAGGCTTTTCGCAATATTCGCGTAATTAGGCAACATTGATTACAGTCAGCTATTGAAATTGTAGCAATTGTTATGCGCAGGAATTTTCCAAAGCTGCTTGAAAAAAGATAAGGATGACGCGGATTTGTCCTGCAAAGAGCTCGATGCATCGGATATCGTATTGTCATTCGACGATGACAAGCATAAAACGTTTAATTCGGAAAACCATGCTAGACTTTCTAAGAGAATCTCGGTGCGAGTCGTGCCTAACAATACGAGTACTGGATGCAAGATCAAAGACACCTCGTTTCTCGAGGCGTTTGGAATAAAATCGGAAAAGTCTTCGAGTTTGGAACTGTCACGTGAGTATTTTTCATTCGCATATTTCATGTATACGAAAAATATTATTATACAGAGTGTCTGTTAAACATGCGGCAAAAATTCAGGGGGTGATTTATTGGGTTATTTTAAGACTTTTTTGTTATCTGATGATTTTCGAAAAAATGCTTTGTTTCGAAAATAAAAGCAATAAAAGTTTTTTGACCAATTTTTTATTCCATAGATAACAGGCGATATAGGTTTTTTAACAAAATTATTGAAAATTACAAGAAAAAAAAAAAAATTGGTCAAAAAACTTTTATTGCTTTTATTTTCGAAACAAAGCATTTTTTCGAAAAATTGATCAAAAAACTTTTATTGCTTTTATTTTCGAAACAAAGCATTTTTTCGAAAATCATTAGATAACAAAAAAGTCTTAAAATAACCCAATAAATCACCCCCTGAATTTTTGCCGCATGTTTAGCAGACACCCTGTATAAAAATATTATACAGTTGTTAAAAAAGTATGAACACGGTCGAATATCTCAATAAGGAAGAGTTTTAGAAAATGTTTCAAACAGAAGTTGCATGGCTTGAAGGGGCCCATCAGATGGTGTCATTAATTTGATCTTGAATAGTTACTTGAAGATCACGCGAAGGTCACCTACAATCTTTTAAATAGAACCACCTACTTTTTATTGCATATTCTTACAGTTCGTCTCGAGAGCTTTCCAAAACGCTATAATTAATTATTTATTCCTCTCATTACTTTGTACGTAAAAGTATTAAGGTAAGATAATCGAAAAATGAATATTTTGCTAAATATTTTACGGTTTATGTAAAATTAAGAAATGACTTCAAGCCTCCTGACTCGGAAAGTACTTGATGAAAACCAACTTAATTATAGTGTTTTGGAAAGCTCTCAAGATGAGCTACAAGAATATGTAAAAGCATATTGGGTGTCCCATTTAAGAAATTGAAGGTGACCTTCATGTGACCTTCAAATAACTCTTTAAGGTCAAACCAATGGTACCATGTTATGTTCCCCTCGAAGCCACACAACTTTTGTCTGAAACACTTTCTAGTAAAACTCTTCCTTATCGAAATATTGAGATATTCGATCGTGTCCAGGCTTTTAACACAGTGTATTGAATAAATGAATTAAATATTTATATTATATTTACAATATATTATTATATTTACAGTTCACGAAAAATCGCACAATAATCGAATTAGCAAAAGGCATTCCACAACTGCGAAAGATCTTGTTTTGCAAAGATGTTTGCAAAAATCTTACTTATCTTTTTCCCACTGCTTCCCAGATTCGTACGTAGATTCTTAGTACGCGATTTTTTACACATAGGCTGTTTCTACAAATATCGTTAATCGTTCTATTTCTACAGATATTTGAAATATTGCTGCAAAATTGGTGAAGGCGTTTACGGAGAGGTTTTTCTTTACGAATATCTCGATAAAAAGTCAGTTCTAAAAATTATTCCTATAGAGGGCGACAAGTTGGTCAATGGCGAGCCGCAAAAAAAATTCAACGAGATACTGTCAGAAATTGTGATTGCAAAGTGAGTAGAGATGTATGATGAATTACAGATGATTATCGAACATAACTTGATATTATTAAATATTCGTAGAGAATTGGATAATCTGAGATTAAATACTGTGTATAAGACTAGCGGATTTGTCGAAGTACGAAGTATCAAATGTATCATTGGAAAATATCCGAAGAGGCTTGTAGAGCTATGGAATATTTACGATGACAATAAGACCTCTGACAATGATTGTCCATCGATGTTTGAAGAAAATCAATTGTACATTGCTCTCGAACTCGGTGACGGTGGAGAAGACATGGAGGCGTTTGTCTTTCAAACGGCGGAGGAAGCCCGCGCTTTGTTTTTACAAGTCAGACAAGTTTACATCTGTAACTTTTTCTCGATGATTAATCATTAGTTATTCGCCGTTCTTTTTTTACAGACTGCATTTGCATTAGCGATTGCCGAAAAAGCACTTGAATTTGAACACAGAGATTTGCATTGGGGTAATGTACTAATATCGAGAACGAAAGAACCATACATATACTATACTCTCAACGGGAGAGAAATTAAATTACCTAGCAACGGTGTAAAGGTAATATTCTATCAGGAAATGTTCTATATAATAATCCTATTGATTCTCATAGCATGATCTTTCTTTCTCGCAAGGTGTCGATTATAGATTTCACCCTGTCAAGAATGTTGTATCAAGGATGTTGCATATACAACGATCTTGCACTGGATCCGGCCTTATTTACCGCATATGGCGAATATCAATTTGAGATTTATCGTCTAATGCGCGAGAAAATTCAGTAAGTTTATGTTTATATACAGAGTGTCCCAAAAGTTCCGGAACGGCCAAATATTTCGAAAATAAAGTATTTAAGAAAAAATGTTTCCTACAAAAAAGTAGGCTCAATTGATGATGACTTTGACTTTGATCTAGGGGTCAAATTTTGAGGTCATTTCAACTTGAAATGAAACTCCCTATTTTTTATTATATATTCTTGTAGCTTTTCTAGAGAGCTTTCCAAAACACTATAATAAAGTATTTTTTCATTGAGTACTTTTCGAATTATGAAGCTTAAAATATCTTAATTTTACATAAACCATAAAATATCTAGTAAAATATTCATTTTTGATTATCTTACTTTAATACTTTTATGTATAAAATAATGGGAGGAATCAGTTGGTGTAAAGAAAACACATAATTATTTCGAAGAAAAAAAATATGTAAAATATGTAATTTGCAATTAACAATTATATATATATATTTTTAAAACATCTTTGTGTTTTTTACACCAATTGATTACTCTCAATATTTTGTACATAAAAGTATTAAGATAAAATAATAAAAAAAATGAATATTTTATTTTTTATTTATGATTGATTTATTTGATGATATTTTATATTTTATGATTTACATAAAAGTAAGATATTATTTTAAGTCTCCTAAATCGAAAAGTACTTAATGAAAAAATACTTTATTATAGTGTTTCGGAAAGCTCTCAAGATAAGCTACAAGAATATAATAAAAAATAGGGGATTCTATTTAAAAATTTCAAATTGACCTTGAAATGACCTCTAAATTTGACCCCTAGTTAAAGTCAAGGTCATCGTCATGTGCCTTATTTTGAGCCGTACAACTTTTGTACGAAACATTTTTCTCTAAAATGCTTTATTTTCGAAATATTTGGCCGTTCCGGAACTTTTGGGACACTGTATATACTATATATATATATATATATATATATATATATATATATATATATATTCTTGTTTTTTTACTTAGTTATTTTTCCTTTAAAAAAATAAATAATTAATTTATCTTTGCTTCGGTCTTGTAGAAATAATTGGAATAAATTCGAACCATACACAAATATCTTATGGTTACATTACATTTTGGATAAGATGATCACAGCAGTAAGATACAAAAGGAAGAACGTAAAAGTACATAAACATGCTATTGTCAGATTAAAAGAATTTAGGGATATAATTTTAAACTATGACAATGCATTTGATTTTGTGACCGATTCCAGCGTCGTGCATTTGTAAGTTGGCGACAGGAGATCTCTCGGTAACGAATCAAACTTTGCAAAACTTTAAAAATTTTTTTATATGTCACTTGATCACATATGTACAGATCAATAACGTTTGTACTGTTACAAGACTGAAAAATTACCAATAATCTTTCTTAAACTTTTACACTATTTACATCTCTATTAAGTTTATTTATAATTAAAATTGAATAACTTCGTTCTTCATTTATCGTTTTTATGCATGTGATAATAATAATTAACAAAAATTAAATAATAATTTTATATAATTTATTCGTGCAATTCTTTCATTATTCAATGTTTATTATTTAATGGCCTCTTTTTTTATTTTATTAATATAATAATTATCCATCTTCATTACATAATAAAGTGATCTTATATGAATTAATTTTAATATAAGTTTTGATTTTTTCTTTTTCCAATATGTACTTCCCCTGATTCCATATATTTTCTTTTTAGTGTTAGGATTTATCATTTTCTTAAAATTATTTTTTCAATGTTCTTTCATATTGTTAAACGAAAATTATATTTTTGACAAAATGCATTTACTTAAAATTAACTTATCCTCTTGTTTCTATATGTAACATATCCAACTTAAAAATAATTTGTGAACAAATAAATCATATCAAAACAATATTTCGATTTTATAACTTGTAAGATATATAATAAACTAATGTTCAATTCTTGCTTAATGAAAAAATTATTTAAATTGCAGGTTATCAAAATTATTTTTTCTATAATAATCTCTCTATTAAATTATAATTTATCTGCAATTTATTTTTATTCTTTAAATAAAAATTTATTTTCTTTTATAAAAATTATCATTTACTTTATTCTTACTTAATAAAATGTATTTTTTATTGTGTCATTGTTTCTCTTTTACCAACGTTAAATTAAAAATAAATGAACACACATTTCTTTCTATGGCTGCGTTCCGTTTCACGCATATGCGCGCATTTATCTATAGTATACGTTACGCATACTATAAATAATGCGCACATATGCGTGAAACGGAACGCAGCCTATATTTTTGAGAAAACATTTTCAGAAAAATTATTTTAAAGATTTCTTAGATTTTTTCTTTTCTTTTTAATTTCCTTAAATATTTTAGTTGAGAAAAAAACAATAATATTAGAAAATAACCGAAAAATATGAGAAAAAATATTTGTTATCTCTTTAACAGAAAATTAATTTTATTTATTAAATCCTTTCTTATTTAACATGTTCCAATTCATTCACAATTCCGATTGTAACTAGAAAATACAAAATTGTTTTCTTCGAATGATAAAAATAAATTTGTTAAATCATGTGGTTCATTATTTTAAAGGATTTTAGAGATCTATCATAGCATATGATGCATATTTATTATGTCGTACATCATACATTATGATAATTAATTAATATTAACAAATTATAATATAATAGACAACATTTAATTATTTTTTAAATAACAATTTAAATAATTGTTTAATTATTATATTTAAATAGAGTTATATATAATGTTTTTACATGTTTTCATATCTGAAAAATAAGATATATTTTTTTAAAGAAATAATTACAGAAAATAATCTATATTATCATTATAAAATAAAATTAAAAAATAAAACCAGCTGTGCAGTAAAAATCAATATTACTTGAAATGAAAAAATCAATACCAGATGACGGATCATCATGTATAAAACAATCTTGATAATAAATTAATCTATAATTGAGTCCTTTTGATAACATTCATATGAGTAAAAAAAAGATATAAGAACCAAACAACAAGGACCAAACCCCAGTAAAACGAGTGTAAAATTCTTAAAGGATATTTCTCATTTTAAAAATTTCGCTTGTTTTACTGTGATTGATTTTTAAGGTGCCATTTTATACATCGCTCTATCGCTAGATTTTAGCGACATAATGACGTCACGTAGTCACCAGCGACGGGATTTTGTAATTGGATTTTTCCAATTACAAGCGACATTCACGAGCGATAATTTTGAAATTTTAAGACTCAAATGAATAATCAAAGAGTAAGTATATAATTTTGTAATAAATATTAAATATATATAATAATATTTTATAATTTAATAATAATGTAATTATTTTTATCCTGTATGTAGAATGTTTGTATTTATAAATTTTATACTCGTATAAAAAAAATGCATTAAAATCCACTTTTAAAGTAAAACATATTTTCGAACATATTTCAAACATATTTTCGAATGCACTGTTGGTCAATAGATAAAGTTGGCAGTATTGAAAACTCCCAGTGCTGCGTTTCGTTTCTCCCACTGGGATCATTAGGATTGTATTAAACCGTATGTACGATATATGAAAGTGTTGCAATTACACTAATTATTATTATGGAACAATATATTTTACTCGAAAACATCATTTTTGAATCTTCGAGTAGTTCTTCTTCAGATAGTGATGATAATAATGAAGAATTACAAAATATTTTATTCGAAAATAGAGGTAATAACAATAGAGATGAAAGGAAAATGGTACCAAAAATAACAGATTATCTGGAAAATGTTGTTACCAGATATACAAATATTGAATTTAAATCACATTTAGGTAAATTATGTCACTTTATTATAATTATAGCATTATTAATATAAAACACACGTTCGTATTAATAATAATATATGTGATGTTATTAAACATATTATTATAAAATATATTTAACTACTTATTTACCTCTTTTAATATCTCAAGTAGCAAATTTTTTAAATCCTAGTGATCCCAGTGGGAGAAACGAAACGCAGCACTGGGAGTTTTCAATACTGCCAACTTTATCTTTTTTCCCAACACCAACCAAACATATTTTCGAACGCACTATAAATCGTTGCTGGAGTCCTTTTCATGTTCAATAGCTAGTCGCTAGCGATAATCTAATCACGTGACTTTTTTTATCGTTCAAAACGAGCGATGAGCGACACATGAAAAGGTACCTTAATAACTGAGCAACGCGATTGGTCGAAACCTTATTGTTATGTTTTATGGAAGGTGTGTGCGACCAGCTTAACAAGTAATATAAATTGTAGAACCAAAAAAATTTTCCAATTAAAAAAAAGCTACAATTATCGATTCTTATTTACAAATTCCGTTTCTTTGATTAATGTTATATTTTTTGAAAGCGATAAATTCATGTAAATTATATAACCATTCGATATCAATCGATAATATACTCATCGAAACGCGCGCGATGTTCAATTTATTAAATATATAAAATATTTATAAAATATTATTTATAACATCATTACAACTATGCATAGTGTAACGAAAAGAAGCGACGAGTTAAAAATTATACCGTTGGAAGAAATGTTTGCAGGTATTTTCAAAATTATTCATCCATGTGTTTCAATCTCGTTTACATATATAGTTTATAATTGCAAAAATAATTGTTGCACAGCATATTGCAGCATGGATCCTGTATCCCAACGTATGGGTGTGTCACTCATACCTCTTTCGCAGAGCAATAAGTGGTTGATGTCCGCAGGTATATTGGATATGATTAAATTGACGACGACGGATACAGGCCTTGCCTTTTTTAAATTTCGTAAACGTGCTCTGTCATATGTTGAATATCTGACTTATCTAAAAGATCTGGCTACGTCATATAATTTAAATTTTGAGGACATGAAATACCGAATGCAAATATGTGGCAAACCTTCCATCATGCGCGAGGATATAAAGACGTAAGATACTCTATGTTTAAAATTTAAACCATGTCACATTGACTCTATTTACAAACTTTATTTTGCACTTGAATATGTACATGTAAGTTCGTTAACAATATGTACTCATTTTTAATTTTTTATACACATTTAGAAATTGATATTTCATCGATTCTACCTTCTCATTCCTTGAGATACTCTAAGTACGATCGCGAGTTCTCTTAATAGCGCATTCGATAGAGAACGCAAGAATAAATAGAGAAAAGATAAATAAAAAATATATTTTTGAATTTTCAAAATTGATATTATATATCATGCGCAATATTTTTTTCTAACATAGTCGACTTAAATTTTCAGCCTAATCAAACAGTTTCATGATTCGAAATATACATTTGACACATACACTTGTGATTATAATGTCCATTTTCTTGCATATGTCTCAATAATTATAGAGCTCGCCAAATAAATGTAAAACGATACACAAATTAAATTCATACAAATAAAAACAATTTATAATTATTCTCCAAATCAAGGCATTGGAATCACAAAAGGGCTCAGACAAAAGTGCTTTCTGAAAATCGTCAATTTCAGAGCAAAACTAGTTATTTACGTTACATTTTTACGTTTCGAAATTGCTTCTCCGCCCTTTTGTGTTTCTTCAAGTATCAAAAATAAAATACCGGAAATTAAATATGTAAATAACAATAGCAATAATCTTTTAAGAGAGAAACAATAAAAAAAAAACTTCAGAAAAGGGGCCGAATTTGAGTTACGCGATGTTATTTTAAACTACTGCTCCGAGGACAGTAAACAACTTTCCGAAGCTTTGATGGTATTATTTTTTTTTCTTCGATGTAATACTATTACTATCCTCAGTTATATGTTTCGTTGCATCCATTTTAACGCACTTCTAACATTAGCGAGCGTTACCCTGCTAAGGAAGCTTGCGATCAATTGATATTCCGGCATTGTACGCCTTCCGAAAGAACGCGTGGAAAGCATTCGTTTGTATGCTTGATGTCTATCGATATCGACGAAGAACGATCCGTGCGATGGGGTCAAATTTGCATTCCGTCCTTCACAAAGAACTTTTGTGGTCAAGCACAAAAGCCATTGCATAATCTATGATTGTGCATGCGTAACAATATTATTATTTGAATCAATTTGACGAACGTTATTTATGTAAACTCGCTGCTTACCTCGTTGCTTGACGGCAAATATCCTTCCTTTTTTATCCACGAGCTAGGTGCCCACAGGTATAATTGTAGTATTGTTGCCGCTAGTTCAGTGTCGAGTCGCTACACATTAAGAAACAAAAACATCTTAATGTGGTTTCTTAATTTAAAGAATGTAATAAATATAATTATAAAAGTACATTTATTAAGTATATTTGATATACTTGTAATAACATAAATATAATTTTAAATTATAAATATTATAAATATAATTATAAATTTAAATTATAAATATAATTTTAAAAAAAGATTTTTCTTTTCGAACAAATTACCATCTATCATACTCTCTTTTACACACCTTGTATACACTTTTTACTAATGAGTTCTTTATAACGGCGTTGATAATCGACGGCAGATTGTCCGGTAAAGCAGGAAGTGCGTCCTCCGTATAATTATAATTCTTCAAAGCGGCTTTCTCGCCTTTCTCGCCATAAAACGGATTCTTCATCCCGAATATCTCATATGCAATAGTACCCGCCGTCCACAGATCAGCCTTGGTGTAATTTATACTGGTAAAGGGACCAGGTTCCGCTGTTATCACCTCCGGAGCCATTAATGCAACATTGCCGCCTTTATTGATGTCGTGAGTGTTAAAAGGTAGATACAATCCGTGATTCTTATCGGCCAAACAACAGCCAAAATCCGTTACGACCAAAGATGGACAATTGTCAGATTCTTCCGACAGGTCGAGTAGGATGTTGTCACTTTTCAGATCTCTAATTTGGAAACACACAAAAAAATTGTAAGACGAATCTTATCTACAGGGTTAGGAAAAAGTCTGGATACCCCTTAATTTCGAAAAATAAGGATTTTTAAAAAAAATGTTTCATACAAAAGTTATAGGGTTTTATGTGGCGCATTACACAGCAACATTATTATGACCTCGAATAGCGTTGTCAAGATTATGTGAAGGTCAGCTTTAATTTTTTAAATGAAACCCCCTATTTTTCATTGCATATTCTTGTAAACTTACCTCGAGAGCTTTCCAAAACACTATAATAAATTATCTTTCCATGAAGTACTTTTCGAGTTATGAAACTTGAAATCATTTCTTAATTTTACATAAACCATAAAATATCTTGTAAAATATTCATTTTTCGATTATCTTACTTTAATATTTTTATGTACGAAATAATGAGAGGAATCAATTAGTGTAAAGAAAACACATAGTTGTTTCTAAAAAATATGTAATTTGCAAATAACAATTCCATATTTTTTCTTAAAAACAACTGTATGTTTTCTTTACCAATTGATTCCTCTCATTATTTTGTACATAAAAGCATTAAGGAAAGATAATCGAAAAATGAATATTTTACAAGATATTTTATGGTTTATGTAAAATTAAGAAATGATTTCAAACCTTATAATTCGAAAAGTACTTCATGGAAAAATAATTTATTATAGTGTTTTGGAAAGCTCTCGAGGTAAGCTACAAGAATATGCAATGAAAAATAGGGGGTTCTATTTTTAAAAAAATTGAAGCTGACCTTCACGTAATCTTGATAACGCTATTCGAGGTCATAATAATGTTGCTGTGTAATGCGCCACATAAAACCCTATAACTTTTGTATGAAACATTTCTTTTAAAAATGCGTATTTTTCGAAATATTAAGGGGTATCCAGACTTTTTCCTAGCCCTGTATATTGAATGCCATTGTGTATGTAAACAATATGTAATAGATTAACAATGTAACCGACATCTTACCGATGCGCAACGCCGTTTGCATTCATATGAGCTACCGCTTCCAGCAACTGTGCAAGCAATAGTATCGATACTCGCATATTGACATTTTGATTCACCAAATATTGCTTCAACGTAATATCATATCTAAAATCGATATGCGATACGTTAAATATTATGCAAAGTGTATAAAATTACGACCGCAATTCTATCCAATAATAATTAAATTCTGTCCAATAATAATGACCTTTTCATCACTAAAAATAAACTCATATTCCTTCCCGATCCACTAGGATTGATTCTAGTTGGTAAAGCATCTGGATACATTCCCCAAGAATCGGGTAATATCGGTATTCTATCAGCAAAGACGTAATACATTGCCACAATGTTTGAATGAGATGGTAACATTACTGTATTTTCTGCCAGTCTCTGCTCCCAGATAGCCAATTCATCGTTTCCGTAATGTCTTCTAGCAGGTACCATTTCTCTATACATGGCTCTCAGAATAGCAGAAGCGTTAGATTCCGCATCATAATTGAACATCATTTTTATAGCTAACGGAAACGCAGTCACTTCTTCTTTCGTTTTTCCATCGACATTTGCCAGATCGTTATTTTCGTCCTGTGTAGCATCGACGAATCGTGCCGCGTATACAGCAGCAGAGCAACCCTTAGCAATGATAGGTCCGATTGCGAAATCTCGTAAACTCACATTCTCGTTGATGGGCATAGTCTCATAATTTTTGTCATTCTGCGGCGCATTCCATCGCAATTTTGAAACCGCTTCCTACATAACATATAATATTTCTAATATAATATTTCAAACCAAATTACAAGTCTAATTAAAGATTGTTTATCGATTTAAATCTTATTTAAATATCTAATTTATACCCGAATTTCCCAGCACACCCCTTCCAGCTCGTCATCCTTGGTCAATATCCCAGTACCTGACGCTAACGAGACTCCAACAAGAGCAAAGAACGGCGCGGAATCGCCAAAGACAAGCCTGCTTGCCGCACGCCTTCGTAAATCCGCTGCGAGACTGTTGGTGACCCTCTTTAGGATATTGTCGACGAAGATGCGTCGGGCATGCGCTCCTAGATAACCGAGATGTCTCCCCGTGCTCCATACATTGCCACTATTCTGGCAAGGAAGCCCGCCGTTCTGGGACTTGCCTGTTACAAACATCAACATGAAATCACAAACATCTAATAACACCGTTTGCCCGCTAATAGTGCTTTGCAAAATATTTACAAGTCAAATTCTATATATAAATTTGAAAATCAAACCAACCATACTGATTGTTTTCTAAAATTGTACAACAATCAATACAATTTCATTCTTATCATCTCATCTCCCAAAGATGATTAATTTAAAATTTGATGAAATTGTCTTGAAAAAAATACTAATATATCTTAATAAATGTTATAAGTAATATTTTATATATATATATTATTATTTTATTATAATATTCTTAATATAATATTTTATATATATATATATATATATATATATATATATATATATAGGGTGTCTCAGAGGATATAAATATAATATTTTATATATATATATATATATATATATATATATATATATAGGGTGTCTCAGAGGACTATATACAAGTGCTTGTGAGGAGGTAGAGTGCAGTAAACTGAATAGAAAAGTCTTATACCATTTTACGATTTTCGCAATAATAACAGAAATATTTAAATAATAAAATATTTAAATAATTAAATATTAAAATCGGAAGACAAACGCTTCTATCTATTTGAGCTATAAGCCAACCGTGTTACAATTTTTGTAATGATAACAGAAATATTAAATATTAAAAACAGACGAATGAAAGGAGCGCTCCTTTTTTAATATTTAAATCCGATTTTAATATTTAATATTTCTGTTATTATTGCGAAAATTGTAAAATAGTATAAGACTTTTCTGTTCAGTTTACTGGTCTTTTCCTCCTCACAAGTGTTTGTATATAGTGTTCTGAGACACCCTGTATATATGAAGTATATTGTTGAAGTATATTATTATACTACATATATTAAGATGATTAAGTATATTAAATATATTAAGTTCAAATATATTTAGTCCACTAATATATATATGTATTAAATAATATATATAATAATAATAATAATAATAATAATAATAATAATAATATTATAAGTATAAATAGCAATATTCCAAAGTAAAAAAATATAAGTAAAAAAATATATATTAATATAAGTAAAAATACATGAATATATATTTTTTTACTTATATAAGTAAAAAAATATATATTAATATATTTTTACTTATATTAAAGTAAAAAAAATATAAGTAAAAAATATATATATAATAATAAAATATATATATATAATAAAAAAATATATATAATAATAATACTCTAACAATATTCTAAGTAGTCTAAATAATATTAATATATATCTTAGACGACAGGATAAGAGAAGATTGCGACGTATGTAATTTACCTATCTGCGCGACGTGTATCTTGTCAAAATGCTCGTATCCTCTTGAGTAGAAGCGCTCGTTATTCCGTAATGAGCGCAATATGACGCGACCATTTTGCACGAGACGATGGACCACCGTCCGTATTGACATCTCTCCGCTCTCCTGGACCGGGACAGCCCAGCGGACGAGCCCGTGCGTCAGATACGCCTTGAGGGCCGGTGGTAAAGCCGCCACGAAGGTCTCAATCTTTGTGCCGTTTATCCCTTAACTGCGCAACGCAAAACAAAAGCGACATGATGCGTGACACAACGCACGTCGCACGTCATAGACATGTCAAACTCGTAGAAGCGGCGATTCCAGATGTTTCTTATGTCAACACACGACAGCCAATCGACTTACAGCTTCAGCTTTGACAAAAAGAGAATCCAACATTGATTCGATATATTGAGATTTAGGCTCCGCCCCGATGACTAAAAAGCGGGAATTCAAACATAGATTATATTTAATGTAGAAATCTTTGACTCAAAGGGAAAAATAAAATACACACTTTCGAGTATTTATTTATATAACTTATTTCTTTTTATTTTTCTGACCCTTAAACAGAACGATTTTTGTACAAATATGTCTTACAAAATTATCATGCTCTTTCAGAGAAATAATCTTAGCTTCATATTTTAATTTTATTTCTAAGTATTTACAATTAGATGCAATATTTATAATTATAAATATTTTAATTAGTATATTATACAAATATTCCTGTGTTATATAGGAATCTACTGTACTTTATTTCTTAGATTATTAATAAGGAATTAAATATTAAATCTAATTAAAATTTAATCAAATTAGATTAAATCTAATTGTAATGTAATCTAATTAGATTTAATATTTATAATTCCTTATTAATAATATAAGAAATAATATAAGAATTAAAATACAGTAGATTTAGAACAGAATCTTCAAATATACTTACCCATAAAATATGTTTCTTTGTTAACATTTTTATCATTTTTTTTCTTATATTTTGTTGATTCACATCCTTCCACAAAACAATAAATTACCATTTTAAATAAAATAATTTTCAAAAATATGTAAATGATACACTGTGGAATTTTTGTATGATACCAAAGTATGACACACTTCACAAGAATTAGTTTCTACGTTTACCACTTGGTCATTGATGTCGCAACATATCTTCACTTTCGATATCTCGCGATATCAATTAGTACTAGCAGTTTATATTTATATAGTTAAAGCAGCTCATTTTATAAAAGCGAGAAGCTTATTGGTTAGCACATCACAAGAGAGATTACAGATTAGAATTTAATTAATCAGAAGAAAATTAAAATTTCTTTTTTCTGATTAGTCAAAAATTTCAATCTTTTATCTATTTATTTTAGTCTATAATTGTTTTGATTATTTTTTGATAAGATTTTTATTATATAAATTTATTATAATATATTATAAATTTATTAATTAATATTTATTAATATTATATATTGTAATTTATTATAATTTATTATATTTTTTATTACTAATTTTTATTATTTATATTTTTTTAATAACATTTTTTATCATTTTGATTGGTTTAAAATTGATCTCTCTTTCTCTCTCTCTTTTTCTTTCTTCCTGTTTTTCTTCTTTTCTCTCTCTTTTTAACTTGTATACATACAAAATACATAATACATACAAAAAACTATGAGGTGGAAAGAGAGAAAGAGAGATAGTGAGAGGGTGGGAGGGATGGAGGAAAGAAGAGTGGGGGAGAGAGAGATTCCTTTGCACACGTGTAATCGAGAATTATAAACACCGAGGTTATTTGCAATAGTGATACAATAATTGCTTTCATCGTGATATTTACGTTCTGAATAAGAAGGCAATTTAAAAAAAAAAAGAATTTACCATGCCAGCCATAAATAGGATGTAAGTTATTTGTTTTCTGAATACATTTGGGGTGTATTAATAATGTGTATTAGAAGTATTATGTATATATACTGTAATTATGAATAATATTTTCACATAGAAAGCCAGTTACACATAAGGGCAAGAAAGCTCTATTAAAAAAAGAACCTCAATTGGTAGAAAATGCCAAAGAAACTTTGTGCTTCAAAGGTAAAAATGCTTCACAGATTGTCATTGATTTTATGAAGGATTTGGTGAGTGAAGTAATTTGTATTGATTATATAATTATTATATTTAACTTGAGATAATTCTTTGAAAATATTGATGAAATTTTAAAATTATAATTTGAAACTGAACATACTATGATAAATATACTTTGTATTATCTAATGTATTATTCATTCATATATTTTATAGTATGATCTGAAGAAACCTAATGCACAAATGATGCAAAAGAAAAATGACATACTACCATTTGAGAATATTGTACCTGTTGAAAAATTTACAGTAAAGTATGAAGCACCTCTTTTCATTATGGCTTTGCATAATAAGAAGCGTCCACACAATCTTATTATGGGTCGAATGTATGAGCATACATTATTAGATATGATAGAGTTTGGTGTAGAAAATTACAAAGGATTAAAAGACTTCAAAATTGAGAAGATCACTTCTGGAATAAAACCCTTATTGATCTTTAATGGTGAACTCTTTGAAAATAATTATGAATACGGAAGAATTAAAAACTTACTTGTTGATATGTTTCAAAGAGAAGTGGTTGAAAAAATCAGATTGCAAGGTCTTGAACATGTCTTAAGTTTTACAGCTGTTGAAAATAAAATACTTATGCGTAGTTACAGGTAGAGAGATATAAAAATTGAAATAAAATGATACAATTATTTTAAAAATGCTTTTTAAAAATTTTTATATTATAGAATACTTTTGAAAAAATCCAACACAAGGATACCTAGAATAGAACTTGAGGAAATAGGACCACGTGCTGATTTACTATGCAGACGTAACAAGTTGGCCTCTGAAGATTTATTCAAGCAAGCTTGTAAGAAACCCAAAGAACTCAAGGTATTTTTATAAATTACACGCACATATATAATATATATATATAATGCAAAAGACAAATATTAAGTACAATATTATGATTATAGATGAAGAAGAAGAAAAATATCTCTACAGATACGCTTGGAACGACACATGGTCGTATACATATTGGAACACAAAATATTGATAAAATTCAAACAAGAAAAATGAAAGGTTTAAAGAAAACATTATCCGAAAAGAAGAATCAAAAAAGAAAAATAGTTGACGACAATAATGACAGTGTAACAAAACTTAGAAAAGTTGAAAATTCATTAATTGCTTGATAGTGTAATATATTGTGTTAAGAAAATTTTAATAAATTTTTATTTAACCTCTAATTACGTAGATTATTTTTATATGCTACTTCCAACTTCTACTAGTAATGCTTTACTAGTCCTATAATATATAATAATTGATAATGTAAATCTTATATCAAACTTATGAATATTTTTAACATTATTTTTAATATGCAATTTTTTATCTTTATTATAATTTTAAGTAAACATTCACTCTGATGTTATCATATTATTTTAGGAAAAAAATTGTATTTTTTGGATTTTATTTTAGTGGTTCTGATAGTCATTCTGAAGTTAAGAAGATTATCGATAAGATTTTTAATTTCTCAATTTTTTGCTCTTGACATAATTGTGAAATGTTAAGTTTTGAAAGAGTATTTGAAATATAATTTGCAACAGTACTTACTCTCTTATTGAGGAGTTATCTACAATTTAAGTTTAGTTAAATAATTACTAAGTAATTGAAATATTAGAATAATATAATGCAATGAAAAAATATGTACATTTGATAGATAGGGAGAGAGAGATATATAGATATTATTAATATTTATTATTATAATAATACATTTCTCTTATATACACAAATAACTTATATTACTTTAGTACAGCATTTTATTTTCTAATAAGATTTATGATACATGTATAGCCTTTGAAGTATTAAAAGCATTTATAATGGATAATGTGGAATAAACTTTATTTCTTGTATCATGTAACTTTATTAATTGTACCTTAAAGGTATTTAAATTATAACTTTTGTTTGACACATATATAAGATATGTAGTTATATAATTATTTATCTCTGTAATTCAAAAAAATAAATAGGAGCGTAGCAATTTTAAATGATTCTAACAATAAGCTGAAGGTATAGTATAAGGACTTCGATTGAAAATAATAATACAGTAATCTTTACAAATATAAATTGTCAGAGAGCACACATTTATTTAGAAGAATTTCTTAAACTAATGAATCGGTCACTTTTGTTTACAGCAATTCTTCGAAATTTTGCCTTTTTTGCTAGTTCTATATGTCTTATCTGTCTTGCTTGATCCAAGTGCTCGCCTGGCACTGTACGGTTTGGATCCAACCTTTGATTTGTTGGTCCACACGTGAAACTGGGAATTGATAGGCGATGCAAAAACCTTTTCGTTGGTGCAGGTCGTTGCCTCGAATCCCTCGCGGTTCGTCGTCAGGTTCTCCAAGGCGGTGCGCTCCTTCCGACTAATTTTCGGGGTTTTTGGACGATAACAGTGATACCCAGCTTCGTTAAGACGTCGCCGGGCGGTCCTCTCGGACACTTGAACGTTCGCCGCGTTGACAGCCTCCTGTACAGTGCCAAAGGGCTGTTCGACGATTGCGGCGATGATGCGCTTGTCTTCCTCGGTCCTTGTCTTACGAGGGCCACGATTGTTGCGACGATGATCACGCAAAGCATGATCACCGCCCTTAGTAAATCGTTGTATCCATCGTCGGACAGTTTTTTCAGAGCAGGGAATAGCAGCGGCAATTTGGGCTACTGTTCTTCCCGCCTGCCACTGTCCGATGATACGACCTCGTATTTCGGGACATAAGTTTTTAGGCATCGTTATATCGTTTTGCACTAAACGTCCGCTCAATACTCTAAGTAAGTAACAAGAGAGCAACAAGAGAAAAGTAGAACAAATGAAAAGCGCGCGAAACAAATGGAAAGTTTCTTAAGACTCTGCACACAATAGAAAAAGTATTAAAAGTAGGAACAAATATTAAACATTCTTACTAAATAACTGTCATATATATATACATACCGGGACACTGTCACAGGCATCTATATTACACTAGAGAACCTCTAGGAGAGAGAATGGACAACTGATCAAGCTTTTTCATGATTGGCTGGCAGAAAATGTATCAATTTTAGCTATTGCGACGCCAATGCAAAATATGATCACACACAAATAGGTTAATATATGTGTGTCATGTGTGTCCTATTTGTGTGTCATCATATTTTGCATTGGCGTCGCAATAGCTAAAATTGATACATTTTCTGCCAGCCAATCATGAAAAAGCTTGATCACATGTCACATGATCAGTTGTCCATTCTCTCTCCTAGAGGTTCTCTATATTACACTAGACTGCTAACTTCCTTAAGATACCCTTTCATGTGTCGTTCATCGCTCGTTTTGAGCGATAAAAAAGTCATATGACTAGATTGTCGCTAGCGACGGGTGGCACCCGATTGACCACGTCGCCAATTGGCCAATTCAAAATAGAACTCTCTGATTGGTTAATCGTTGCTGGTTACCCTAGGCACAGGTCGATATAATTGGCTGTCAATCGCAACGTGGTCAAATGGGACGCTCCCGTTAGCGATTAGCTATTAAGCATGAAAAGGGCTTCAGCAGCGATTTAGAAAGAAAAGTTGCGTTAAGATAGTATAAAACGCATAGTATAAAATAAATATAAACAATATTACAAGCAAAAAAATATTATTGGATAATTAAAAATATTAATTGGATAATTGAGTGCACAAAAATTATAAATGAAAATAATATAAAGCATAACAATATAAAGAAAAGATGAGCAGTAGCGGCAGTTCTTTATTATTTAGAAGAAAAAAAGAAATGATGATACAAAAAAAAATGTTTTTGGGTTAATCCATTGTTTCGAATAAGAGATAAAAGTGGATTTTATAATGCATTTTTTTTATATAAAATTTATAAATACAAACATTCTACCTAATACAGGATAAAAATAATTACATTATTATTAAATTATACATTATTATTTAATTATAAAATATTATTATTATATATATTTAATATTTATTACAAAATTATATACTTACTCTTTGATTCATGATTAATCCATTTGAGTCTTAAAATTTCAAAATTATCGGTCGTGTCGCTTGTAGTTGGAAAAATCCATGAACGTAAGAAATACTGGACAGAGTGTATTGCCGCGGGGGTGAAGCTCAAAGGGTGAGGGGAAAGAAATGTCTACTGCAACGGAATATGAGGCATGTAAGATGGCGACGGATATTAATTTCACGGAGTGTGATATTTTTGAATTTCTTAATATTCAAAAATGATTCGGAATAACACAGCGATTTCAGATGATAGATGATTTCACGGAATCTCTCATATTTTATTCGATTTACGTCCGTGCGACTTGAAAATAGACGCTAAATCTGATGCATCTAAGATGGCCGCGACAATAAACCCCTCAGATTTCACTCCATTCATATAAACAGAGAGAAACCTGAGAGCGGCCACCTCGCTTTAACGGGCACATTGTCCTAATGCGCCACCTGACAAAGTGGACGTCAACTACATCTATTACAGTCGATAATAATACATGGTTCGTATCTGAGCTATGGTTCATGTCCGAGCTATGGTTCATATCCGAACTATTAATATGAGATGGACATGAGAGTTAGACAAGAGCCGATAATCTATTGTTCTGCTTTTGTCTCACCAATGATGGCAAATCACGCGGCGGCATAAGGCGGGCGGTGATTTTCTATCGTAAAGCTCATGTCTCCTTCCATCCCTTGTCGGCCCCGTCTCATCTTTCACGCGCTACATTTTACATAATTCGGATAGGATTTCGAGACGACTTCGGGCGCCCAATACATAGAGACAAATTTATTTATTTATTATAAAGACATTTATTAAAAATGTTTTTTAATAAAACCTTTTCTTTCTATTTAAAATAATTATATCTATATTTCATAAATGCTTACAACTCTCATATTATTATAGTAATATTTTATTTTATATATTTTTTAAATAATTAATTAAAAAAATATACATATCAATGCGAATGATATCTTACTTTGATGCATTTGCGTGTTAGTGTTAGACATGAAAAACATAATGTAATACAACATTTAGTGTATCGAATGCTGTGAATAATTTTCTTGTAAAAAAATAAAGTTTCAATAAGATTGCTCACACATATACGGCACAATACAGCATCCAATGCGCTAGATATTGTATTACATTATGTTTTTCATGTTTTTATGATAAATATCATCCTGGCTCATGTCTTGATGAGATCGATAATTCAGATGATTAATTTTATGTAATCATTTTTTATGTAATCATATTTAATTTTGAAAATAATAATAAAAAGATAGATAAACCAGTTTGTGAAACTATAATTCTGTGTATGATGATATACAAAATAACTTTACATTAACAATAAACAGATTCTTTAATCTTTTATTAATATACATATAAAAGAATTACGTTTCACTGTCGTGATTTCGCGGCTATTTGATGCTATGAAACAAATAATGCGCGACGACACGCTGGAAATAATCAATCAGCGAGCTTTAAAAGTGACGTTCGATTTTGCGGTGCTTCATTATCTGTGCATAACAGATCTCTTCTATTGTTTTAAATTTATATTTTTTTTAACGATCTGTAAGATCTGTGTATTTTGCAACACGTGTTATCGTTTCTTTTATAGAACACGACACATTATCTGTAAATAATATTTCTGCGTGTACGTGCGTGTATGCTTTTATCGTGTTGGTTGTGTAATTTTTTTATTTTTTTATAACGTGTTGTATTTCTCTTTTATTTCTACTTTTAAATTTTTTTAATTTTATTTTTATATTTTTTTGTTTTGCATTATAATAAACAATCACTATGTCGAGTCAGTGCCCTGTAGATAGTTATTATGATAAGTGCGTATACAAAGAATGTAAGAATGGGAGATTTTCGCATGAGAAACGGCTATTCCGATTTCCAATGCAGAAGGATACAAGATACAATACATGGATACGCAATACAGGTATGTTTTTGTGCAATAATTGTAATTATTTTATTAATTTTTTTGCCTTTTCTACTCCCAAATTCAATACATATTATTTGTTATTTTATTATTTCATAAAATAAAAATAAAAAAAAACGACAGCAGGGAGATTCGAACTCGGGTCAGCGCCGTGACAAGCAGTCATCTTATTTACACTGCTACGCGCTATTATGAACACTTTATCGAATTGATTATAACCAACACGCCTGACAAAAAAATTTTTTTTTACCAAACATTCGGTATACCAATTGCTATGTCAGCTTGAAATATGCATGTAATCGTAATTTTCATAATGTGTTGTATTTTTGTTACAGAACATACAAAGTTGGAAAACTTGTCTGCCAATACTCTTAGAAAATTAGGATTATGAAGATCATTTCGTTATTACATCATAATGAAGAACGTAAAAGCGCGACGAGAGAAAGGGGAAAGCAAAATCGTAAGCTCGTCGCGTGGCAGTCGCGTGGTCTGTCATTGATGAGACAAAGACAGAACGATGAATTATCGGTTCTTATCCGACTGTCCATCTCTGAATAGTTCGGACATGAACCCATATCATAGACACAAACCATGTTTCGTTACCGAGCGTAATGGACATAGTTCACGTCCACTTTGTCAGACGGCGCGTCAAGCATCGAGAAATGTGCCCGTCGAGGCTGCTGGCCGCTCTCAGGCCGGTATTCATAGTCCGGTCTTAATAAGGCCCGTCTACAATGGCAGTATCAGTAGGTCGTAGCAGTTGTAAGCGAAATGAACCATATTCATTTCCTACGGATTTCGTGAGTTCTACGGCGGTTGCGCATACGCAGTCACGGAAGAATTCTGCGTTTTTAATTCTGATTGCGCGTTCGCCGTAGAACATACATCGTAGCCGTAGGAAATGGATTTAGTTCATTTCGTTTACAACTGCTACGACCTACTGATACTGCCATTGTAGACGGGCCTTTACATTTAAGATTATCTTAAGTTCTCATTCCACCAATCAATGCCTACATTGTAGCTATTTGATTGGTTGAATGAGTTCTTAAGATGATCTTAAATGTAAGACCGGACTATGAATACCGGCCTCAGGTTTCTCTCTGATATAAAAGAGTACTTTATGGCCGGTATTCATAGTCCGATCTTATATTTAAGATCGTCTTAAGTCTGCTTGGAAGTTGATTTAAGACCTCATTCAACCAAATAGCTGCGTAGCATTTCAAGCTCGAACTTAAGACGATCTCAAATATAAGATCGGACTATGAATACCGGCCTATGCTCTGTCCAGTATTTCTTACGTCCATGCTTTGTTTATTGTATTTATTGAAAAAAGATAGAATGACTCTTGTGTCGACTTGTGTCGCTAAATGGAAAGCACCCATAGATGTCTTTGGATTGACCACAGCCAATTATATCGACCTGTGCCTAGGGTAACCAGCAACGATTAACTAATCAGAGAATCCTATTTTGAATTGGCCAATTGGCGACGTGGTCAATAGAATCCCACCTTTTGGAATTTCTTTCTCTGTTACACTAACATGCTATAGTATATTTCTCCTATAGTTTCAGGAGAGAATTCTCTCTAAAGAAAGATTCTCTCTAATTGGAGCATGTAATATGCGACGCGAACTAACCTTTCACTTTCTCTCGAAATTCATTTTATGAATGTATTTATGTGTGTAATTTTCAGATACGACATTATATTTTGTGATAAATAAATTGTGATAATAAATATCTTTATATTTGGAAGAGATGGCTGGTTTACATTTAATAAAAACATATTCTTCCGACTCGGACGAAGATAAGCACGATGACGATGAGAAGCATGATGACAGTAAAATTGTAAACAAGTATATATAACATACTTATTATTATTCTAGATATTTAAATGATTTAAATTTTGCTTAATTCTAGTTTCTAGAAGTCTTGATTTCGTGATTATAGTAAAATATATGATAAAATATAATAAAATAATTCTAAAAAATCTATAAGTCTCACGTTTTAAGTTTGGTGAAATTAGAAGATAATATAGCATCTTATTATTTTAAAACTAAAATTGTTTATGTATATTGACATTATTATATATAATTCTAGAAACTTATGTAATATACATAATAAAATAATTATTATATATGATATATATGATATACCATATAATAATTATTATATATAATAATTGTATATAATAATTATATATTATTATATATAATTCTAAAAAATTATACAGAGACAAAATATATATCTTTCAAATATATCCTATATGTATCCTTCAATATATATTTTAGACAAACTAGACTAGCCTTACCAGCAAGTATTTTGTCATTAAAAGGAGTTACACATGAAGAAGTGATTGATAACCCATCAGATCATGATGGACGGATACGGAGTTTCAAACATGAACGTGGTAACTGGGCAACTTTGGTTTACATAGACTGCAAGTATTTTATTTCCTATATATATATATATAATTTTCAAAATCATTCAGCAATAATTAAATACAGTAACATCTTGATTTATTATAATTAATGTTAATAATATACACACACACACAGATGGTTGGGTAATAACTAGTCGATTAGTTAAAAGTTAAAAAAAAGTTAAAAAGTTAATAATTTTTAACTCAACTTAGTTATTTTAAAAAGAGTTAACTTTTAACTTTAACTAGTTGTTTTTAAAACACAAACTACTTAAACTTATTAACTTTCCACCCAAATTTATTTGATGATTCATATTATTTAGAGTAATCTAATTTTAAAATTACAATCTAATTTAATATAAAATGAAATAATGCTTTTCAAAATTTTAACTTTTATCTTAACTAATGTTAATTTAATCTTAACGTAACTTTTATTGAGTTAATTTTTTATTTGTATAACTTTTAACATAACTAAATTAATTTTTTAACCCATTAACTTTAACTTAATTTAGTTTAAAAAAAATTTAAACTTACCCAACCTCATATATATATACATATATATATATATATATATATATATATATATATATATATATATTGACATTCATATATTGAATTTTTGCATGGATATCCATGTTTTATATATAACAGAACTCGTCTACGATTTTGTGAGCGTCTGCAATTAATTTTTGGAGTTCTGAAGCTCCTTATAAAAGATAGAAAAGATGCGACTATAATAATCTTCGAACTAGTGCGCTCTTTGATAAGCCGTGATTCGAGGGTCTTATACCGTGCGCGGCGTTATATACTGTCTTAATTGGATTCCACTCTCGAGTTAGGTGCTCCCGTTTTCACCACCTAGTGACAAGACACGATGTGGATGTATATAAATATCCAATATATCTTTAGTAGTTGGTGAATATGCAGTTACACGCAAAACAACTGGACTATTAAATTTTAGCATTTTTTTTATAGAAGAAGATCGCAGAAAATTGATTAAAATATGAATTTGTTAGGATATAAATGAGCTTAAAAACTCATACATTTTTGTATCAAGAAACTGATACAACTGAGCAATGCAACTATTTTAAAAAAATTTGTTTCCCATTTCTCAAAGTCTATCTTCAACGCCATTTTGTAAAACATTTTTTGTATGTTAAATTTGTTTTATTTTTTGTTTTTAAGAGAAATGTTCAAGCTTTAATTTGAGCTGTTGTTTCATTTGAATTGTTTCATCTCTGTATGATGATTTCTCACTGATTTATTTCTAATGAAATATGTTAAAAAATTGTGCTAAAATTTAGTGGCCCGTTTTTCTTGCATGTAAATATAGATATGAGAATAATACCGTGTATATCTAGTAGATATCTTTGATAGTTACTTAATGGATAAGGATATGTACATGATATATATATATACATATATAGATCTACTAGTTATCTATAGCAGACATAGATTTTATATAGCCATTTAGATATCTATTAGATCCAATTTTTTCTATGTGGGTATTAAATTTATGTATTTGTTTATCATATTAAGTGTCTTCCTAAGTGCGCTGAAAAAACTGACAGTACTGTTTTCGCATTCCAAAATTGTTTTCAGCGTGCTGCAAGAGAATAACAATTATTACCATTTTAATGAAAATAGATCCTAAGGAGGTGCTAACTTCTGACTGATTCCGCACATATTTTCGAGGTAATACAAATTCAGTAATACATATGGCGACTGGCCGTTTCTAAATTTTTCGTAACGTTTGAAAAAAAAAGCAATGTCATTAATAAATCTATAATTTTATATCATTAATAAATATATCATTTTATACGTCATTACATATTTTTACGTTATTTTTTTATATTAGTTAAAATGGTTAATTTTTCTATTTTAATACCTTTCGCTCCTTTTTGTTGCTATAAAATTTATTACGCGTTATCAAGATATAGCTCTCTCTTCCTCTCCTCTCCCGCGCCTCTCTCGATCCATCTATTTATTCCTTTATCCATGTTATCTACTATACTACAAATGTATTCCGATTATCATTGCTGCCACAGTCTATAGACAATTTCGGAACTGTTGATTGCAGTAGCAGTATTCTGTACTGTCAGTATATTTTTGGCGCATTTCGAAAAACACTCAATGTTACAAGTTCCCACTATTACTCAAACTATTACTTATCTGTTATTGATAGCGAAATAGAATAAGGGATTGGGTGAAAAAAATTATATGTGATACATGATACTAATGAAAGACTAATATATGAATTAAAAACAAAATAATATATAAAAAAATAATACGACGATAACTAATATAACAAAATAATTGTAATAAAAAATGCAATTAATAAATGCAAAATAAAATTTCTTAATAGGAAACTTCTTGAAACTACTTGAAACTTTTTGAACAAAGGGAATGGTTTGTAAAAATGTATTCAAGAATAAGAATGATAATTATGTTACATCCAGACTCTTGAATACATGTGTCATATGGAAGAACGTAACTTATTTACCCCGTGATACATTTTACAAGAACGTGAGTGATTCTGGTCCAACAAACTGTTTGAGCTTATAAGCTTTATTATTTTGCTATAGATTTTACAAGAACTATGTATGATAAGTAAATATCGCTATTTTTAACACAATTTATTTAATAAAAAAATATTTTCTATTTGATATTACCGAAGCAATGATGACTGAAAGTAAAATAAATAAATTAAATATCATGTGAATAATTTTGGATCAAAATTATTGTTCCAACATTCTAAGAATTTTTTTGACTATAGAAAGGATCAATTAATGTTTTAAAGCATATTTCAAAATGTACTTTCTTTGTATACACAATTAGCTCTGCAAATAAGATTTTCTTGTATAATTGAACTATTTCTGATGTGACAATTGCTATTGCACAATGGAACTGTTTTTCTAAATTTAATATGTGTGGATCGAAATTATTCACATATATTATATAATCTATTTATTTTACTTTCAGTCATTTCTTCGATGATATTTAATAAAAAATGTTCTTTCATTAAATAAATTGTTTCAATAAACAAATTGTTTCGAGAATAACTATTTAATAGATATTTAATAAATATCTAGTTATCATGCATAGTTCTAATATGAAAATTATATATAGTCGGTCACGTAAACAAGATAATGAATCTTATGGGAAAAGATGTATGTACTTATAAGAAAAGGAAAATTAGTGAACAGTACAAACATGAGACAAAATGTTTTTTTTCTTTTTTAATCAGTTATTCTTTCTATATTTTTGACTAAATTAAAAGAGAGAGGAAGATTGTAATATTATATAATTTTACATTTTTAGTTCCATCAATTTTATATTAAGTTGAGCTTCATTAATAATTTAATATTTGATTTATAATTAAAAGTTAGATAATAGCTTATTTTTTTTATACATTTTTCCTTATGCATTTTGTTATGTAATACATACTATATATATAGTTCTCTCAAAATAATTATATAAAAATGATCGATTTCCTTAATATATCCGATTTGATCCTTAATGTGTGTGTGTGTGTGTGAAATACATAATTTCCCCTTATGTTATAATGGTTCGGGAATCATCATTCAGGATGACGACAACCTAGATCTTATAATTTAATCCTAACTGGTATTTGCAACATAATCTATTTTTTAATTTATTTTCTATAATCTATTTTTTTTAAATAAATAAAATTATAATAAAAATAAAAATATTAAAAGATCCAGCGGAGATATTATGTCCCATACAGCACAGAAGCTTGCATCAACATTGCTGCAATGTTACAAAATTGCTCACTGCAGTAATGTTGCAAAAATAATGTGGAGACATTATTTTATAATACTTTGGAAATGTTGTAGCAACATTTTAACATAGTGAAGATGTATAACATGTGTTTCTTTACTTGCCGCTACGCGGCGACACCAAATTTAACTAATTCGTATTCCAATTCATTTAAAGTGGATTCAAAGGTCTACTATAAAGGACAAAGGACTAATATAATAATTATATTTTTTGAAACTCTCATTGGGTTTCAGAATAGATAGATCGATTTTATATTTGATACTGTTTACCATACAGTAACAATTTCCAAAAATAAAAAAATTATCTCTAAAAATAATTGACAAAAATATTCTCTCAAAAATTAATTTGTAAAAAGGATATAAAATTTTACAAAAAGTTGTGATATCCTTCTAAAAAGAACTTTACAATGGTTAAAAAAATATGCCAAGTACATAAAAAATATTCCACCTTGTATTTCCTGTCATTTGATTACATCGATCATTTACGACATAACAGAGATTCAATAACATATATTAAATAAAAAGAGAATAATGAAATATAGTATAAATAATATGTGCAATAGAAATACATAGCGATTTGATCTGATATCATTATAAAATTCCGTGCAATAAAATGCTAAAGTTTTTTTTATCATGTATAATTTTTTATCATGTATTAATTTTCATGTATTTTTTATATGTACGACTCGGAATAGTCAACACTCGGTCTAATTGCTATCATTATTATACGGTCTTGTTAAGTAGTTATTAAACGATTATTATATATAAAAATATATATATATATATATATATATATATATAAAATATATGATAAAAAATTATACATGGTATAAAAAAAGTTTAGCATTTTATTGCACGGAATTTTGTAATGATATCAGATCAAATCGCTATTTCTTCGTGCAATTATAACTTATTTATATTATTTCTTATAAAAGTGTGTATTTTATAAGAAATTGCTTTATTAATTTCCTTTGCTTTATTAATATATTTCTATTGCACATATTATTTATACTATATTTCATTATTCTCTTTTTAATTAATATATATTTTATTGAATCTCTGTTACGTAAATGACCGATCAAATGGTAGGAAATAGTAAAGTTGAAAATCTCGCGCGTATGTGTGACAGAAATAGTTTGATTTTTACACACGTAAAATATTGTTATTTAAATTTTATGCAAACAGATAAAATTGGATAATACTACTGAGAATCATATACTGTATAATAAATATCTATATATGTATGTAATACCAAAATGTATGCACACAGATATATAATTTATTAAATAATTAATCATATAATTAATCATATAATTTCTTAAATCGCTTGTATCTTTTTCGCAGAAATCTTACAACAGACACTAGTTCAATATTTTATTTAATCTGCTTACACACATTTCGCAAATCAGAACAGATTAGAAATTATTACTAAATGAGGATCAGAATTCTTTTAATTTCTAAAACATCTTTTATATAATACATATAATTAAAAAAAACGTTTTACGCAAGTTTTAAATCGCACAATCTTTAAATCAAAGTAAGTTATGAAAACTTGGCATGCCCGGATCATAATCAAATAAAGATTTAATATTTAATTGTATAATATTTATGATATTACATTTTATTGGGGATATATTTGTTTATAATGTAAACGCTACACAACAACGATGACTCGGACGTAAAAATGAAAGCCATTTTCATAATATAAATCGTGTCGTAGCTTTTCATTAAGAAAAAATCATGTAATTGTAAATTATCATGTAATTGTTTTTTATATTCTCATTGAATAATTAACTAACATGCTTGAATGAATAAATTGATAAATATATTAATGAAATATTAAAAATTACATATAAAAAATTATATATATATATATATATATATATATATATATATATATATATACGTACTTAGCAAACTTCAAGTTATACATGTTATATAACTGTAACAATTATATTATTGAGTGAGAAATTATAACTAATAATTATATTACTGTTACTTAGTGTTTACTGCGTGGTTACATATATACACATAATTGAAATATCTATTAATTTGACAGAGATTGGTTGTTACTTTAACTTGCCAATAAGATTAATGGATTTGTTCTCAACTTACGAAGAAGATTTATCGCCGCTATTAGCTCTTTTGAGTTTATACTATCAAATACGTGACGATTATTGTAATTTATTGTAATTTATGCCTCAGTGATGTGAGTAATAATATATATATTTGTAACATTATACGTACTTAAATAAACTGAAAAAATTGAATTATATATATTTTTTGTTATAGTATACCGAAAGTAGTTACTGTGATGATTTGACTGAAGGAAAATTCAGCTTTCCAGTTATTCATGCGCTTAAAACCAATCCTGATGATAAGCAAATAATGAGTATCCTTTATTATATATTATTTCTTTATGTTTTTTTTAATTAACACACTATTAACACATTTACTAAAGAAATGTAAGCAGCCCTACATTTCTCATCATATACATACACATATACAATTTTCAGATACTTCATAATTTTATTTATAATTTTATTATATATATGTTTCCTTAATAATGCCTGATAAATATATTCTGAAACAACGAACGAAAGATATCGAAGTGAAATGTTATTGCGTGAAATTATTAGAGAAATTTGGCTCTCTCAAGTATACAAGAAGCGTACTTGAAGAATTGAACATGAAAGCAAGAGCTGAGATTGATCGCTTAGGAGGCAATCCGTTCCTAATAAAAATTCTAGATGAGTTGAAGAATTGGGATAGCAAAGAAGCGTCCCAAGATCCCTTAACACGGACATTTTTATAAGAAAGAAAGTATACTCATACAGAGAATAATTGATATTAGATCCATTGAATATTTTTTATAGGCATTAAGGATATCCACGAGTATATGAGAATCAGTTATTAGAAATAGCTAACAGATAACTAGTAGATCTATATATATAATATATATATATACTAATTATCCGTTAGCTATTTCTAATAACTGATTCTTTTATACTCGTGGATATCCTTAATGTCTATAAAAAATATTCAATGGATCTAATATCAATTATTCTCTGTATGAGTATACTTTCTTTCTTATAAAAATATCCGTGTTAAGGGATCTTGGGACGCTTCTTTGCTATCCCAATTCTTCAACTCATCTAGAATTTTTATTAGGAACGGATTGCCTCCTAAGCGATCAATCTCAGCTCTTGCTTTCATATCCAATTCTTCAAATACGCTTCTTGTATACTTGAGAGAGCCACATTTCTCTAATAATTTCATGCAATGACGTTTCACTTCGATATCTTTCGTTCATTGTTTCAGAATATCTTTATCAGGCATTATTAAGGAAACATATATATAATAAAATTATAAATAAAATTATGAAGTATCTAAAAATTGTATATGTGTATGTATATGATGAGAAATGTAGGGCTGCTTACATTTCTTTAGTAAATGTGTTACTAGTGTGTTAATTTAAAAAATATAAAGAAATAATATTTAATAAAGGATACTCATTATTTGCTTATCATCAGGATTGGTTTTAAGCGAATGAATAACTGGAAAGCTGAATTTTCCTTCAGTCAAATCATCACAGTAATTACTTTCGATATAATATAACAAAAAATATATATAATTCAATTTTTTCAGTTTATTTAAGTACGTATAATGTTGCAAATATATATATTATTACTAACATCATTGAGGCATAAATTACAATAAATTACAATAATCGTCACGTATTTGATAGTATAAACTCAAAAGAGCTAATAGCGGCGATAAATCTTCTTCATAAATTGAGGACAGATCCATTAATCTTATTGGCAAGTTAAAGTAACAACCAATCTCTGTAAAATTAATAAATATTTCAATTATGTGTATATATGTAACCACCAAGTAACCACCCAGTAAACTCTAAGTAACAGTAATATAATTATTATTATATAACTAATAATAATATAACTAATAATAATATAACTAATAATTATATTACCGTTACTTAGTGTTTACTGGGTGATTACTTGGTGGTTACATATATACACATAATTGAAATATCTATTAATTTTACAGAGATTGGTTGTTACTTTAACTTGCCAATAAGATTAATGGATTTGTTCTCAATTTATGAAGATTTATCGCCGCTATTAGCTCTTTTGAGTTTATACTATCAAACTTGACGATTATTGTAATTTATTGTAATTTATGCCTCAGTGATGTTAGTAATAATATATATATATTTGCAACATTATACGTACTTAAATAAACTGAAAAAATTGAATTATATATATATATATATATATATATATATATATATATATATAATTTTTTATATGTAATTTTTTTATTTCAAAGAAATATATATATGCACACACAAATATTAACATTTACTTTTTATTATATTATATATATATATATATATATATATATAATTTCTTATATGTAATTTTTTTATTTCAAAGAAATATATATATCGCACACACAAATATTAACATTTACTTTTTATTGCCATAGCCTTGTAATCTTCCTCACGTGGACAAATGAAATTATCCCACCAAAAAATATCTATTCCTTGACCTCTTTGAAGTTTCAACAATTGTTCTATACATACTTTTGGTGCCTGAAAGGAAAACGTAGTTAATACAATAATACAACACACAATTTTATCTAATATACATTATGGAGCTTATCTTTTACAATTTTAACGACATTTAATGTGCTTTATATTAAATTAATTTATGTTAAAATATCATAAAACATTTATTTTTTTTAAACGATAAAACATTTAGGTATGTTTTTCTTTTCAGTCAAGTCCTCGCAATAAAATTTTTATTTTTTGTATAACAAAATAATGTTCAATTTTTTCGATTTATTTAAATATATATAAATTTCATATAATCCAAGTATTTAAATTAATCAATTAATTTAATAATCATAATATTTAAATTTTGCATATTTTGACAATATTTAAACACTAAAAGAGAATAAGATCTGTTATTTTCAATCTTGCTTTGTAAAGATAATGCGACTAAAATACTGTATACGTTATCTTTCTTTTGTAAGTATAATGTGGCTACTTACTGCAGGATGTCGTAAATTAATAACTCGTTCCAAAGCAATAAACAATATATAAGCGGCAGCACTTAGTGAGCTAGCAATCCCAAAAACAGAATGAGTGACAGGAATACCTTTCCGCAAAATGGAACTATCTTGAATGTCATCAATTCTATAAAAAAATAAAACAAATTATAATATTAAGAATATATAGAAAATTGCACTTTTAATATATAAATTTAATTTTATCCAGGGTTGTTATGTTTTAAACATTTATATTTAAAACAAATGTTTAAAACATGTTTTAAACATTACATCTAATTAAATACAATTTTGTTTTAAACATATATATGTATATATATATAAACATATATATACATATATATATTGTTCAAAACAAGAGTTTTAAAAATGATTTTTTAAAAATGTGTTTGATTTAAATATATTTTTAAAGCATGTAATTAAGTTATTAAATAATTTTAATATACATGTATATTGTAATAAAAATTTCACTTATGTATGTTAAAAACATTGATATATATTTCATATATATATACATTACATAAACTATCATATATTGATAAAATTAAAATAACATTTACATTAAAATAAATATTATTTCTAATCATTTAGAATTATACTGTTTGAATTTAAAGTTCTCGTAATGGATACCAGTTTGGATGCTTTTTCTGTTCCTAGCCTATTGTGTATTTTATTGTGTTCTAAGCCGAAAGTAGAAAATAATCTTTCAATACCTGCATAGGATGCAACAGTTATATATATATATATATATATATGCAGTTGCATAGATAAATCAATAGCATCATTTATGCTGCTTCGAAGAGCATACCACCATAATACTGGATTGTTTATATTTTGAATTAAAAATAAATATTTTTTTAATGGTAAACTTTGTGCTTGATATAAGATTATAAACGGCATTGCTTTAGGATATGCAGCTGCATACTCTAATGCTTCCTCCACTTGATTTTGACTTAATTTGTGACTTAAACTGTAACTCATATAGCACAGAAGCTTGCACCAACATTACTGCAATGTTACAACATTGCACATTGCAATGTAATGCTGCAGAAATATTGCAGAGATATTATTTTGTAATATTACTTTGGCAATATTGCAACATTATTTTAGCATAACAAAATTGTATAACATGTATTTCTTTACTTGCCGCTACGTGATGTCACTAAACTTAACTAACTCTTATTCGAATTTTCGTCTAAAGTGGATATATTTGTTGACTTGAATCGGTTTAATTTCTAATAAATTGACTTGATTTATTTAATATTCTGAATTCTGATAAGGGATCTATATTATTAAACAAATAATTTATTTAATAATCTGGATTCCTTGTTGGGATTCAGAATATTAAACGGATTATTAGAAATTAGGCGAATAAATTGGAGAAATAGTCCATTTATTGAAATATTCTTGCTACCGAATGTCTATATAGAAATCAAGTCATCTTTTAGTCATCATATGGACAAGAATAAAAAGTCACTGAATTCGGATCATGAGACGATTTTTAGCTATCTTTCCGTTGACTTAACGGGTTATACCTAGTCAGCAAGTCGAAAAAAACGTATTTTTGGGGAATTTAAAAAAACTGTTAGGTATTTTTATTTCATTGATTTTTTATCATAATATATATCTATCAAAGAAGTTTTCATAATTTTTTCAGTTAAAAATATCGAGAAATGTAGGCACAATAGCTATTTTCCAGAGACATCTTTCTTCGGAGGCGCACGAACTAGATCAATTCATACGAAAGTTAAATTATTTTGCATTTTTTATTTCATATGATCCAGCTCCGAGTAATCTTGCTCACCGCCAAGCGCCTCCGAAAAAAGAAGTCTCTGGAAAATAGCTACTGTCTCTACATTTCTCAATATTTTTAATTGAAAAAAATTATGAAAACTTCTTTGATAAATATATATTATGATAAAAAATCGATGAAATAAAAATACCTAATAGTTTTTTTTTTATTTCCCAGAAATACGTTTTTTCGATTTACTAACTAGGTATAACTCCTTAACGATGTCAATAGAAGATGTCTGTGACAAAAAAATGTCCAGTTTTAGTAGTACTTTGAGACGACTTGGTGCTGTGTGGGTTGTATGTGCGCAAGAATGTCATGTGTGCAATCTGTATGTGTGCAATAAAGTCGTGTGTGGAGCGTGTTAATATGATTTTCTTATTTTGTGTGTGCAGTAATGTCATGTATGCAATGTGCATGTGAACAATAATGTTATGTGTGCAATGTATATGTGCGCAATCATAGACATAGGCCGGTATTCATAGTCCGATCTTATATTTAAGATTGTCTTAAGTCTGGTCCGAGGTTGACTTAAGACAACTAATCATCAACTAATGAAATAGCTGCGTAGCGTTTCAAGCTCGAACTTAGAACGATCTCAAATATAAGATCGGACTATGAATACCGGCCATAGTAAGTATAGACCGAGCATCCATTGTATAAGCGTTAAGCATACGAAAAGAAAGACAAAAGATGTAAGATGAGTTTCTTTCTCTTTTCAATGCCGGAGAAGTGGGGAGCACTTCTCCACATCTTCTCGCGCCGGTTCGTCATGAAGGGGCGAGGAGATGAGGAGAAATGCTCCCCACTTCTTCGGCATTAAAAAGAGAAAGAAACTCATCTTACATCTTTTGTCTTTCTTTTCGTATGCTTAACGCTTATACAATGGATGCTCGGTCTATACTTACTATGTCTATGTGCGCAATAATGTGCAATCGTACTTTCGTTTCTTTATTTTTGTCATGTGTGCAATAATACATGTAGGCAATCAGGAATGTTGACAATGGGGAATATAGGCAAACGGGTTCCCCTTAATGTTTTTGAATAAAGTCATCTTTTAGTCATCATATGGATAAGACTAAAATGTCTCTCAGTTCAATTAAGGAACTAGTTCTAGCAATCTTTCCATCGACTTAACGATGTCAATAACAGATGTTTATGACAAAAATATTCAGTTTTAGGAGTATTTTTAGACAACTTGGTGCTGTGTGAAATATTAAAATAATGTTTTTTTAAATTATATTTCGAAAATAATATTTCTTAATGAAAATTATGTGAAATAATCATAACAATCTAAATATATATATTATAAAGAAATAAAAATGTGTGCAATTGGAATAAAAAAAACATAAAAAATTATGATATAACAAAATGCAAACTTACATATTGCCCGAGGTGTGAAGCATGATTACTATTTCTTCGATTGCTTTTATTCTGTCAGGCGATATTTTTAGCCAGTAATTAAAAGTCTGAATTAATTTTCCGTTATTATCTGCATTCCAGGAACTTCAAGATTGTATCTGATCGGTTCTAACAATTTCTACAATAAATCATAATTTTCTTAATCTTTTATGTCATCAAAATCTCTGTAGTCATGATAGATAAATGAAATATCTAAGAAAAAGAGAAAAATTAGAATGAAAGATAAATTCTTACCTTATCTTTTTGTTTGTTGCCGCTCGGAGAATAGTAAAACGAGTTGTTATTTGTATTCGACATGTTTTCCAATTTTCAGCGATATCTTTCTCTCACAAAACTGTAAGAATTTAAGGAGAAAATTATTTTTATATATATGATCCAGCGAGAAATGAAGATCTCGATAGATCCAGCGAGAAATGAAGATCTCGATAGATCCAGCGAGAAATGAAGATCTCGATAGAAGTAGGATAATAGGGCCGGTTCTGACGCTGGTATTTTCAGGGGAGGTGAGGTGCGAGAGGATTTCAGTGGAGGGGGGGGTATGACGTCACGCCGGATTTCGGCAGGGCGGGGTGGGGGACGCACATGTTGGATGTTTTATGACAGAGCTTGGCAAGAACTGCACATTTCGGTCGATTTTCAGCTGGCTCCACCTAGCCTCCTCTTTTATCTCGCCGTCCCGCGCAAAACCTACGAGCCGCTTGGTGTTCAGGAGCGGGCGTATGGCAATAGCTTTCCACGTCACCCATGAGGTACTATTATTGACGCGTTTTTTTTTTTAAGTGGTATCTCCAGTACGCCTAATCCACTGATGACTAAATAAATGATCCTTTAACTAATTACATAAAACGATAAAGTTTATCACGTCTTATGCGACTTGCTACATGCCGTATGCAAATAGATGTTCCTGATCCCGCTTGTAAAAAATCCCGAAAGTCATAAATATTCATCATATCAATTATTATTTATAATTTCGTGCAATTAGTTATTATAATCATAATAATTGTTATAACCATTATAATTTTATTGATAGTAAAAAAAATTGATAGTAAAAAAAAAGAACATTATCCGTCGAAAAAATAATACAAAAATATCGACAAAAATATGTTTCGATCCAATGCGGATCTTTTTCAATGTCTTAAAACGGATAGCATAAGGCTGATGGCAAAGAACTAGATGTCTGTCGTAGTCGTGGACGTAAAGTAAGACAGAGAAAAACGTAAGTCGTACAAGGCCATTGTCACAATTTCGGGATTTTTTACAAGCGGGATCAGGAACATCTATTTGCATACGGCATGTAGCAAGTCGCATAAGACGTGATAAACTTTATCGTCTTATGCAATTAGTTAAAGGGTCATTTTAGTCATCAGTGGATTAGGCCTACTGGGAATACCACGTAAAAAAAAAAACTCGTCAATAATAGTACCTCATGGGTGACGTGGAAATCTATTGCCATGCGCCCGCTCTTGAGCACCAAACGGCTCGTAGGCTTTGCGCGGGACGACGAGGTAAAGGGGGACGCGCTAGGCGGAGCCAGCTGAAAATCGGCCAAAATGTGCAATTCTTGCCGAGCTTTGGCATAAGCGAACGTGATTAGAACGTGAACATTGCGAAGATGCGCGCAGTAAAAAATAATCAATATAGGTCAAACAAACATATTAAAACGGGCGACTATCTAATAAAACGCAAAGACAACAAAAAAATAATAACGATTAAAAAATAAAAAGCACTTGTACAAAATATGATAAAATAAAAATAAATAAAAGTATGTATATGCGCATGGCGATATACATATTCAAGCAAAAAGCGCAACGTTCACCTCGATATCAAAATCGTCCAAGTAACACGAGGAATCAAGGAAAGATGTACTTTATCTTATTAAAACAAAGAGAAATCCGAATTATACAAAGTTGTCCATATGTTGAGAGTCCATATGTTGTAATAAAAATATGATAGTCCCAATGCGATAAAAACGTGAAAACCACTCAAACATCCAAACCTCCAAGATGCCGAAAGAAATTTGTTTGATAACGAGGTGAAAGCGTAAAGAGACAAAGACGATGTGAAGTGCAAAGACAAGAGAAAAAGCCATATATAAAGAGAAAGGAAAATGAGTAATCCAATGAGTCTTGATCAATAATGTAATGTCTCGGCCTTCGTTGTGATCTTTTTTTAACGCGCCTTTGCAACGTTCGCGTTTTAATCACGTTATGCGATCCGTTTCAAGACGTTGAAAAAGATCCGCATTAGATCGAAACATACGTATGTCGATATTTGTATTATTTTATCGACGGATAATATAATTTTTTTTGCTATCAATTATTAAAGAATATATAAATTTTCCGTTCTAAATTTATGTCCTAATTTTAATTACGTAATAACAACCTATGCCACGGTCCTTAGCTTTTCTCTTTTATCAAATTTCATAATGATTGTATCTGTCTTTTTATTAATTTCTTCTAGTTGAACATATATATTCTTTTACATAATTTTTCTATTATCTTATCATTTTCATCAAAATAAAAAAAAAATAAATATATATGTTTGCGGAGCGACTGCGGATTACCGCGACAGCGGAGAATTTAAGAGAGCGTTATAAAATAGGACACGACAATTTTATTATAGCTACAGAGACTCTACACGACACGTATTTTTTTGTATTTTTTCTGATTTTTTATTTTACACCACACAATTAAATAAAATTATATTTACAAAAAATGTACAAAGTTTCAGGAACTGAAATGACGAAGACGTCGAGGTAAGTCTAAAGACGAATATAGCGGCGTAACTTTGCGACATATATCTTTACTAATAAGAACGAGCAGTTTTAAGAGCGGTTTTACTAAGAGTAGTTTTACTAAAACCGGTTTTACTTGCCGAAAATTCTGTGAATTGCTAAGTGCGAACTACAAAGTGCTCACGTGCGGTGCCTGTTTTATAGCGAGCAGGTTTTGGGGTCCTTGGCGATGAGGGACGACCAATAAATTTGATGCGGTGACTTCAACTGCGTATAATTGATCACTGATGAGGTTTGACGTAGAAAATTTTTTAGTTCATATACATAGTATTTTTCAAGCTGATTGGCAATCAGCTATTCGAATAACGATTGACAATGTTATTATAAAGCGTGGCAAGCGTTTCTTAGATGATAGAAAAATGAGAAAAAACGGAAACGATCGAGTTTTTCTGACGGATCGAAAACTCGAGAAAATTCTCGATGCCTATTAAATTCGAATTCTCGAATTAGCGAAGATATTATTTGGAAATTTATGCGTAGTTTTAAACCAGGATAATTTTTATGTTTTTCGAAAAATACCTTTTTTCAAAATTATATATTATTGAATTTGTTTATAGAGTTTTATCACCTTTTACAACTTTTTCATGTGGTTTGTAGAAGAATTTTTGACTGGGGAAGTAAAAAGAATATGTTGTTGATAAAATCTAACTTAAAAAGAAGTAGTTTGTTTGCGTAGGAGTCGTGAAATATTATAAAGAAACTTGAAACATACTGCATAGTATCTCTATTCAGTGGCGTAGCTATAATATTGGGGGCCTCCGGGCAAAAATTGAATGGGACCTTTCGCAGAAATTTAAGACAAGATTCGTTGTTGATTCAGTTATCTAAGTAATCCATATTTACTTATTTATTAATAAATTAATATTTCATTAATTTATTTATCAATTTATTTATTCAAGCATGTTAGTTAATTATTCAATGAGAATATAAAAAACAATTACATGATAATTTTTTCTTAATGGAAAGCTACGACACGATTTATATTATGAAAGTGTCTTTCATTTTTACGTCCGAGTTATCGTTGTTGTGTACCGTTTACATTATAAACAAATATATCCCCAATAAAATGTAAAATCATAAATATTATACAATTAAATATTAAATCTGTATTTGATTACGATCCGGGCACGCCAAGTTTTCATAACTTACTTCGATTTAAAGATTGTGCGATTTAAAACTTGCGTAAAACGTTTTTTTTAATTATATATATTATATAAAAGATGTTTTAGAAATTAAAAGAATCCTGATCCTCATTTAGTAATAATTTCTAATCTGTTCTGATTTGCGAAATGTGTGTAAGCAGATTAAATAAAATATTGAACTAGTGTCTGTTGTAAGATTTCTGCGAAAAAGGTACAAGCGATTTAATAAATTATATGATTAATTATATGATTAATTATATGATTAATTATTTAATAAATTATATATCTGTGTGTATACATTTTGGTATTACATACATATATAGATATTTATTATACAGTATATGATTCTCAGTAGTATTATCCAATTTTATCTGTTTGGATAAAATTTAAATAACAATATTTTACGTGTGTAAAAATCAAACTATTTCCATCACACATACGCGCGAGATTTTCAACTTTACTATTTCCTATCATTTGATCGATCATTTACGTAACAGAGATTCAATAAAATATATATTAATTAAAAAGGGAATAATGAAATATAGTATAAATAATATGTGGAATAGAAATACATTAATAAAGCAAAGGTAATACACACTTTTATAAGAAATAATATAAATAAGTTATATAATTGCACGAAGAAATAACGATTTGATCTGATATCATTACAAAATTCCGTGCAATAAAATGCTAAACTTTTTTTATACCATGTATAATTTTTTATCATGTATTTTATATATATATATATATATATTATATATATTTTATATATATATATATATATATTATATATATATATATATATTTTTTTTTTATATAATAATCGTTTAATAACTACTTAACAAGACCGTATAATAATGATAGCAATTAGACCGAGTGTTGACGATTCCGAGTCGTACATATAAACAATACATGAAAATTAATACATGATAAAAAATTATACATGATAAAAAAAACTTTAGTATTTTATTGCACGGAATTTTGTAATGATATTAGATCAAATCGCTATGTATTTCTATTGCACATATTATTTATACTATATTTCATTATTCTCTTTTTAATTAATATATGTTATTGAATCTCTGTTATGTCGTAAATGATCGATGTAATCAAATGATAGGAAATACTAAAGTTGAAAATCTCGCGCGTATGTGTGACGGAAATAGTTTGATTTTTATACACGTAAAATATTGTCTATAAGTTGAATTTTAATATTTTGATGTGTAAATCTGTGGATAGATAGTATTAATATATTTAAAATCAACACTAAATGAGAATTAGAATTCTTTTAATTCCTAAAACATTTTTATATAATGTATATAATTAAAAAAAAAACGTGTTACGCAAGATTTAAATCGCATAGTCTTTAAATTGAAATAAGTTATGAAAACGGGCACTTGGCGTGCCCGGATCGTTTACATTTTAAACAAATATATCCCTAATAAAATGTAAAATCTTAGACATTATACAATTAAATATTAAATTTGTATTTGATTACGATTTTAAATACATATATTTATTATACATTATAAAATTAAGTTCTCTAAATAAATATAAAATAGGTATTAATTTCTTAAGAAGAATTTATGTATAATATTTCTACAATATAAAATTGATTTCAAGGCAAATATTATATCAAATTTACAAATTGCTCTTAGGTACTTAAATAATAGTAATTATTGATTTCCTATTTAGCTTTATATTTTATTTTTATATATTTTTTTATGATAATTATTTTTTGAGGTTTTGTTTTTTAGAAAAATAGTTTTGTAAGGAAAAATTATTATAAATTATTTTTAAGGACTTTTTCATTAAACATTTTGTTGCATACAAGGTGGAATATTTTTTATGTACTTGGCATATTTTTTTAACCATTGTAAAGTTCTTTTTAGAAGGATATCACATCTTTTTGTAAAATTCTATATCCTTTTTACAAATTAATTTTTGAGAGAATATTTTTGTCAATTATTTTTAGAGATAATTTTTTTATTTTTGGAAATTGTTACTGTATGGTAAACAGTATCAAATATAAAATCGATCTATCTATTCTGAAACCCAATGAGGGTTTCAAAAAATATAATTACTATATTAGTCCTTTGACCTTATCCACTTTGAATGAGTTCGAATACGAATTAGTTAAATTTGGTGTCGCCGCGTAGCGATAAGTAGAGAAACACATGTTATACATCTTCACTATGTTAAAATGTTGCTACAACATTTCCAAAGTATTATAAAATAATGTCTCCACATTATTTTTGCAACATTACACTGCAGTGAGCAATTTTGTAACATTGCAGCAATGTTGATGCAAGCTTCTGTGCTGTATGGGACATAATATCTCCGCTGGATCTTTTAATATTTTTATTTTTATTATAATTTTATTTATTTTAAAAAATTAGATTATAGAAAATAGATTAAAAAATAGATTATGTTGCAAATACCAGTTAGGATTAAATTCTACGATCTAGGTTGTCCTCATCCTGAATGATGATTCCCGAACCATTATAACATAAGGGAAAATTATGTATTTCACACACACACACACACACACACGCACACGCACACGCACACACACATTAAGGATCAAATCGGACATATTAAGGAAATCGATCATTTTTATATAATTATTTTGAGAGAACTATATATATAGTATGTATTACATAACAAAATAAGGAAAAATGTATAAAAAAAATAAGCTATTATCTAACTTTTAATTATAAATCAAATATTAAATTATTAATGAAGCTCAACTATATAAAATCAATATAAAATTGATGGAACTAAAAATGTAAAATTATATAATATTACAATCTTCCTCTCTTTTAATTTAGTCAAAAATATAGAAAAAATAACTGATAAAAAAAGAAAAAAAACATTTTGTCTCATGTTTGTACTGTTCACTAATTTTCCTTTTCTTATAAGTACATACATCTTTTCTCATAAGTTTCATTATCTTGTTTACGTGACCGACTATATATAATTTTCATATTAGAACTATGCATGATAACTAGATATTTATTAAATATCTATTAAATAGTTATTCTCGAAACAATTTGTTTATTGAAATTTATTTAATGAAAGAACATTTTTTATTAAATATCATCGAAGAAATGACTGAAAGTAAAATAAATAGAATATATGTGAATAATTTCGATCCACACATATTAAATTTAGAAAAACAGTTCCATTGTGCAATAGCAATTGTCACATCAGAAATAGTTCAATTATACAAAAAAATCTTATTTGCAGAGCTAATTGTGTATACAAAGAAAGTACATTTTGAAATATGCTTTAAAACATTAATTGATCCTTTCTATAGTCAAAAAAATTCTTAGAATGTTGGAACAATAATTTTGATCCAAAATTATTCACATGATATTTAATTTATTTATTTTACTTTCAGTCATCATTGCTTCGGTAATATCAAATAGAAAATATTTTTTTATTAAATAAATTGTGTTAAAAATAGCGATATTTACTTATCATACATAGTTCTTGTAAAATCTATAGCAAAATAATAAAGCTTATAAGCTTAAACAGTTTGTTGGACCAGAATCACTCACGTTCTTGTAAAATGTATCACGGGGTAAATAAGTTACGTTCTTCCATATGACACATCTATTCAAGAGTCTGGATGTAACATAATTATCATTCTTATTCTTGAATACATTTTTACAAGCCATTCCCTTTGTTCAAAAAGTTTCAAGTAGTTTCAAGAAGTTTCCTATTAAGAAATTTTATTTTGCATTTATTAATTGCATTTTTTATTACAATTATTTTGTTATATTAGTTATCGTCGTATTATTTTTTTATATATTATTTTGTTTTTAATTCATATATAGTCTTTCATTAGTATCATGTATCACATATTATTTTTTTCACCCAATCCCTTATTCTATTTCGCTATCAATAACAGATAAGTAAGTTTGAGTAATGTGGGAACTTGTAACATTGAGTATTTTTCGAAATGCGCCAAAAATATACTGACAGTACAGAATACTGCTACTGCAATCAACAGTTCCGAAATTGTCTGTAGACTGTGGCAGCAATAAAAATCGGAATACATTTGTAGTATAGTAGATAACATGGATAAAGGAATAAATAGATGGATCGAGAGAGGCGCGGGAGAGGAGAGGCAGAGAGAGATAAATCTTGATAACGTGTAATAAATTTTATAGCAACAAAAAGGAGCGAAAGGTATTAAAATAGAAAAATTAACCATTTTAACTAATATAAAAAAATAACGTAAAAATATGTAATGACGTATAAAATGATATATTTATTAATGATATAAAATTATAGATTTATTAATGACATTCCTTTTTTTTTCAAACGTTACGAAAAATTTAGAAACGACCAGTTGCCATATGTATTACTGAATTTGTATTACCTCGAGAATATGTGCGGAATCAGTCAGAAGTTAGCACCTCCTTAGGATCTATTTTCATTAAAATGGTAATAATTTGTTATTCTCTTGCAGCATGCTGAAAACAATTTTGGAATGCGAAAACAGTACTGTCAGTTTTTTCAGCGCACTTAGGAAGACACTTTATATGATAAACAAATACATAAATTTAATATCCACATAGAAAAAATTGGATCTAATAGATATCTAAATGGCTATATAAAATCTATGTCTGCTATAGATAACTAGTAGATCTATATATGTATATATATATATATATATATATATATATATATATATATCATGCATATATCCATATCCATTAAGTAACTATCAAAGATATCCACTAAATATACACGATATTATTCTCATATCTATATTTACATGCAAGAAAAACGGCCCACTAAATTTTAGCACAATTTTTTAACATATTTCATTAGAAATAAATCAGTGAGAAATCATCATACAGAGATGAAACAATTCAAATGAAACAACAGCTCAAATTAAAGCTTGAACATTTCTCTTAAAAACAAAAAATAAAACAAATTTGACTTACAAAAAATGTTTTACAAAATGGCGTTGAAGATAGACTTTGAGAAATGGGAAACAAATTTTTTTAAAACAGTTGCATTGCTCAGTTGTATCAGTTTCTTGATACAAAAATGTATGAGTTTTTAAGCTCATTTATATCCTAACAAATTCATATTTTAATCATTTTTCTGTGATCTTCTTCTATAAAAAAAAATGCTAAAATTTAATGGTCCAGTTGTTTTGCGTGTAACTGCATATTCACCAACTACTAAAGATAAACTGGATATTTATATACATCCACATGGTGTCTTGTCACTAGGTGGTGAAAATGGTGTCTTGTCACTAGGTGGGAGCACCTAACTCGAGAGTGGAATCCAATTAAGACAGTATATAACGCCGCGCACGGTATAAGACCCGTGAATCACGGTTTATCAAAGAGCGCACTAGTTCGAAGATTATTATAGTCGCATCTTTTCTATCTTTTATAAGGAGCTTCAGAACTCCAAAAATTAATTGCAGACGATCACAAAATCGCAGACGAGTTCTGTTATATAGAAAACATGGATATCCATGCAAAAATTCAATGAATATCAATATATTATATATATATATATATATATATATATATATATATTACATATATTGATATTTATGATATTTATGTAATATATATAGACTCATACAGAGAATAATTGATATTAAATCCATTGAATATTTTTTATAGGCATTAAGGATATCCACGAGTATATGAGAATCAGTTATTAGATAGCTAATAGATAACTAGTAGATCTATATATATATATATATATATATATATATATATATATATATAATATAATAAAAAGTAAATGTTAATATTTGTGTGTGCATATATATATATATATATATATTTCTTTGAAATAAAAAAATTACATATAAAAAATTATATATATACATATATATATATATATATATATATATATATATATATATATACGTACTCAGCAAACTTCAAGTTATACATGTTATATAACTGTAACAATTATATTATTGAGTGGGAAATTATAACTAATAATTATATTACTGTTACTTAGTGTTTACTGGGTGGTTACTTGGTGGTTACATATATACACATAATTGAAATATCTATTAATTTTACAGAGATTGGTTGTTACTTTAACTTGCCAATAAGATTAATGGATTTGTTCTCAACTTACGAAGAAGATTTATTGCCGCTATTAGCTCTTTTGAGTTTATACTATCAAATACGTGACGATTATTGTAATTTATTGTAATTTATGCCTCAGTGATGTGAGTAATAATATATATATTTGTAACATTATACGTACATAAATAAACTGAAAAAATTGAATTATATATATTTTTTGTTATAGTATACCGAAAGTAGTTACTGTGATGATTTGAAGGAAAATTCAGCTTTCCAGTTATTCATGCGCTTAAAACCAATCCTGATGATAAGCAAATAATGAGTATCCTTTATTATATATTATTTCTTTATGTTTTTTTTAATTAACACACTAGTAACACATTTACTAAAGAAATGTAAGCAGCCCTACATTTCTCATCATATACATACACATATACAATTTTTAGATACTTCATAATTTTATTTATAATTTTATTATATATATGTTTCCTTAATAATGCCTAATAAATATATTCTGAAACAACGAACGAAAGATATCGAAGTGAAACGTCATTGCGTGAAATTATTAGAGAAATTTGGCTCTCTCAAGTATACAAGAAGCGTACTTGAAGAATTGAACATGAAAGCAAGAGCTGAGATTGATCGCTTAGGAGGCAATCCGTTCCTAATAAAATTTCTAGATGAGTTGAAGAATTGGGATAGCAAAGAAGCGTCCCAAGATCCTTTAACACGGACATTTTTATAACAAAGAAAGTATACTCATACAGAGAATAATTGATATTAGATCCATTTAATATTTTTTAAGGCATTAAGGATATCCACGAGTATATAAGAATCAGTTATTAGAAATAGCTAACAGATAACTAGTAGATCTATATATATAATATATATATATACTAGTTATCCGTTAGCTATTTCTAATAACTGATTCTTATATACTCGTGGATATCCTTAATGCCTATAAAAATATTCAATGGATCTAATATCAATTATTCTCTGTATGAGTATACTTTCTTTCTTATAAAAATGTCCGTGTTAAGGGATCTTGGGACGCTTCTTTGCTATCCCAATTCTTCAACTCATCTAGAATTTTTATTAGGAACGGATTGCCTCCTAAGCGATCAATCTCAGCTCTTGCTTTCATATCCAATTCTTCAAGTATGCTTCTTGTATAATTGAGAGAGCCACATTTCTCTAATAATTTCACGCAATGACGTTTCACTTCGATATTTTTCGTTCGTTGTTTCAGAATATCTTTATCAGGCATTATTAAGGAAACATATATATAATAAAATTATAAATAAAATTATGAAGTATCTAAAAATTGTATATGTGTATGTATATGATGAGAAATGTAGGGCTGCTTACATTTCTTTAGTAAATGTGTTACTAGTGTGTTAATTTAAAAAATATAAAGAAATAATATTTAATAAAGGATATCTATTATTTGCTTATCATCAGGATTGGTTTTAAGCGAATGAATAACTGGAAAGCTGAATTTTCCTTCAGTCAAATCATCACAGTAACTACTTTCATTATACTGTAACAAAAAATATATATAATTCAATTTTTCCAGTTTATTTAAGTACGTATAATGTTGCAAATATATATATTATTACTAACATCACTCAGGCATAAATTACAATAAATTACAATAATCGTCACGTATTTGATATTATAAACTCAAAAGAGCTAATAGCGGCGATAAATCTTCTTCATAAATTGAGAATCCATTAATCTTAAAATCCATTAATCTTATTGGCAAGTTAAAGTAACAACCAATCTCTGTCAAATTAATAGATATTTCAATTATGTGTATATATGTAACTACCAAGTAACCACCCAGTAAACACTAAGTAACAGTAATAGTAACAGTAACAATTATATTATTGCGTGAGAAATTATAACTAATAATTATATTACTGTTACTACTGTTTTTCTTTTCAGTCAAGTCCTCGCAATAAAATTTTTATTTTTTGTATAACAAAATAATGTTCAATTTTTTCGATTTATTTAAATATATAAATTTCATATAATCCAAGTATTTAAATTAATCAATTAATTTAATAATCATAGTATTTAAATTTTGCATATTTTGACAATATTTAAACACTAAGAGAGAATAAGATCTGTTATTTTCAATCTTGCTTTGTAAAGATAATGCGACTAAAATACTGTATACGTTATCTTTCTTTTGTAAGTATAATGTGGCTACTTACTGCAGGATGTCGTAAATTAATAACTCGTTCCAAAGCAATAAACAATATATAAGCGGCAGTACTTAGTGAGCTAGTAATCCCAAAAACAGAATGAGTGACAGGAATACCTTTCCGCAAAATGGAACTATTTTGAATGTCATCAATTCTATAAAAAAATAAAACAAATTATAATATTAAGAATATATAGAAAATTGCACTTTTAATATATAAATTTAATTTTATCCAGGGTTGTTATGTTTTAAACATTTATATTTAAAACAAATGTTTAAAACATGTTTTAAACATTACATCTAATTAAATACAATTTTGTTTTAAACATATTCAAAACAAGAGTTTTAAACATGATTTTTTAAAAATGTGTTTGATTTAAATATATTTTTAAAGCATGTAATTAAGTTACTAAATAATTTTAATATACATGTACAATATATTGTAATAAAAATTTCACTTATGTATGTTAAAAATATTGATATATATTTCATATATATATACATTACATAAACTATCATATATTGATAAAATTAAAATAACATTTACATTAAAATAAATATTATTTCTAATCATCATTTAGAATTATACTGTTTGAATTTAAAGTTCTCATAATGGATACCAGTTTGGACGCTTTTTCTGTTCCTAGCCTATTGTGTATTTTATTGTGTTCTAAGCCGAAAGTAGAAAATAATCTTTCAATACCTGCATAGGATGCAACAGTTATATATATATATATATATATATATATATATATATATATATGCAGTTGCATAGATAAATCAGTAGCATCATTTATGCTGCTTCGAAGAGCATACCACCATAACACTGGATTGTTCATATTTTGAATTAAAAATAAATATTTTTTAAATGGTAAACTTTGTGCTTGATATAAGATTATAAACGGCATTGCTTTAGGATATACAGCTGCATACTCTAATGCTTCCTCCACTTGATTTTTACTTAATTTGTGACTTAAATTGTGACTATAACTCATATAGTACAGAAGCTTGCACCAACATTGCTGCAATGTTACAACATTGCACATTGCAGTGTAATGCTGCAGAAATATTGCAGAGATATTATTTTGTAATATTACTTTGGCAATATTGCAGCATCATTTTATCATAACAAAATTGTATAACATGTATTTCTTTACTTGCCGCTACGTGGTGTCACTAAACTTAACTAACTCGTATTCGAATTTTCGTCTAAAGTGGATATATTTCTTGTCTTGAATCGGTTTAATTTCTAATAAATTGACTTGATTTATTTAATATTCTGAATTCTGATAAGGTATTTATATTATTAAACAAGTAATTTATTTAATAATCTGGATTCCTTGTTGGGATTCAGAATATTAAACGGATTATTAGAAATTAGGCGAATAAATTGGAGAAATAGTCCATTTAGTGTGTGTATTGAAATATTCCTGCTACCGAATGTCTATATAGAAATCAAGTCTTTTAATCATAATATGGACAAGACTAAAAAGTCACTGAATTCGGATCATTAGACGATTTTTAGCTATCTTTCCGTTGACTTAAGGGGTTATACCTAGTCAGCAAGTCGAAAAAAACGTATTTTTGGGTAATTTAAAAAAACGGTTAGGTATTTTTATTTCATTGATTTTTTATCGTAATATATATCTATCAAAGAAGTTTTCATAATTTTTTCAATTAAAAATATCGAGAAATGTGGGCACAATAGTTATTTTCCAGAGACATCTTTTTTCGGCGGCACTTGGCGGTGAACAAGATTACTCGGAGCTGGATCATCTGAAATAAAAAATTCAAAAGGATTTAGTTTTCGTATGAATTGATCTAGTTCATGAACGAAGGGATTTTAATTTTGATGAAACTTTTTTTTTATTAACAAATGAACGAAAAGTTTTAACACAAAAAATTTGTTTTTTTGCGTCGAACGTCTGTCACAGTATCAAAAATCCATTTTTTGTAAAATCCTTCGTTCACGAACTAGATCAATTCATACGAAAGTTAAATTATTTTGCATTTTTTATTTCAGATGATCCAGCTCCGAGTAATCTTGCTCACCGCCAAGCGCCTCCGATAAAAGATGTCTCTGGAAAATAGCTACTGTGTCTACATTTCTCGATATTTTTAATTGAAAAAATTATGAAAACTTCTTTGATAAATATATATTATGATAAAGAATCGATGAAATAAAAATACCTAACAGTTTTTTTTTTATTTCCCAAAAATACGTTTTTTCGACTTACTAGGTATAACTCCTTAACGATGTCAATAAAAAATGTCTGTGACAAATAAATGTCCAGTTTTAGTAATACTTTTAGACGACTTGGTGCTGTGTGGGTTGTATGTGCGCAAGAATGTCATGTGCGCAATCTGTATGTGTGCAATAAAGTCGTGTGTGGAACGTGTTAATATGATTTTATGACATAAAACATCCAACACGTGCGTCCCTCACCCCGCAACTCCCGCCCCACCGAAATCCGGCGTGACGTCATACCCCCCCCTCCACTGAAATCCTCTCGCACCTCACCTCCCCTGAGAGTACCAGCGTTAGAACCGGCCCTATTATCCTACTTCTATCGAGATCTTCATTTCTCGCTGGATCATATATATAAAAATAATTCCTGATATCCTAAGCAATAAAAGTTTTTTGACCAATTTTTTATTCCATAGATAACAGGCGATACAGGTTTTTTAACAAAATTATTGAAAATTACAAGAAAAAAAAAAAATTGGTCAAAAAACTTTTATTGCTTTTATTTTCGAAACAAAGCATTTTTTCGAAAAATTGGTCAAAAAACTTTTATTGCTTTTATTTTCGAAACGAAGCATTTTTTCGAAAATCATCAGATAACAAAAAAGTCTTAAAATAACCCAATAAATCACCTCCTGAATTTTTGCCGCGTTTTAGCAGACACCCTGTATATGTAATATAATAAACAACTTATATTAAACGCTGTAATTTAATTAATGCATATAAATATAACCCAGATAGCAAAATGCTAGCAGTATGCCAGCAGTATAACAGCAGATTCAATCATGAATTTGCAGCAGATATCGCTCAGCTGTGTCCTCATTAAGTTTCTTTTTTCCCAACACGATATGCCAATATGATATGAAGGCAAAAATGCAGCAAAAATGAAGCACAGTGTGCCTGTCATGATATGACAGCAGAAATCGAGCAGGATCTGCGCGTGCAATTTGATGTTAGATTATCAGCAGAAACCGAGCAGAATCTGCGCATGCAACCTGATGACAAATTGGCAGCATAAACTTCACAAGATTTGCGCTTACTTTTATTAATGTTATATAAATGCAACAAAATGGATTATTACAGGTGCTAAATTACAATATTATCGGCAATTAATTAGAATTTTCTTAGAAAATGACATATATGTAATATGTTATACCGTAGTTATATCTCATATAGCGAAGGACTAATTCAATTTAATTAAATTAATAATAAAGTAAATGATAAAAGTAAATGTAACTTGTAAAATTTGAGATGTAATTTATTTAGAATTAAATTCTTGCTTTATGCCTCAAATAGGCAGTATGAATAATTTTCAATTTATCATATTGATTCCGATCAGTTTAATATTCTGACTCTCATTTGCTTGTATCAGATATCAGAAATTAAAGTGATAGAAATTAAAATGATAATTACTATACTTTTAGTCTTTTATTCATATTCGCGACTTTATATATATTTCTGACAGAAATTCAATTACGAGAAAGAACAGCTCACGTAGCGGTAAGTGAAGGAACTATCGAATCATGCAAACTCTGTTCCGTTTTTGCCATCAATCTGCTATCAAAGATTGTGCGCAGATCCTGCTCGATTTCTGCCGACAATCTGTTGTCAAATTGCGTCGCACAGATCCTGTATTTTAAAAATTAAATGTCATCGTATGACAGCAGAGCATGCTGCATTGCTGCTGTGTTTCTGCGGTCATAGCGTGCTTGCATAAGTTTGATATTTCTGATGAGATTTTGCTATTACACTGTGACAACAGATTACGCGTACTCTCAGTATGCATTCTGCCGACACATTATTCCAGCATTGAATTGTTCTATTTATGCTGGTAAAACTCTGCTTTATTTCTGCTGCATTTCTATCATTACATCGTAACGCACGTTATGCTCAACTTTTGCTGTGTTTCTGAAAACATTAACTGAAACGGCATATTTTGCTAGAATATTGACAGCATTCTATTGACATAGTATGCAGCACATAAATTGCAAAACGTGCTTTATCCGATTTTACTATCTGGGTAACTTACTTTTATTTTCTATAATAGTTGGTTATTCTTCAGTTTCGTCTAAAACTTTTATTGTGATACGTGAGTGACTTTGATCTTACTTCTGACTTAAATCTGTAATAAAATATATATATGAAATTATATAACATTATATTATACATTAGAAAGACTAAAGGAATAAGACATTCTATATAAAAGTAATATATGAACATATAATAGAAGTTTGTTCATATAATCAGAAATCGCCTGTTGAAAGAACATGAACTACATGCAGACAAATATTTATCCAAATTTATCAATAGATAGAGATTTTGATTGACTCTGTTGGCAAACCAACTAAAACAGTTTGTTTACTGAATAAATAAACAACAAAAATAAAGACTGCATGCGTTTATTTCGAGGTTAGGTAGTAGGAATATATTTAGTTCAACTAATACTTACCATTTAATAACACCCAATTATTAATATAATTATGTAGCACTGTGCTTTTGTAATCTATAATATATATATATAAATATAATATATATAAATATATTATCACGATATAATATATATATAAATATATTATCACCTTTTTATTGCAAAATACATGTAGCACACTGCACACTGCACGAAATTACAAGATAAGGTCCGAACCGAACATACACAGTCTCGCGCATGCGTGGAAAAATAACAAGTAATTCCTTATAAATTCTCAAAGTATTCATAGTACTGTCGCAAAGTATTCATTAAAATGAATTTATAAAGAATATTTCACTAAAGAATATTTCAGACGAACTGATTACGAATAATTCTTCAAGAATTCTTCAGATATTCATTTTTCTAATTCTACAAGTATTCTTTAAAATGATTTCCTTATGAAACTTATGTTCACCTTTGTGCTATCTGGGTTGTTCACCGCCAAGCGCCGCCGAAAAAAGATGTCTCTGGAAAATAGCTATTGTGCCTACATTTCTTGATATTTTTAACTGAAAAAATTATGAAAACTTCTTTGATAGATATATATTATGATAAAAAATCAATGAAATAAAAATACCTAACAGTTTTTTTTAAATTCCCCAAAAATACGTTTTTTTCGACTTGCTGACTAGGTATAACCCCTTAAGTCAATGGAAAGATAGCTAAAAATCGTCTCATGATTCGAATTCAGTGACATTTTAGTCTTGTCCGTATGATGACTAAAACATGACTTGATTTCTATATAGACATTCGGTAGCAGGAATATTTCAATACACACACTAAATGGACTATTTCTCCAATTTATTCGCCTAATTTTTAATAATCCATTTAATATTCTGAATCCCAACAAGGAATCTAAATTATTAAAAATAAATTATTTGTTTAATAATCTAGATCCCTTATCAGAATTCAGAATATTAAATAAATCAAGTCAATTTATTAGAAATTAAACCGATTTAAGACAAGAAATATATCCAGATATTTAGATGAAAATTCGAATACGAGTTAGTTAAGTTTAGTGAAGCCACGTAGCGGCAAGTAAAGAAATACATGTTATACAATTTCATTATGCTAAAATAATGCTGCAATATTGCCAAAGTAATATTACAAAATCCCAGTAAGCAAAATGTTAGCAGTCTGCCAGCAGCATGCGAGCAGATTCGAACAGAATATTTCGGCAGATTGGCATCAACTGCGTCCGCATTAAGCTTGGGTTCTGCTAGCAGAATCTGTCAGCATAAACCGACAACAGATTGATATCAGAAATCGAGCAGGATCTGCGCGTGCAATTTGATGTTAGATTGTCAGCAGAAACCGATCAGAATCTGCGCATGCAATCTGATGGCAAATTGACAGCAGAAACTGCACAAGATTTGCGCTTACTTTTATTATGTTATATAAATGCAACAAAATTAATTATTACAAGTGCTAAATAACAATATTATCGGCAAGTTAATTAGAATTTTCTTAGAAAATAACATATATGTAATATGTTATGTATATCGTAGTTATATCTCATATAGCGAAGGATTGATTCAAGTTAATTAAATTAATAATAAAGTAAATGATAAAAGTAAATGTAACTTGTAAAACTTGAGATGTAATTTATTATATTTAGAATTAAATTCTTGCTTTATACCTCAAATAGGCAGTACATGAATAATTTTTCATTTATCATATTGATTCCAATCAGTTTAATATTCCGACTCTCATTTGCTTGTATCAGATATCAGAAATTAAAGTGATAGAAATTAAAATGATAATTACTATATTTTTAGTCTTTTATTCATATTCGCGACTTTATATATATTTCTGACAGAAATTCAATTACGAGAAAGTACAGCTCACGTAGCGGTAAGTGAAGGAACTATCGAATCATGCAAACCTTGTTCCATTTCTGCTATCAATCTGCTATCAGAGATTGTATGCGCAGATCTTGCTCGATTTTTGCCGACAATCTGTTGTCAAATTGCATTGCACAGATCCTGTTCAATTTCTGCCACCAATCTGCCACTAAGTTATGCCGGCAGAATCTGTTCGATTTTTGCTGCCAATCTGGTAACTGACTATGTTAACAAGCTTTGTTATATTTCTGTTGACATTCTGCCGACATCACATGATATATCAGAACCTGCATCGATTCTGTAATCTTTCTGTCGACAATAATTTGTAACAGATTCCCTGACAAGATCTGCTTGGCTATTGGGGATAATATCTCTGCAATATTTCTGCAGCATTACACTGCAATGTACAATGTTGTAACATTGCAGCAATGTTGGTGCAAGCTTCTGTGCTATATGAGTTACAGTCACAATTTAAGTCACAAATTAAGTCAAAATCAAGGAGGAAGCATTAGGATATGCAGCTGCATATCCTAAAGCAATGCCGTTTATAATCTTATATCAAGCACAAAGTTTACCATTTAAAAAATATTTATTTTTAATTCAAAATATAAACAATCCAGCGTTATGGTGATATGCTCTTCGAAGCAGTATAAATGATGCTATTGATTTATCTATGCAACTGCATATATATATATATATATATATATATATATATATATATATATAACTGTTGCATCCTGTGCAGGTATTGAAAGATTATTTTCTACTTTCAGCTTAGTACACAATAAAATACACAATAGGCTAGGAACAGAAAAAGCCAAACTGGTATCCATTATGAGAACTTTAAATTCAAACAGTATAATTCTAAATGATGATTAGAAATAATATTTATTTTAATGTAAATGTTACTTTAATTTTATCAATATATGATAGTTTCTGTAATGTATATATATATGAAATATATATCAATGTTTTTAACATACATAAGTGAAATTTTTATTACAATATACATGTATATTAAAATTATTTAATAACTTAATTACATGCTTTAAAAATATATTTAAATCAAACATATTTTTAAAAAATCATGTTTAAAACACTTGTTTTGAATATGTTTAAAACAAAATTGTATTTAATTAGATGTAATGTTTAAAACATGTTTTAAACATTTGTTTTAAATATAAATGTTTAAAACATAACAACCCTGGATAAAATTAAATTTATATATTAAAAGTGCAATTTTCTATATATTCTTAATATTATAATTTGTTTTATTTTTTTATAGAATTGATGACATTCAAGATAGTTCCATTTTGCGGAAAGGTATTCCTGTCACTCATTCTGTTTTTGGGATTGCTAGCTCACTAAGTGCTGCCGCTTATATATTGTTTATTGCTTTGGAACGAGTTATTAATTTACGACATCCTGCAGTAAGTAGCCACATTATACTTACAAAAGAAAGATAACGTATACAGTATTTTAGTCGCATAATCTTTACAAAGCAAGATTGAAAATAACATATTTTTTTCTCTCTTAGTGTTTAAATATTGTCAAAATATGCAAAATTTAAACTATGATTATTAAATTAATTGATTAATTTAAATACTTGGATTATATGAAATTTATATATTTAAATAAATCGAAAAAATTGAACATTATTTTGTTATACAAAAAATAAAAATTTTATTGCGAGGACTTGACTGAAAAGAAAAATATACATAAATGTTTTATCGTTTAAAAAAAATAAATATTTTATGATATTTGAACATAAACTAATTTAATATAAAGCACATTAAATGTCGTTAAAATTGTAAAAGATAAGCTCTAATGTATGTTAGATAAAATTGTGTTGTGTTATTGTATTAACTACGTTTTCCTTTCAGGCACCAAAGGTATGTATAGAACAATTGTTGAAACTTCAAAGAGGTCAAGGAATAGATATCTTTTGGCGGGATAATTTCATTTGTCCACGTGAGGAAGATTACAAGGCTATGGCAATAAAAAGTAAATGTTAATATTTGTGTGTGCATATATATATATTTCTTTGAAATAAAAAAATTACATATAAGAAATTATATATATAAATATAAATATAAATATAAATATATATATATATATATATATATATATATATATAATAAAAAGTAAATGTTAATATATATATATATATATATATATATATATATATATATGATTAACATTAATTAATAATAATAAATCAAGATGTTAATGTACTTAATTATTGCTGAATGATTTTGAAAATTATTACACATGATCACTTAGAAAAATCTTCCAAATAAAATATAGAAAGGTTTCGAATTTATTTCAGATACTACCAGCGATTGCCTTCATACTTGGATGAAATCTATGTTGAATGAACTGCCGGTCCAAGGTGAGATTATTTCTAATCTTCATATTAGTCTGAGTCGTACCTTGGTCCTAAAGTTTCATTGGATTGAATCGTTCGTGGAGAGTCTGAAATTGTTGTGCAGTGGATTCCATCCATTTGTTGTGCAGCTCACAGATGTGAAAATGTACTGCAACGAGGAGAAAACTCGCACATTTCTTGGAATTTACTGTCAAAATGAGGATGGTACATTGAAGCATCTAACAGATGCTATTGACTGTTTACTAGCTGAATATCAATTGCCATCGTTTTATGAGGTACATAAAATTATGTCTCTACCTTTTTAAATTAAGTATATACTTTAATTTATTTACTTATAATATGTGACATACTTTAATTTATTTACTTATAATTATGAAATTCTGATCTCTCATTGCAAACATGTTAGGAACAAAATATTATGGAAATTTCTTGTACTATTAAATTAAATTATATCTTTCATATAGCATTCGTATTTAAGAGAGTAAATTGATAAAATATATGCTAAAATTGCAAAAACTTTAAAAAATTAGTAAATCTGTATAAAAAAGTATCTAAGGTTTATTTTTTTTTTGTTGGAAATATATAGGACTGATGAATTGAATTACACATTAATAAGTATAGCAGAGAAATATGTTATACTGACATATTTTATCATGAAGAAAAAAATGTATTTAGACGCAATGTAGTGCACAAAACAAGTTTTATCATTTTTTACAAATCAATAAGATTGCAGTGAATGATCAGTAGTTAATTAATACATGAATTTATATATATCTGTGTATTTATCAATTTATTTATTTATTTCTTACACAGGATATTTCATACCACATTAGCTTCTTCTGGTGTCTTGGAGACAAACAAACCTATTTGAAAAAAATTCTACCATCTCTTACTTGCAGTTTAAACAAATATTTAGCAGAAAATGTGGAAGATACTTATATACATGTCAAAGAGATACAATGCAAAATTGGAAATAAATGTTACTCTTTTGGACTGAAATAAATAATCTATAAATTAAACTTTATAAAATCTATTTTAAATTGTAACCTATGATGTAAATGAAGGTAAATTATCATTTAATTTTTTCACATATATTTTCATTTTATGTGACATACTTAGGATACGTCGCTGTCATCAAATAAAAAACAATGGATTTATTTATTCTCCAGAAGTTGTCTCGATAAATCTTCTCAATGAGAATAATCGAGGGTAAAAATAAAATTCATTTGAGAAATGATAGAAATAACGCGTAAATAAAGTAAGGAGATATAATATATCTATATTTTTAAGAGAATTCTAAAATTCTGTTTTTTTATGTATCAAATATTTATTATCTTACGAGGATTATTGTATAAAAATTATATTTTCTTACGAGATAAATTATTTGAAAAATATATCTAAAAATTTTAAAAATTTTTCATATAATTATATAAAAATTATATAATAATTTATAAAATTAATAATTTTATATATACATATATACATATATATATATGTATACGCGCATGTGTGATGTATACAAATATATACAAAATGTACAAACTTATTACATATAGATATATATAAATTATATTTATCAATATTGTATCAAAATCAAATTTTAAGGATTTCCGACAAAAGGTTTTATTGGTTTAAATATTGCTAAATTATGAGGCAATTTTATTACAGTACCTGCACCGCGCCACAGTTTAATCCATAAATCACAGAAATTCGGTTCCATGTTGACCAGTAACGTACAAACCTCGGGATTTTGTATAATTAATTCCTCCTCCGGATTACTCGCGATATCTTTACAGCCACTAACATCGATGTAAGTTAATGTAGGTCGACGACACAATAATATATTTATAGACGATACAGTTACATTCGTGTTTCCGCGAAGTATTAATCTCGAGAGTTTAGGCAAGTATACTAGAATAATCTTTACATCAGAATCTGTTATGTCGCAAAATGAGAGTTCTAGCGACTCCAAGTTTGACGCTAGAACTGTACCCGCTACTAAACTCGAGACAAATTTGTCGGAGCAAGTGATGTTGGATAGATTCAAATCGAACAATTGCTTATTCGAGAAATAACTTGTCGCATCGCGGCTCAATTTATTCCATGAAATGTCGCAACTTGTCAGATTAGGATTGTTGAGCGGAAGATGAAAGTCTTCTAGTTTGCAGTAGCGCAAATTGAGGACCCGCAAGTATTTTAGGGACGCTATTAGGTCCCTGAGGACGTCGCGACTCTCCGAACATAATGGATTGTAACTTAAATCGAGGATCCTCAACTGGGGCGGCAATGAGATTATTTCACGCAGACAGGCAAAGTCGATGTCGCAGCCCTTTAAATGGAGCTCCTGCAAGGATGGGAGACTCGAGAGACACCGGTACAAGTGCGCTCCAGCCATTCCCAGAACGGTGCCTGATAGTTGCAACAGTGTAACGTTCCTCTGATACCCCAAAGTCTTCAATAACGGCACAATAAGTTCTTTGGAGATATCGTCGGGTCTCGTGCGAAGTATGGACGTATTTTCGCAGGATTTCAAGCAGCTCAACACATTCTCCCGGGGACTCGAACTGTAAATATCGCAGATGGTCCTGTATCGCTCGACGATGGATGGTATCCTCAGTTCAACCACCTCGCATTCTAGTCTAGCGTTTTCCTCCGTTGCAACCTTCAAGATACTCTCCCTCGTGACCGTTACGTCTCCGTTTATTGGTCGCAACAATAATTTGGCCGTGCAAGCAGTTTCACGAAAGAACATTGATTCTACAGAAGTTTGGATAGAGTTAAGAAATTCCCCCTCGTCTTCGCAAACCGCCACTTTTAGGTCAAACGCATCTTCCTTAACGAGTACACGTAAATGTATGTATTCTGCATCATGTTGTTGTTCAAAAGCTGGAGTACGCGAGCATGATTGCAATTCATGAATCATAGGGGACGGTGAACGAGACACGGTAAATCCATTCGTTATCAGGGAAGTCTGTCGTTTTCTTTTAACTCTTTTGGATATTTTGGATAATTGAATAATTTCGGTAGCAACGCTACTTTCATCACTGTCCTCGCTTGTATTTAGATATTCTTCATTTTGAAGCGTACATCTTTGCTTAAATTTCTTCGTAGTACCTTCTATGTCTTCATCGGACTTTCTTTTGCCTGTAGGAATATAATTATTCGACGTACATTTCTTCTTCGTTATACTACCGATATCATCCTCCAGCCAATCGTCGATGAGAACCTGTTCCTCGCTGACTAAAGGCGCGTCATTACTGCTTTTGAATGCAACTGTGTTAACTTTGTTGAAAGACCTCAGATTCGCTATCGTTCTCTTATAATCTTCACCAGCAGATATTTTGTCAATCTCAGACTCTTTATCTGAGTGAGACTCCTTATTCGATATCTGAGCGTTGTTCGATCTTCTTCGCTTCTTCTTTACCGGAATGAAGGCGGAAAGCTTTTTACATATCGTGTCGTATTCTACGAAATCTTCAGGACTTAAATCTCCCACTCGATCTTTCCAATCGTTTAAACAATCCAACACCGTGTCTCTGTCGTGAGTCTTCAGCTTCACATTCGCCCCGTGTTGTATCAGCAGCTGTATCATCGAAAAATGCCCGCAACAAGCGGCATCGTGAAGCGGGGTCACTCCTTTGCAGGACATGCCACCCGGATCGTTCACGTTCGCCCCATGTCTCAGGAGCAATTCCGCGATATCCACGTAGCCGTGATTCGCAGCTTCGTGAAGAGGGGACCAACCGCAGTGATCTCTAACGTTCGTAGGATGCCCAGAGGATAAGAGTTTCTCGACAGCCCCAATGTCCCCATTAATGCACGCTACGTGCAATTGGGTCTCTCCCTTCGCGTTTCTCTTGATCGTTCCTACCCTTCTCTTAGTCGTCCTCCTGATATTTCCTTCGATCTCGTCCTCGAGATCGGACAGCTCCTCCAAACAGATATCCGCGCCAATCTGATCGCTTTCTTCGGAGGCTGCTTCGCTTTCCGTATCGCTTGGTATCTTATCCGATAATCCTGCCTCTTGCCTCATACCCTTTGCCTCCTCGAACTGGTTTGTGCTTTCCAAATAATTGACGAGTTCTTTCACAACAGATCTTTGCAGCTTAATATTGTCGCTTTCGTTCACCGAACCCAAAGCCATGGTGTAACATTCCCGGATTTCCGCATCAGAAGCATTTGTCCCTATTAACAAATCTGCTAGAAATAACGCCGATCTACATTTCTCTCGAGGATTAGTGCAGAGACTGAGTTCCCTCTGCGCGAAGGGTAAGGCTTCCTTAGGTCGCCCTGCATCCTTGAGGGTTTGAGCGAGGCTTACTAAGGAAATACTTATTTGCTCGCCCGTTTCCTCGGCGCAGGTCAGCATACGTCGATAATAATCCGCACCTTTGTCGAAGCATTGCAGGGCAACCGCCGCATCGCCCAAGGTTTCGTACAATTGTTGCTGGACTTGAATATTAGTCTCGACAAGGAGCTTATTTTCTGCTCGACACAGAGTTACAATAATCCTTAAATATTTCTCCACTTGATGTCTCATGTCCCTTGATAATCCCTTACTCGTGTATAAAGAAATCAATATTTTACGCGTTTCAATCCACTTTCCAAGCCGCATAAACAGTTCGATCTTGGACAGTTTCGCTTCGTTTTTCAGGCGTACGTCTTGTACAGTGCTTGCGGTTTCAATGTAGCTCAACGCCAGCTCATGATCGCCTTGTCGTTCATATATAGCTGCCAAGGAAATGCACGTTCGATGTAAATCCTCCTGAAAATTATTCGATACGCACAACTTAGTGGCTTGTTCGATCAGATCGATTGCCTCTTGCGTCTCCTTCTGCGCTTCCAATGTTAATCCTAAATTCAGCAGTAATCTCGCTCGCATTAGTATCTTCTCTTCTAGCTTGATTTCGTTCATTGTTAATTTATCACACAACTCCATACTATTGACATAGGCCATTTTTGAATTCGTCAAAGCCTCCTTGCGTTTCTGCGAATGATCTGACAGGCTTTCAGCTAGGCAGAAATAAGTTCTACCTAAAGTGGCAAATGCACGTTGTTCCTCTATCGAGTTCTTCATTTTCCTGGCACCCTCCAAATGTAGATTTTGATGTATCAGAGCTTGCTCGTAGTCTCCCTGGCTCGCATGAACCTCTCCAATCATTCTATGGGCTATCGCACAATTCAACTTGTCCCGCAATGTTTCGCAGGTGCTCAACTGTTCCGTATATTCCTGCAGAGCCTTCTTTGGTTGCTCACTTTCAAAGTACACGTCTCCGAGATCCTTCGTGATTTCGGCCAACTGATAGAGATTGTTGTCTCGTTTGGCATGTTGTTTCCTCTTGATAAGTTTCTCGATATTCATCTTGTTTAAATTTTATATATATACTTAGATAAACGATCTGTCTTAATTTACCATCATCGAGACCTTAAAATACAAGAATGATATCAATTCTTTATCGTAGAAAATTAAATAATTTACTGAAAAAGGAGGTTAACGTATCTATTATTCCAAGGCGAAAGCGTGAATATTGTGATCCGACATTCCTTCCCAGGATTGCAAACAAGTGGAACGTGTCTAGATATGTGAAGAAATAATTCTCTTCGGACTCACGCTTGATATTGATCATTAAGCACGTGGCCAGGTTGACATCTCGTAAAAATCGTATCACGGGTTGTGAACTCGATTGCGGTTGGGATTACGCTATATCAATAAAGTAATTAAATCTTAGAAATAATGCTCTGTATTGCTTCCGTTTAATTAAATATTTATTAAAAGTTAATTATTCGAAAACTTATTAAAACCATGAGATAAGAAATAATATGCATAAATTATATTAATTTATTTATTTACATGATTACTTAACCTCTCCTACCAGGGCTGTGTTCCAAAATTCATTGCCAGTACTGAAAATCTGTAGTGTACGCCACATAGGGAGCGTATTCCCGTTTGACCACGTTGCGATTGACCACAGCCAATTATATCGACCTGTGCCTAGGGTAACCAGCAACGATTAACTAATCAGAGAGTCCTATTTTGAATTGGCCAATTGGCGACGTGGTTAATCGGGTGCCACCCCGCCACATAAACTATAAGGTGCGTTCGTTTATGCAGCAGTTAGTGCATCGGGGATTGCCCGATTAGACACAGCCAATTATGGGTGCTTTCCAGTAAGCAACACAGGCGACACTGTGTTGCTACAGTGTTGATACAGGTGCTTTCCAACTATGACACAAGTCGACACAATCGTACACAGCAAAAATGCTGTGTTCGCCTGTGTCGTCGTTTTGTAGCACCCCAGTGAGTGCCAACATAACATTTCATATTTGGTATCATTAATTTTTTTAAGAATGGTATTGCGTGATATTGCGTGATAGAAGATAACCAAACTTTTATATTCGCTAAAAAGACGACTTAAAGACATCTAGACGTCTTTAAGATGACATAATGTTGTGTGGGAACGTTCTGAAAATTTAGACCTAGTGACAACTATTAAAAGTGACTGCCCTGCACTCTAGTGGCAAAATAAGAAAGCTAAAATCGTTCCAGCTACAAGTTGACACTGTGTAACACTGTGTCACACAGTGTATCACTGTGTTACCATAGCTGGAAAGCACCCTATATCGACCGATGCTGGTCATTAGGGTGACCAGCACGATCAAGCACGATTGCCAATCAAAGCCAGTTGTGTCTAATTGTACTTAGTGCGTTCGAAAATATGTTTGGTCGGTGTTGGAAAAAAAGATAAAGTTGGCAGTATTGAAAACTCCCAGTGCTGCGTTTCGTTTCTCCCACTGGGATCATTAGGATTGTATTGTATCGTATATACGATATATGAAAGTGTTGCAATTACACTAATTATTATTATGGAACAATATATTTTACTCGAAAACATCATTTTTGAATCTTCGAGTACTTCTTCTTCAGATAGTGATGATAATAATGAAGAATTACAAAATATTTTATTCGAAAATAGAGGTAATAACAATAGAGATGAAAGGAAAATGGTACCAAAAATAACAGATTATCTGGAAAATGTTGTTACTAGATATACAAATATTGAATTTAAATCACATTTTAGGTAAATTATGTCACTTTATTATAATTATAGCATTATTAATATAAAACACATGTTCGTATTAATAATAATATATGTGATGTTATTAAACATATTATTATAAAATATATTTAACTACTTATTTACCTCTTTTAATATCTCAAGTAGCAAATTTTTTTAATCCTAGTGATCCCAGTGGGAGAAACGAAACGCAGCACTGGGAGTGTTCAATACTGCCAACTTTATCTTTTTTCCCAACACCAACCAAACATATTTAGTGCGTTCGAAAATATGTTTGGTTGGTGTTGGGAAAAAAGATAAAGTTGGCAGTATTGAAAACTCCCAGTGCTGCGTTTCGTTTCTCTCACTGGGATCACTAGGATCAAAAAAATTTGCTACTTGAGATATTAAAAGAGGTAAATAAGTAGTTAAATATATTTTATAATAATATGTTTAATAACATCACATATATTATTATTAATACGAACGTGTGTTTTATATTAATAATGCTATAATTATAATGAAGTGACATAATTTACCTAAAATGTGATTTAAATTCAATATTTGTATATTTGGTAACAACATTTTCCAGATAATCTGTTATTTTTGGTACCATTTTCCTTTCACCTCTATTGTTATTACCTCTATTTTCGAATAAAATATTTTGTAATTCTTCATTATTATCATCACTATCTGAACAAGAACTACTCGAAGATTCAAAAATGATGTTTTCGAGTAAAATATATTGTTCCATAATAATAATTAATGTAATTGCAACACTTTTATATATTGTACACTCCGCGACAACGATTCGTTCCACGGTCCCTCTCGCGGGGCAAGGGGAGCGTAGCCTCTAACCAATCAGCCACTGCCACGCTGCCAGCTGATTGGTCACTTCTACGCTTCCCTTGCCCCGCGAGAGAATGGCCACGGAACGAATCGTTGTCGCGCAGTGTACATACGGTACAATACAATTCTAATGACCCCAGTGGGAGAAACGAAACTTAACACTGGGAGTTTTCAATACTCCCAACTTTATCTTTTTTCCCAACACCAACCAAACATATTTTCGAACGCACTAATTTTCGAACGCACTATATAAGTTTCAGATCTGGCAGTTCTGCAATTACCTTCGGTAGAAGGGGGTAAACATTATATTTTGTTTTCTACCAGGTTAACAAATAATAAAATAAAAATATTGTAATAAAATATTTATATTTAATATTAATTCTTAATATTTCTTAATATTTATCATTTAATACTTAATGTGCTTAATAATAAAGTATTGATATTTTTTTTTTAAATACAGCGTGATTTATAAGATTCTGGTCTATGGATTTTGTCGACATAATATTACTTGTTTTTATCGTTGAACCAGCTCAAAAATGTAAAAAAATACGAGATAATAAGATTTTTTTATGTTATTAGAACATGGGTGATACTGGCCACACGGAAATGTTGCCCATCGATACCACGCGATTGATGGCCGATTCCGGCTTCAGCGATCTGCTGAGGTCGGCGGAGCAGATATCTGCAGCCGCTGAGGGAAATGACGATATGCCGCATGTCGATAGAAATCTCCAGCAGATATTGGAGGCTTCGAACGAGCTGTGGTGCCGTGTTACGCAAACTGCCACCCAGGACAATGAAACTCAGGCGTGAGTCTACTTCAAGATTTCTCATCGAATTTGTGGCTTTCCGTGTCAATTTTCTTTGTATATGTGTAATATAATTTCTTCTTCTATATTTCTGTTAATGTATTTATGAAAATGAACGTTTCAGCCATGTGTTACTTGGTTCCCGAGGAGTAGACTTGTCTCAAATCTCACAGAAGTTAAACTCGCTTAGCGCAAGACGCACATTTGAGCCACTAGATCCTATTGCGGATACTGACATTGTCAGTTACCTTAGAAATGAAAAAGAAAATGCGATTCTTTCCATTATTGAACAAGTTCACAAAGATGTATGTATATGTAATATTAGGAGTGTGTATTAATTTTAAGGGATTTTCAAGAGATGGCTTAACTAGTACTATATCTGGCTTTAGTTTTCAGTATGTGTTATTTTGTTGAAGTGTAAAACATTATTTTTTTGAGCGTTGAATATGTCGAATTTTGTGCCAACAAAATCCACAATTTGCGGGAAGCTTTGCTTTTTTGCTTCCATTTGAAGAAAAGGATTGCTGAAAATCAACGAATGCTGTCGGAAGCTTATGCTCCATTGATTTTAAAATGTGAAAAAGTTTGAGGATGAAGAAGTGGAAGCTAGCGAGGAAGGTAGCTAGCGATGGACAATATTTTGAATAATCAATTTGTAACCATTTTTTCACAAAAAAGCCGTATTTTTACCAAAAAATCCCTTAAAATTAATGCACACTCCCAATAATAATTATTAAAATATTCATGTATTTATTTGTGTGCAACAAAAGACATTAAATCTATTTTTTAGACATTTGAGCTCACTAGAGCTCAACAGATGGAACATATGCTGGGTGAATGGAAACAAATGCGTTTTGAGATAATAAATGCCATGACTGCTCCATCCGGAGAGCTAGTGGATTTACGTGGAGCACCGCAGCGTACAAAACTAGCAGGTTCAATAATTAGTGGTCTCTCCAGCATAGAGGTCGCATATGTGAAAGAATTACAGAATTATAACGATCATGTGCTTAGAGGTATAACAAGACCAAGTTTGTTTAACGCATTCTGCAAAGCCTCCGAATCATTTAACGACAAGAAGATTGTAGACTTATGGCAAATGGTGAAATGTATGATTGATATTCCTCCAACACCTAGGGGAGATCAAATTAAATCCAGAAGCAGTCCTGCAATCGAACAGAAAATTGTTTTACAAGCCAAAAAGTATCTGGAGAATAGATATAGAGATTTTATGAATTCCATAATCAATGAAAATCTGGTGCAGGCGAAACGAGGCGGCATTCCAGGCACTATTCCGTTAGTCAAGAGTTTTGTGGGCGTCAAAGTACAAAATTTGAGGGATTTGGAAGATGTTATGGTCGAAGACAAACCATTGTGGCCTCTAGTATATTATTGCATGAGATCCGGAGACTATAAGGCCGCGCTGCAGTGTCTGAATCAATGTAGTACAGAATTCTCGGAATTTAAAACAGCTCTCGAGGAAGCTTGCGATGATCCGCAACATCATCCGAGCGGTCGTGCGGAGTCCATTCTGAAATTACACTACAGAAAGCAAGTACGGTCTGTCAGCGACCTGTACAAGAGAGCGGCATATTGCGCGTTGGTTCCTTGCGAACCGGATGATTTGCATTCCGAAGTAATAGCCACAGCCGACGATTACTTGTGGCTAAAACTGTGCCAAGTGAGATATCAGGCAGATGTCGAGAATAAACTGACATTAGATTATTTACAGACTACAATCTCAGAAATATATGGTATAGAAATATATACTAATACTTTTACATAGCTGATAACTCCTTCTTATTCGAGGATTCGTATATTTTAATGGCATAATTTTCAGGAGAAACTTATTATCACGCCCACGAACAGCCATTTTTGTATTTCTCGATGCTATTCTTGACCGGACAATACGAAGCGGCAATAGAGTTTTTAGCTACTGGCGCTGGAGCAAGGCATCTACCGCACGCGGTCCATTTAGCAGCTGCTATGCATGAACATAATTTACTGGCTGTCAGTCAAAGTGTTTTAGCACCTTTGATTAGTGTAGATCCCGCCGATAAACCGCCAGCAAAAAGATTGAATTTCGCTAGATTGATATTGTTATACATTAAAAGATTTGAATCGTCAGATCCAAAAGAAAGTCTTCATTATCTCTTTCTATTGAGGTAGGTGTTTATTATTGTTTATAAATAACATTAAATTCTTGAAAGTCGCCAGTAGATAAAATAAAAGACGTAATTAAAATCGACCACACTGGCAATTTTATTGATGGTAAAGAATCACAACGTTTCGACCATAGGTTTTGGTCCTTTTCGAGTGAACTACAAAAAATTATTTCCAGTATTACAAACAAAAAATAAATTACATTGATTTTGAAATAAAAAATGGGCAACAAGTTATATACGTACAGTAATTTAGTTAACTATTATATCGTGAGAAATAGGAAATCACTTCGTCAAGATTATCATGTCAGCCTCTCCATCAACACACAGAGAAAGACTAGACAACCTTTATTAGTCTATCATAAATATTGTTTAAATTTTCAGTATCCTTTTATAAATCATTGTTTATAAATCATTCAATTCAGTTAAATTCTAAATTTTTTGTCAATAATGATGTTTCTTTTTTTTTAGATGTATGAAGGATCCGTACGACCGCAACATGTTTGCCGCGTCTGCCGCAGAAATGGTAGTGGACGCCTCTCCCGCAAATCGCATGTTGTTGGTAGGGAAACTTGACAAAGATCGAAGACTTCCAGGTATCTTGGATCAATTCCAAATTAATACAGACGACGTGATAAATATTTGCGCCGAAACGTTGTATAGAAAAGGTCTGCTGGAAGATGCAGTCCTGATGTATGATTTAGCTAGAAATCATGAAAAAGTTCTCAGTTTGATGTGCACACTCTTAACACAAGTTGTCAGTCAGAAGGGATTGCCTGGTTCTCTCAGATCACGATTACAGGCCACAGCTGTGGACATTGGTACAAGGTAAATTTATATATCTGTGCAATATAATAGATGGTGAATACATTTTTAAATTTAGCTTGCTATTTGTATCGTAAATCTTTTCAGATATAAAGACATTGTAATCCAAGCGCCTTCAGAAGTGGTATCTTCATTCTATACCTTAAAAGATCTTATGGTCTTCTTTGATCAATTTCACAATGAACAGTATCAAAGTGCACTTAAAGTAAGTAATTCTTTAATTAAGTAAATAATTTTTTAGAAAGAGCAAAAATAAATAAATAAATATATACATATTAGGGTTGGCAAAAAACTTGTTTTTTTAATTTTAAACAAAAAACATTGTTTTTTTTTTTAGAACCATGTTTTTTGTTTTATTTGTGTTTTTAAGTAAAGTAAAAAAACATGTTTTAAACAAAAAAAGCATGTTTTAAACAAGCAAAAAACACTTAATAGCTTTGATCTGTGTAAAAATTTTTCGCTAGCGTTAAACTGTAAATAACGTTGCCAAAATTGACAACGCTATTAAAAATATAAATAATAAAATAAAAATAATAAGATGGATATTATTTTAGCAGAATATTTATTTTTGGATATTAAATAACAATCAATACAAAGATTACTTAGAAGATATTGACTGACTTTACATTTTACATTTTAGCATTTTAAATTAATAGTACATAACTCATAGCAGGTCAGTAGTTCTAAAAAAAAAGTTTTAGTTAATAATATTTAATATATAATACTTTGGTTCCTTTCCTATTCTTAAGTAACCTCATGCTTAACTCTCAACATAAATTATAAATAAAAGAAAAATAAAAAACCTCAATTCTTCTTTTTAAAAGAACTTTTTTTTTAAGAACTACTTTTTTGAAAACTACAGTGTGCACTATTTTAAACAAGTTTTAATCAAACAATTTTAAACACATTGTTTAAAACATGCCAACCCTGATACATATTATTTAGTATGACTAGTACTTGATAGTTGAAAAAAAAAATAATACGAATAATACATTTTTTTTCTTTAGACAATTGCAGATTCAAAGATGTTACCTCTTCATGTGAAGGAAGTCGATGAGAGAGTGAACGCTTTACGTCGTGTGTCGCCTGAAGTAGCTGGTACATTGGCCGATGTTCTTTTGGCTACTATGACAATATTGTATCGTCAGTATCAGAAATTGCGATCGGTAGAGCCGGGAGACGAAATCGCAAGAGATCAGCAGTTGCATGATCTTAGAGAACAAGCCCGAGCATTAACGAGTTTTGCGGGAACCTTGCCATATCGTATGCCAAACGAGACCAACAGCAAGCTTGTACAAATGGAGATTCTTATGCACTAAAATTGATAGTATGCTCTTTTATATGTAATTTGTAAAGCTTATCCTTCATCTCAATATTTAAAAATACTATACCAGCAAGTGTATTACTAAAAAAAATGTGAATTTTTTAAATATTTTTGAGGAAGTTTTTTTTTAAATTTTAAATACGATGCAAAAAAATTACGATTGCGCATATTTTCAAAATATGCATTATAACAGAACAAAAACAGGATTTAATATTTCGAAAAATGTAATTATATATATTATATAGTTGCTAAAGAAGTTTACAAAACAAGCTAAGTAGGATATTTAAATTATTTTTGTATTTCTATTTGTAAAAATACATAATATGATATAAATTTTTGCATATGTAATCATTAATAAATATTGAAAATTATGTATACATGTGTGTTTTTTAATGCTCGACTTATATTTTACATTTTTCTAATGCGATTTTTATCTTAGAAAATGTCTCTTTTGATACTAAAATGATATGTATTATCTTGGTGATTTATTGCAATCTCCTGCATTATACGATTTCAAAGATGTAATAGCTATTCCGCAGCTAAGATCTTCAACTTTACCTTCTTTTACCTGTAAAGAATGTTTCATTACATTCATATAAAAAAAAATAAAGATAATTTAAACAATTTCACATACTGCTCTATAATCGAGAAACATTTCCTTGAAAGCCAAAAAGTCTGTTATTGTTGACAATACTTCAAAGACTTCACCTTCCAATTCTGCCTGTTTCTCGCTGGTATTTATCATATGCAAACATAAAAATAACAAGTTTATTAGATAAAAGTTAGTGAAATTTCTATCCAGAAACTACATATTATAATTACTTTAACTGATGTAAAAGAATATCTATTGTGAATTGTGGCATGACTTTTTTAAGATAATCCTCAATGTATGTCTCTACAGCTTTATTCTGAAACATATGTAAAGTGACATTTCAGATAATATATTGTGATAATTAAAAAATTGCAAGACTTTCATACAAGACTCACATATTCATTAAATATATCGGTATAAATTAATTTGTTATCTTCCACTGGTTCAAAAACATTCCAGTATTTTTCTAAAAATCTTTGCTGAAGAGCCTGAAAATTCTCCTCTGAAAGACCATTGTCAATATACAATTTTATCATTTTAATAATTGTTCATGTTTGTAAATAATTTTGTACCTAATAATAAATCTTCGATATGTCCGATTGCTTCGTCGAACAAACCATGTTCTCCATTTTTCGATATTCGTTTCTCATCTTCTGGACTCGACAAACTTGATTCATCTATTTGAAAAATTTATTTCAACATGTATAATTTTAACTAAATAAATTGCTACAATATTTCTCGCATGGACAATATCTATTAATTACATTTGTCATAGTACAAGATTTCACGAAATTGAAAAAATATAATTTATACGTAAAAAAAACACAAACCCATACTGTTTTCTTCCACTTTTATTAAAGATATAAGATATAAATTTATGTTCTCCTCGATTGTGTGTAAACTGACAGTTTCCTGTCAAAATTATAGGTCAAATAGTCGTTGGAAACCAGAGAGAAGACTGAGAGATGTCATGGCCTGCTTTTAGGTGATCTCTGAAAGCGATACTCCCTCTATGGATATTGAAAACGTGGACATGAACTACAAAGCCAAAATACATAAATATTCTCAGAGGATAACATATAATATGCATAATTTCTGGTTTTGTTCCGTGCTATGTGCACGAAATATCGGTAGCATCAGTGCTGTATGACAAGATATTTTTATGTATGTAAATTGATAGTAAATAAATTATTCAATCGCGAAAGATACTGTAATATTCAAAGAAATAAATATTTTTGAAATAAATATTTTTCTATATTCATTGTCATATTTATATCTTTTTATTTACAAAACACAAAATGCCTGCTGTGGGATAAAAACATTTTTAATCGTATTTCTATAAATCTTCTTAATTATCAGTAAACTGATCTTTGATATTTATTAATCATTTTTTTAATTATTTAAAAATCTAATTATTATATGTATGTAATTTGCCAAATTAATTACTAATTCCTCTAAAGTTTTCGTAATTAAGACTCGAAAAATATAGATGTTGCAAATATTTTAAGTCTCTTTTTTTATATAAAATATAAAGAATTCATATGCTAACACTATATATATTTTTATATTTTTATTATAATTTTCATACCAGCATAATACTTTTGTGCTTAATTCTTTATATAATACAATGTATTAAATTATAAAATTTAATATAATTACAAAATAGTATTACTATTAATAAATAGGTTATATGCGTACTGTCTTTTACTTTCTAATCATTTCCAATCACTATGCATTTCTATCCAATATATTCTCTTCTTCGAATTCTTGGATTATGGTTTATTATATTCCTTTGTGTTAACATCATAAAAAATTCCATCACTTGTCATGCTTATTCCTTCCTATAGAGTCCATCGGAATACTTTCTATGAACATTTGTTCTCAGGTATGGATATTTTATAATATAAAATTTACTAAAAATTTTTACATAGTCCAGACAAGATTAGCGATGATTAATCCCTAAGATTATTGGAATTTTAATATATTTTCTTTAGCATTAAAGGAATATTAAAAAAATTTTAATGATTACCTAATAGCCTTAACAATTCTTTTTTTTTTTACATGGGGAAAATGCTCCTTATGCACACCCCCAGCGGGACTTATTTAACGATCGCGCCGGGGTAGTATTGAGCTCTCACATACATAAAATTTTGTATTACATTAGTACATAAAATTTCGCAAATAAATTCGTATTATTATAAAAATTATTGAGTGTTAACAATTTAATCGTTATATAAATAAAATCCACTATTAAAAAAGGCATGTTAAATCGATTCTCGCATGTATTGTTGCTGCGATACTGATTGGTTGTCTCGATTCTCTCTCATTATGAATATATATTCAGAGTATAAATCGGCTGTCATCACGGGTAATCGTTTATATTAATAGGTTAATAATGTGTTAGAAAAATATTTTTATTATTGTATAATTATGCTACGCTATTGTTATGCGATTAATAAGTTGCTATGTGAAAAAACAGAAAAAGTAGATTTTATAAGAAGTACTTTAGAAGAAGAAATTATCTTAGTAGAGGCGATCTGTCGGATCAAAAGGAATTTGAAAGAATGTATGAAGAAGTAGATAAATTATCTGAATTTGAACAATTATTAGATGGAAATGGAAGTTCTGTTTTCTAATGAAACGTTAGATAATATTTGAATTAATGATTCGACTGTGTAAGTACTTGAACTTTATATCATTTTTTTAAATTAAAATTTAAAATATAAATTCTTATAACTTTTATATTATCGAATTATTAATGATTTTTGTTAGAAGTTCGCGAGAGACACGCAAGAGAAAAGTTGGGAAAGTTTTGATATAGTGTGTGACGTGACGCCAGTTAGGCTCCGTCACGATGACTCTACCGGAAGAAGGAAGCGTGCGAAGGGATCGTCCCTCGGATCTGAGGGGGACCTCCGTATCCGATCCCGCGATATTTCTTGTAGATTTTTGTTGTTCGAGATTAACTTTACGAGAACCGAGTGCGGCAACCTGAGCGAGCGGACAGTAAAATAATGTGCAGCAAGATACCGGAGGAGGAAGTTACCGAAGAGAGGAAGAGGAAGATAACGGATCAACGCTTCCGCTCCAACACAGGTTATGTATCGAGATCCCACCGCTATTCGTATGTAACCCTTGAGTAATATCTGTTACTTTTAGAAAGCGACGACGGAAAATCCGGACGAAGGAGCGGCGAACACTCTCCTAGGTTGCAGACTGAGGAAGATGCATCGGTAGACGGACGAGGATGAGGCCTGGCCAGCCCGACACGTCCGATCTATCGACGATAGAATACCGTTCAGGATACCGTCAACGTCAGAATTTGACTCCTCGCATGGAGCAACCCGTCATGCAGCAGAACGAGATCGATGGGGACTGAAAGCATCGATCTTTTCCCATCGAAAATCGACGTAATACGCGGAAAATCGGCGCGGGACTCGAGAACCTCGCGGAACGGAAATCAGAAATTACTGTTCGAGGAGCTATCGAAACGAAAGGACGACCTGGAAAGAGATCCCGGCCATCGCACCAGCCATCGCAATGCTATTGTAAGCCGACGAACAGGTAGCAGTAATATTTTCCCGGATACAGCTGGTGTCTTACGTTTGAATTGATTACCGCAGGTTACCGTCGACTATTATATGAAGTCTGATTCGATTTATATCGCGACTTTTTATGAGGCTTGTGCCTCTTGGCAATTTCCGAAATCATATCCGTATTGTTATATTTTGTCGTTATAGTTTACTTCTCTGTAAATTACCGATTGACTTTACTCATCACTGTTCGTAATTCATTATATTCGTTCTCGTTCCGATATCATAATTATCTCTTAGTCGCGCGTATTATATGTGTCTGTTTCCGTATCGATTATAATCGACCTTTGTATTATTCGCATAGAGATCATATTTCTTTTGTCCTTTCTTTGACGTTTATATCTATTATCAAGCTCTGTTATTTGTGTATATTCCACATATAATCTTTTCCATTATATTCTTATCGTCTCTGTTATACACTTTATCCATGTAAAATAATTGTTAAATATATTTTAAGTAAACCAAGGTGAGTGTCGACCATTTCTCTCTCTCTCGAGAGTTATTTAGCGTTCTCTCTCTAACTTACAAAGAATTCTGCCCCTCTGCCATATACTGAGCTCTGGGTTACCGAAACCCCTTTCGTTACCGTACCGATATCGTGGCGCGGGAGACTGCGCCTGGCGCCCAATACCGCTCTCCTGCTCGGAGAGCTGCGAGATACCGTACTTTTAGATACCGTATTTTCAGATACCGCATTCTCAGATACCGATACCGTATTTTTGGATACCGTTTCTTTTAAAGCAAATTAACTGTTTCTTTTCTATCGGCCAAAAAGAGAAATTTGCACGCCGCCTCCTCCGGATCGGCGTTCTCGAGGCAGGCAAAGGCGTCGCAAGTCTCGAGTCGGCATTTCTCCATTTTTACATATCTCCATTTCTCCATTTCTCCACATCTGCATATCTGTATACTCATGTAAACATGGTCGAAAGCATCCTTTTCTATATATGTCTGTACAAATTATCAAGTCAGCTATCGCGTAGATCGAAATATATTATGATTGTTTCTCAAAACAGTTCAATTTAAAATAAAAATATAACTTCAATGCAGTCTCGAGTTGACATATCTCCACTTCTCCACTTTTCCACATCTCCACATTTCCATTTCTCCATATCTCAATTTCTCCATTTCTCCACATCTCCATATCTGTAAACATGGTCGCATGCATCCTTTCCTATTTATTTTCATAAAAATTATCATGTCATCCATCGCGTCGATCATAATATATTATGATTGTTTCCCAAAACAGTTCAATTTAAATTAAAAATATAACTTCAATGCAGTCTCGAGTTGACATATCTCCACTTCTCCACATCTCCACATCTCCATTTCTCCATATCTCAATTTCTCCATTTCTCCACATCTCCATATCTGTAAACATGGTCGCATGCATCCTTTCCTATTTATTTTCATAAAAATTATCATGTCATCCATTGCGTCGATCATAATATATTATCAAATTAAATAGTGAAAAAAGGCAAAAAAACCACAGCGCTAAGTTAATGGTAGCTACAATTAAAAGAGAAAGAATTTTTAAATAAGTAAATATAAAATAAGTCAATACATGATCATATAAAAATAATCAGTTGACGCTTAATTAAAACGACGGACGTACGTTTCAATCCCATTCGGATCATTATCATTGTCTAACAAAGGAAAATTCAAATTAACGGAAAATTATAAAAACAAAACGTAGATCAAAGTCGCAATAAAGTCGATATAAACAGATATAAAGTCGATATAAACATATTGTATCAACATCTTCCTAAACCTAGAGCTATGTAAAAAACAGGACTAAGAGCTATGTAAGAAACAGCACTAAGAGCTATGTAAGAAACAGCTTCGAATTGGTTAACAACCTGAGAGGGACTTACATTGAAGACGGTTATAAATTGATTTCTTTAGACGTAGTTTCTCTCTTTACTAATGTTCCGACTGATTTTGTTGTGGGAGGTGTTGCCAAACGTTGGCATTTTCTCAACAATAAGATCGATATCTCTCACGACGAATTTTTGTCTGGATTAAAATTGGTTCTCTGCTCAACATTCTTCAAATTTAATGATGTTTTTTACAAACAAGTTTTTGGCACACCTATGGGTTCCCCTCTTTCGCCGATTTTAGTTGACATTGTTATGCAGGATCTAGAAGAAAGAGCTTTGGCTTGTCTTTATAGATAGGAATCGTTCCAGAGTAGGAATCGTTCCATAGTAGATAGAAATCGTTCCAGTTCTTCCTTTTCCTCTGGCGTCTGAATGGCTAGTCCCCTGGTCGCGCTGCATTTCTTTCCCCGTAAGACGTGCTTTGGTGATGACGATATCTCTATTCGCAATTTTGCTTGCAGATCTACGCCGACTATCATTTCATCCTCCATGTGTGGGAGGATAATGAAGTTGTGTGACGTAGATCTGTCCCGCAGGCCTATTGGCAGCCTCATCGTTCCGAGAGTTTCCCCTGCCGATCCGTCGGCTAGCTGCATCTGCCCTTCGTTCCTCTGGATTTCGAAACCTTCTTCGGTCAGTCTCTGTGCTGTGTTTTCATTAATCAGAGATATTTCCGACCCGCCGTCCAGTAAGGCCTCGAAGTTCTTGTTGCGGATGTGGATTTTAATGTGTGGACGCGGCGTAAATCTTATTCGGGGGGCGAGGTGTTGTCCCCGAGTCCGTAGTTGCCCCGGCCCCGATAGCGTTTCTCTGCCGCGGATGGCAGTCCTTCGTGAGTACCCCATCACGACCACACCGGGAGCAAAATTTTTTCGCCGGCTTCTGGCACTGCAGTCTAGTATGCCCCCTTTGTTTACATCGCCAACAACATTCCTTCATGTTGTACACTGCCGCTACGGGGGGAGCGGCGGGTTTCTCCCGTTTCAATGTCTCTCTCTGTTCCTGCACGATATCTTCGTATTCGTAATAGTCCTAGCCTGCAGTTCGGCTATATTCCTCACGTCATCGATCCTGATGTAATGCTTGTATGCCGAATTTATGTTTCTCATAAATTAAATCGAGTTGCTCTTCCTGCGAATAACCGGCTCGACGCATTAATGTCATCATTACCGTGACATAGGGTGCAAATTTTTCCGTTGACTTCTGATGTCGGATCATAATCTCGCGACGCAAAGTAGCCGCATATCGGCGCGGTAAATACTGTCGACGAAAATCGCGCTCGAAATCTTCCCAGCGCTTCCACGTGTCCCGGTAGTTCCGAAACCATAACAGTGTGTCTCCCTTTAATAATTCTGGGAGACCCTGAAGCAGCTGGGCTCGCGTAAACCCGTATGTCCCTCTTAGCTCCTCCACCCGTTTAAAAAACGCGGCAGGATCTCTCCCGTCGAAGTGGCATCCCCACTTTCGAATTTGATTAATTATCTTTCCCTCGAAAAATATTGGTTCGGTCGCCGTGGGTGTGCCCCGCGTTACCCAGAGATGTCACCATTAAGAGAGGCAATGCACTTGCCTCGTCCATCCGTCCCTCAAATTCCTCAGGATGGTCTTCCGCAAAACGGTGCACGCGTTTGCGTAACTCCTCCAACGATCCCGTGTCGTCTAATTGGAACGACCTTGGGACGCGATTAATTGCTCCTTATTCAACCTATAAACCCACGCCTTTTCTATGGATTACCTCTAACTTTCGTCTTGCCTCTGATTCAAACTGTTTGGGCGCCAATGTCACGGACGACTTCCGCGAAACGGTGTCGGATAGTCGCAGTCGGGATTAGGATTCGCTTTTTCGGATAGGCAAGCTAAATAATTATTCTCGGTGTTGCAGAAAAAAAAGAAACTTCTTTATTATAAAAAAAGAAAAGAATACAAAAGTCTGGGCGTGGTATAGACGAATCGTAACAATGAAAATATAATAGCGAGACTGTATGAATGTAGTAACGTGTTGTATAAATGTAGAAACGCGTTTGTATAAATGCAGGAACGTGTGTGTATAAATGTAAAGTGTAATTGTGTAAAGGTATAATATTCCGCGATGCGCGATGCGCAACGCAGGTTTTATTATCGCAATAGTTTTTCTCGGAGATACAATTATCAATTTGCGTTGGCGATCGCTGCGGGAATAGGAAATTGTTAAAGGGCCTCCGCGTGATATCGTAAACCCGGTCAGCTGTTTTCGCGGCTATATTATTGTGCGCGGTCGTTAACCGCGGCGCGTGTTGGAGTTTTTGCTCTGAGTTTTTAGGCGCGGTCTTATCTCTATCTTCGATGTGCGCTCGCGTATGGTGTATTTCTAATTAAATGCCGCGAGGATCGTTATTGCGGGAAACGCCGTGCCGACGAGAACAGCTCGTCGGGGGTAGCTCTCCACTCTACCTCGGATGCAATTGCAACGGCGTTGCGATGGCGGGATGTGGTGTCGGTATCGAGAATGCTCGATTGTATCGGAGAGCGCTCCAATACGTTTTCCTGGCAGATTTAAGACTGCACTTTAGGATAGCTTTAGGATAGCTTTAGGATAGCTTTTGAAACCGAGAATGCTCGGCTGAGGAGGAGTTCACTCCACCTTCTGTTCAGCGCTTTGAGGCTTCTTTAGGATCGGTTCTAGGTTCGGATTGTCTCGTTTGCACGAGGAATCGGAATCTGGTGCCGTGATTATTTTGCGGGCCTTCTTATACCCCGAGTAATTAATCCCGCGCCGGTGTAAAAACGAGGTGCCCCCACCGGGCGGCGGAAAAACGGTGCGCGACGGGCCCGCCTGGTGGAGCGCGGCGGAGCCGGACGCGGGGATTAACACCCAGAGCTCTTCGGGCGTTTTCGGTTGTTGTCGGCGCGATCCGCCGAAGGCTTTCGCCGTTAAACAATTCGAAAAATAATCGGCGCGACGCGGCGCGCCCCTGCCTTTCTGCCCGGCAGTTGTTTTTCCGGGCGGCAGTTTCCGGCTGATGTTCGGCCGGAAAAACTAATAACGTGCGCTGGGGAAGTGCATCGTTACAATAAATTATTTATCACATACATTATTTATTATATTGTTGCGTCTACGCTCCCCGTCCCGCTGTATTCGTCACGATGAATTCTTTCGAAGAAGATCGTTTCCGCGCGCGTTGTTAAGATATTGTTATACGAGGTGTGATCAAAAAGTAAGATGACTTTTTGAATTTCGCGTGCTCTGTACACTCTAATTTCAAAATTTTTTTGTTGTTGTGTTGGTACACTCGTCACGCTCATATGTTCACAGTTTTGACTATATAGCATGTGTTGTTTTTATGTGAGAGGCATAAAGGTTAGACTCGTGTTTGCGTGTTCGGCGATTTTTTGCTGTTGAAAATAATGGAGCAGAGAGTTTGTATTAATTTTTGTGTAAAAAATGGTATTAAGTGTTCAAAAACTCTTGAAATGTTGACAGTGGCGTACGGTGAGTCAACTTTGAGCAAAAAAAGTGTTTATAAATGGTATAAGTTATTCCAAGAGGGCCGAGAAAATGTTAACAATGAACCTCGCTCTGGACGCCCCAGCACGTCAAAAACCGACGAAAATGTTCAGGAAGTGAAAGAAATTGTGTTGAAAAATCGTCGAATCACGATTAGAGAAATAGCTGATGATCTTAACATATCGTTTGGCTCATGCCAATCAATTTTAACGGATGTTTTGGGTATGACACGTGTGTCAGCGAAATTCGTTCCAAAACTGCTTAATTTTGATTAGAAGCAGCGTCGCAAAAACAATACTATCATCATGCCTCAGCCACCGTATTCACCAGACTTGGCCCCCTGCGACTTTTTCCTCTTCCCAAAATTGAAAAGGCCTATGAAAGGACGAAGATTTGCGACGATTGAGGAGATTAAGGCTGCATCGCTGGAGGAGCTCAAGGCAATACCCAAAAGTGCATTTCAGAAATGTTTCGACGACTGGAAAAAGCGCTGGCACAAGTGCATTGTATCAGAGGGGGATTATTTTGAAGGGGATAACATAATTTTGGATGAATAAATGAATATTTTTTTATAAAAATGAAAAGTCACCTTACTTTTTGATCACACCTCGTAAACAATGACTGTTAAAGAGTCTGAGCCTAGCTGTCAAGTTGTGCGGACGCGCATCTATTTGTGATCCATTTTATGATTATTCTGAATTCTTTTATGTTACTCGTGGTTTATTAAAATTCTTGTGCACCTTAAATCACGTTATTATTTACGAATACACGAATGTCAGCGTATGCTGATTGTGTCACGCGCATTCGATATATATCGTTCTGCGGATGCAACAATATATAAATTTACGCATTACCATTCGCGGTGGCTCTTATTCGCTAGTTTCTTATTGTGTTGTTTAAATATCAATTATTTCTCATTAGTTTATATTCAAAATATACATATTTCACGTTTCGTTTTATTTCTTTTATAATGATTCAATAGTGATTTTAAATTGTAACATATGTAACATATATACTTATAAAAAATTTTCCGTTTTATTTTAAAATTAAATAATTAAAACATTTATAAAATTTATTATTAATTAATATTTTCAGATACTTCTTATATTTTGTAAAACATTTCATAATAATATATTTATTTAAATATTTCATATATAAAAAAATGGAAATTTTTTTATTTATCATATTTTTAAAAATTTGTCTATAAGAAATATAAATTATTTTGTAATTATGCGATTTATAACTATATTTATATATACAGGGTGTCCGTCAATTTTCGACCTTAATGAAATAAAGAAGTAGATTGGCTCGAATTAAGAAGGAATGACCTGTATTGTTTTGGGATTGTCGCAATAATTAACGAAATATTAAATAAAAAAGATCGGCCAATCTGCGTGAGTAAAAGCGCGCGGCGACGAGAGTCGTCCCACCGTAATTCGATACTACGAGCGCGGCGAAGCGGTGGGCGGGTCGCTCTCCGAGACATGATGGTGGTTTGCGATATATCGCAATACCGCGCCGAAAAATGACCCGTCCCCCCTTTTCGTGGCGAGAAAATGATGCGCTATCATTTCCATACCACCTTGCGGTAGATAGCATGGTGCGCTTTTTTTATAGTGGTTTCCCCCATAGGCCTATTCCACTCTCAATTTAATGCAAAAATTGTTCAAAATGCCGCCCTCCTTCTCGTATGCAAAGTTCGGCCCTTCGAACAATATCGCGAGTTGCACGGTGCGCCATATCTGGCATAATGAAACCGAAGGCCGCAACAATGGCTTCGCGTACTTCGTCTTCTGTAGCTTGACGCCGATCTTCGATTAGTCTTTTTATATGGCCCCATACAAAATAGTCTAAGACATTGAGATCTAGCGACCGTGCTGGCCAGATGATTGGACCATTACGACTCATCCATCTGTCTGGAAAACGCGCGTTTAATATCTCGCGAACTTCTCGACTAAAGTGCGTAGGAGCTCCATCGTGCTGATAAATTATCCGCGTTCGTACGTGGAGTGGTACATTTTCGAGAAGCTCTATTAATATATCTTGCAAAAAATCCGCATAAATTTCGCCATTTAAACGCGGCGGAAGAAAATAGGGACCAATCTGCAAATTTTAAACGAAAATTTTTAGCATTGAAGCGGCAATAAAAGAAAAATATTGCTTTAATTTTATAGTTTACGCTTACTATTTGGTTCCCGATTATTTCAGCCCATACATTTATGGACCAGCGAAATTGGAACGCGTCTTGACGAACGAGATGAGGATTTTCTTCTCCCCAATGTAAATAATTACGTGAATTAAATACACCGTTCGGAGTGAAAGTAGATTCATCGGTCCATAGAATAATGTCCGGGAAAGATAAATCCCGTCGACATTGCGCGAGAAATCCTGCGTATGATTTATCGAGAGTGTTTTACTGAATGTAATGTAAAAAATTACATAAAATGTAAAAAATTTATGATGACAGTACCTTCACAAAAATTGATCCGTGGTTGAAAATCCCTCGGTAAAATGTGTTGCAGACGTTGATAATGATACGGATGTAATTCGTTCACACGTAAAACTTGATGTACCATGTATCGCGAAAAACCAAATTCATGTGCTACACGACGTACGCTAGTTCCAGGATTTTCGTAAAATGCGTCGAGAATCCTTTCTTCTTCTCGTACATGAAGACGCATTCCTGAATCGGTTATCCCGACATTATGCACAAGACACCCAGTTTCACGTAATTGTTGCACAACACGTAAAATTGTACGTCGACTTGGTTTTTGTGCACGCCCGGGAAATCGTTCTGCGTAAATTGCGGCCGCGCGATGAGTATTTTCTCCCGCTAGCCCGTATGCCACAATCATGTCCGTATATTCCTGCGGAGTATATTTCATTTTCACTGGTAATTAACTGCGCGAACATAAGATTTTTACTAAGCGTCTTAGCTCTCGCACGTTGTTGCCATACTGTGTACGCCAGCAGCACGCAACTACAGCTGAGCGGACATGTGAGTGTAATCATACTGCGCAGGCGTCGAACTCACACGTACGCTTACACTCACATGTCTGCTCAGCTGTCAGCTGTAGTTGCGTGCTGCTGGCGTACGCAATCTAGTAACAGCGTGCGAGAGCTAAGACGTTTTAATAAAAATCTTGTGTTTGCGTAGTGAATTAACAGAGAAAATGAAGTGTACTCTGCAGGAATATACGGATATGATTGTGGCATACGGATTAGCGGAAGAAAATATTTATCGTGCGGCCGCAATTTACATGGAATCATTTCTCGGGCGTGCACGAAAACCAAGTGGCCGTACAATTTTACGTGTTGTGCAATAATTATGTGAAACTGAGTGTCGTGCATAATATCGGGATAACCGGTCCAGCAGTGCGTCTTCGTGTACGAGATGAAGAAAGGATTCTTGAAGAATTTTATCATCGTATCACATTATCAACGTGTGTAATACATTTTATTGAGGGATTTTCAACCACGAATCAATTTTTGTAAAGGTACTGTCCATTAATTTTTTACATTTACGATATATTTAGCGTATAGTAAATGGCATTTTGAATAATTTTTAAACTGAAAGTGGAATAGGCTTATGGGGGAAACCACTATAAAAAAAGCGCACCATGCTAACTACCGCAAGATGGTGTGGAAATGATAGCGCATCATTTTCTCGCCACGAAAAGGGAGGACGGGTCATTTTTCGGCGCGGTATTGCGATATATCGCAAACCACCATCATGTCTCGGAGAGCGACCCGCCCACCGCTTCGCCGCGCTCTTAGTATCGAATTACGGTGGGACTCTCGTCGCCGCGCGCTTTTACTCACGCAGATTGGCCGATCTTTTTTATTTAATATTTCGTTAATTATTGCGACAATCCCAAAACAATACAGGTCATTCCTTCTTAATTCGAGCCAATCTACTTCTTTATTTCATTAAGATCGAAAACGGACACCCTGTATATAAAATATAATTATTTAAAAGTAAAAATTAATTGCGCGCAATAATTAGTTTTAAAATCAATTATTTTGAACATTGCTTTATATAATAGATTTTCTTTTATCTTTTTTAGTTTCATTTATTAGTTCACATAGTTTCATTTTTCGTTTATATTTGCGAATTTAAATTTATGTACTATATTACAAAATAAATATATTATAAAATATCTATACCTGAGAACAAATGTTCATAGAAAGTATTTCGATGGACTCTATAGGAAGGAATAAGCATGACAAGTAATTTTTATGATGTTAACACAAAGGAATACAATAAACCATAATAATCCAACTCGAAGAAGAGAATATATTGGATAGAAATGCATAGTGATTGGAAATGATTAGAAAGTGCGCATACATCTATTTATTAATAGTAATACTATTACACAGTACACATATAACCTATTTATTAATAGTAATACAATTAATGTCAATACTATTAATAGTAATACAATCTATTTATTAATAGTAATACTATTTTGTAATTATATTAAATTTTATAATTTAGTACATTGTATTATATAAAGTATTAAGCACAAAAGTATTATGCTGGTATGAAAATTATAATAAAAATATAAAAATATATATAGTGTTAGCATATAAATTCTTTACATTTTATATAAAGAAAGAGACTTAAAATATTTTGCAACGTCTATATTTTTCGAGTCTTAATTATGAAAATTTCAGAGAAATTAGTGATTAATTTGACAAATTCCATACATATATTAATAATTAGATTTTTAAATAATTAAAAAAATGATTAATAAATATCAAAGATCAGATTATTGATAATTAAGAAGATTTATAGAAATACAATTAAAAATGTTTTTATCCCACAGCAGGCATTTTGTGTTTTGTAAATAAAAAGATATAAATATGACAATGAATATAGAAAAATATTTATTTCATCTTTGAATATTACAGTATCTTTTGCGATTGAATAATTTATTTACTATCAATTTACATACATAAAAATATCTTGTTATAGCATTGATGTTACCGACATTGCACATAGCACGGAACAAAACCAGAAATTGTGCATATTATATGTTACCCTCTAAGAACATTTATGTACTTTGGCTTTGTAGTTCATGTCCACGTTTTCAATATCCATAGAGGGAGTATCGTTTTCAAAGATCACCTAAAAGCAGGCCATGACATCTCTCAGTCTTCTCTCTGTTGGAAACATCATTTGATTAATTGATCTGGGAGGTTACATGTCAAATGATTAGAAATAAATTATTGATAAATTTTTGAGGGACATATTATTTGATAGCACATATATTTTAATATATTATACGAAGAACCAATATTTTAAATTACAATATCACTGCGCTATCATTCATGGATATATGCACATAAATTAAATGTATATCGATAGAGCAAGTTATGAAGTATTACATGAAGTACTATAAAAAGAGAATAGATGGAGACATGCCGCGTTTTTAAATTCAGTTATATATATGGAGTATTATAGAACGAAATGCAAATAAAAAAACGTGCCACATATTTTTAAAATCAAATTATTATATTAATATAATATTTAATGAGTAATGTATTTTCGAAATTTGCACAAGTTAAATTGCGAAGAAATCCATGTAAAATATAATTTCCAGAGTTGACAGCAGTTTATCTCATTTTGATACTTTTAAAATTTGATTTATGATGCGCCCTCAAAATGAAGTTCTTTTTAAATAATTAATTGAATAATAACAAATAATTAATAATTAATTAAATGAAGTTCTTTTTAAATAATTAATTAAATAATACGAATATTTTAGATTTGAATACACTAATAATGAAATGGAACAAAATAAATGAATTTTCTTATTCTTGCGTAAATTTATCGTTAATTCGATTATTTCTCACTTTGTATTTGCTTTCAGATATAAGTTTTCGTTAATATTTAATTATTACAGTACAATAACGAAACTACTATAATAATACGTAACTTCTTCTCCAGTTACTATAATAAGCTATAATACAACAATTTCACGTTCCATAAAGCAACTTCATAAATTGCGAATCTTTATCGTCGTCGTATAGTCAGCACCGATATTTATGGAATTCATACAAACTCAAGCGAAACCGCTTACGTACGTCACAGCAAAATGCTATGACGCAAATAGAATCATAGAATACGTCGAATTAAATTTCGACGTGAATGTTGTTGTTGACATATCGAGCCAGGGGAATAATTTCCAATTTATACGGAAAAATGCAAGAAGATAATACAAATGGAAAATAATACGTTTTACATTTCCTTATATGACGTTATTATTTTAATCGCCAACGATAAAAGACGATACGTCTTACATCATTTTATATATTGTTTCTTTCTTTTATAAAAAATATTTGTGAATAAATATATATCGACACGCATAATAGCTTTGATAATAATCTGACTTTTTTATAATTTAATCGAAACAATGATAGATATTTATCGTTGATTATGTAATAAATTATTGTACTATATTATTAATTTGTATACTATTAACAATATTTAGCTGTATGTGAAAGTATAATTTGCTCGATCATAACTTTGTAAAGAAAAATTTCATTAGTCTTTTAATGTATTTCATATGACCGTGTAATATGATTTCAATTTTATTAGCGACAGAAGCATCTCTCGTGTTGTAATTATGAAAAAATGTCATTCGCGATATTATTAAATTGATACGAATTTATATCTTCTAATTTTTACTACATGTGTGTAAGGTACAAATTTATTGTTGAAAACGCTTTCCGATATTTATTAAAATAATTATTAAAATATGTATTAAGATATGAGAGAGAGAAAAGGTGGGAGGTGGGTGGAGAGGGAGAGTTAGATGTTTATATATTATTTATAACAGGAGAATTATTGATATTTTGGTTATTTAAAATATTAGTTTTGATATTTGATTTTTAATATGTTTTTGAATCAATATATTCGTTAGAGTTTCGGAAATGGATATAAAATTCGTTAAATCGCGATATTATGGATAACAATATTATTGAGTAGTTCAAGATACCAAGAAATCTTGTTAAGGAAATACTGAGGTCGTTGCTTGATATCATGTATATCAAGTGTCAGCTTGACACTTGTTGGTACATTAATTAACTAAAAGCATCGCGCTAACGGCAGTGACGCTAATCGAGCATCTACATCAACGAAAATCCATGTTGTGTATAAAACTCAATTTGTCAAATTATTTATTTAATTTATATAAACTCATCAAATCAGTAAAATTATTATAAACTAAGTTCAATAATTGAAAACACCGACAATTTTCGTTAACATATGATACGGACTATCACGTCATCTCCTATCGTATCGGTAGCTTCTTTTAGGACTTATAATTAGTAGTAAATGCGAGATCATAATTAAAGATTGACAAGAGATAGCATATAAAAAAAAAAATTACATTTACACAAACTATTTCTCCTGTCAGATTATATTGGATAGTATGAAATAATAACTTGCTCATATATATCAATTAATATATTTAAAATATTCAGTTAATTGTACGAGAAATAATTTCAAACATATATCACTCATTGAGAATATTAGATAATTGAAATAATTATTTCTCTCATTATATGTACATATGAACAATAAAATATTTATAGATTATTTAAATGAATTTGTAATTGTTATTTATTTTACATCAAAATAATTTAATTATATCATATCGCAATAATATGCATATAAACAAAATTGTAGAAAGTTTTTTATCAGTACCCAATAAATATTTACTTTTACGTTTTTTAATTTTTTGTTCTTCATCGAAGTTACTTAAATATTGATACTTTAAGAGATACTATTAGAGAGAGAGAAAGAAAGAGAGAGAGAGAGAGAGAGTTATTAAAAATAAAATTTATTAAAAATAAAAAGTCGATTTGAATAAATTCTTTTAATTATGTATTAATAAATTTACAAATATATATTGTTTATACATAAATATACATTGAATATAGATCGCGCATATAAATATAAAGACTTAATGAAACTAATGTTAAAATTAAATTATATATTTTAATTGTTTCTATAAATTCAATATTATTTCTAATCTTTAATTTACAACACAGACTATAACGAGAGATAATTATTTTTGAAAAAAATGCTTATTTGTTTTGCCATTTCCTTTAATCATTTTACTCTTATTACACAATATTTATAATATACAATATTTATTTTTTTAAATATCATTTCAATTTATTTCAATTTACATTATATTTTCTTTAACAGGAGATACAATTTTTAAAACTATTATTTCAGTTAATAATTTTAATTGTTACATTTCAAAAAAAGAAATGTCTTTTACAATATCTCTATACCTTACGGAAATATATTTCAAATATTTCTTAAATAAAGTTACTTAAAGAGTCTAGTTTATTCTAGAGGATCAAGAAAATTGATTTTTTATTTTTATTTTTTGAAAGTGTATAATAAAGAATATGTCCAAATTTTATTTAAAAAATTGCAAAATTAACGGACAAGTTACAAGATTTTGAGTAGCATGCATGTTTCAAATAAGCTATAAAATTTTAAATGCAATTTTTTAAAATATTGTTATGAATATTTTGAAAACTAATGAACTAAATGAAAGAAAACACTTTTAGGACTGAACCTAATTGAGATTTAAAAAATTAATTTTATCTAATCTTCAAGAAATGAAAAAATGTTAGGAACATTAAAACATGTAATTATAATTATATATATATATATGAGACACTATTTTGTTATTTTTCAATTCTTTAAAATTATGTATAAATCAGGTTGAATATTCCAAAAATATTCTATAAAATATATAAAATCTGCTATACGCTCCGAAAAGACTTCGCATATTTTATGAAAAAAGTGGCTTCGGTCAAATTGGCTGAAATTGAAATATGTTGTAGTTTAGGTGATGCTCAAAAGTTTCTTCGGGCAAAAAGACTTAAAATCAAAAGTATAAAAGATACGATGATTTGAAATTAGTATTGAAATTTAAAAAACGCCTTTTTGAATGCATAAATTAAATTAATACATATATTAAATCCGAGAAAACTTTTGATCAATGCCACCTAAGCTACAACATATTTTAATTTGAACTTATGAGTTAACCACTTTTTTTATTTAAAATATGCGAGGTCCTTTGTATTAAACAAAAAAAACTAAATATCCAAGATTTAATACTGACAAACTCTCTAAACATCAATAAAAAACACATGCTAAATAAAAAACAAACGTTAACGCCAAAAAGATCATTTTTAATATTTAAAAAAATTTTTTTTTTAATCATCAATATTTCGTTCTATTTATTTTTCATGCTCTTATAAGAATAAATTGCATGGATCAGTTACATCAAAAAATTAATAAATCTAAAATACGTTTTCAAATTCATAACATTTGATATTGCTCAAAGCACTTTTTAGTCTTTTAAAATATAAAATCAATAATTAATTTATGAAATTAATAATTAATTTGAAGCAAAAATTTGCTCTGTGGAATTAAAATTTTTATTTATGTTCACGAATTTTTTCCTGTAAAATTAAAATTTTTATTTTCGTAAAACAAAATCACTATAAAATTTTCATGATATAATTACTGTAAAAAATTAGTTCGATGTAAAATATAATATTTACGATTTTGAGATTAATATCGATATTGATAGTCGGTATTGATAGTTTTTATTTCACTATCTTAAGGTAGCAACATCTTAAGAGTAAGTAACATCTTAAGATGCTAATACAATGTTCTGTGATTGGTTCTTAACATCTTAAGGTCGTATTTAAGATAATCTATAAAAACGAACTGTGTGAGTACCTAAATTATAGGCCTGATTTCACCAACGCGAGTTAATCGGTCGATTAAATTTCAGAGTTGCCAACTGCCGAACATAAAACTGATCTTTATTAACCTATTTTCTTGACATCTGTGAAGAATCGTGTATTGCTAAGTGTATATAATAATAGCAAAGTATGTATTCAAAAAGTTTGTCATTTAAAACATCAAAATAATTAACACGTAGTTTAAATATACGTTCTTTTCTTTCATTATTTCTTTCAAGATTATCATCATCGTATTCACCAAAGTCTAAGAAATCCATAACGTTGTTAATATTCTCATAATTATTAATTATATCAAATATATTATTCATTTTATCATTCAATATTATTATATGATAATTCAACCTTATTCCCATTTTCACGGTTATAATGCTTGTATATGACACGCAACAAGAATAGGTTAAGAACGACTTAACAACGTTCGTTTTTGAAGTCTTGCTATTGGCAATTCTGGTGACAAATTTAATCGACCGATTAACTCGCGTTGGTGAAATCGGGCCATATTCTATTAGTCAATTATAGATTAAATTATATTTTAGGGCAAATCTTACCTTTTCACAAGTCAATTATTAATTTTATACCTTACCCCATACAGTACAGAACATTGCAATAATATTGCGGCAATATTGCAATGTTGCTGCAATGTTACAACAATATTAATAATATTAATAATATTGCTATAATATTCTGTGCTGTATGGGCTATCAAATTCACGAATCCCAAAATGCATTAACTTTTGATACAGTCGATCCGTGCAGTTTCTCCTTAAATGACAGTTTACAACAATGCGCATTTGAAATATGGCCGCTGCGCCGGTAATTCGGGATATCGGCCGAGCAGCCGACGTTCGGCCGCACTCGGCTGCGCTCGGCAATCTCCGTGGATCTCTGCGGGGGCAGAGGCCTCCTACCCTCTCGCGCAGTCTCGTACACTCCGCGCAGTGTTCACACTCTCGCGAACGGCAGCGCACGTAGCGCAACGTCTCGGTCCTCCTTCATCCTGTGAGTGATCTTGCCGGAGTTTGTAATAATCGGTGTGTCGTATAACAATAATAACGGGCTTGCGCGATCATTGTCGCACGTCACATCCGAAACTCATCAGTTGTATGTCGCCTAGTTTTCCGCGATAAATCGGATACGCGCCACCTGCTGTTCAGTTTCGTTTAGCCACCCTCGCATCCACCACCCATCCCTGGCTGTCGTCGTCGTCGTCGTCGTCATCGTCGTCGTCGTTGTCGTCGCTGCCACTCCCCCGCCTCCAACCCCTCTATAATAACCCCTTTGGACCGGGTGTCCGAGAACTCGCAACACGACGGATATTTCGAAAAGAGATGGGTCGTTCTTGTTGATAAGATCGATCGTTTCTCGCGTCTCGATCAATTCTGAGGACGACTTTGAATTTTGGCGCGAGTGTAGTACAGAGATAAGTTGGCTTCAAGAGATCGAACCAAAAGTGCGATAATCGCACTTTAAATTATCCTGCAGCGCGAATCGCGGACATTTCTTTCCGCAGCCTGTCATCGTGATCCCTATACACTTTGATTGTCGTTTCCGATATCCCGGAAGACGCAATCGGGATTTTGCGATTCGTTGCATCCGTTGTCATCATCATCGACAACTTAAAGAAGTCATTGAAGGAATCGAACATATTTCGCGGTGGTGGCGTTCGAGCCGGGATTAAAACTGTCAAAGTTCCTCTTGAGTGAAATAACCGGATTATCGAACTTATTTTTCCGAGACTTAAAGACCGAAGACTCGTCGACGTGACGTTAATATTCGAACAAAGTTGGAGCAAGTTCGCGGGAAGACAAGTTCGCGGTGGTGAGAGAAGTTGGCGGTCGATGAGGTCGTCCGGCAAATAACTCGCGTGAAGATTGCCGCATATGGGCGGACTCGATTCTTCCAGAAGCGTAACTAAACGCGAAGGTTTGCGTTTGCACGAGGACGATCATAAGACGTCGACGGGATTCTAACAGCGGTAAAGCTTCGATAGGACTCGAGGTATGTTACTGTCGACCACGAGGCATCCATTGACGATCGTAAGAGGAGAAGAAACGCGGGAGGGAGACGAAACGACGATCGTCTGTTGACCGGGTGACGAAGTTTGTGCGCGTCTTCGGGATTTGAGAATCCTCGTGTGTGTCGTGCAAAAGAAAGAGTGTCGCGAGTCACGGTGTCGTACGATATGTGAAACGAGTGTTAGGCGAACGAGTGATATAAAAGATTCTTCCTCTCGGAGATCGCGAACGGTGCTTGCCGTCATCCCTTTCACGTTACTTAATCCGCCTGAGATTTGACGCGCGCGCGCGTGTGTCAGTGTATGTGTGTGTATGTGTCATAAACGGACCTCCATCATGAAAGTCTCCGAGGTGATAGCGGAGAGGGTCTTTGGGATGTGGCTCTTCGTGCTCATCGCTGCCTGTTTGACGCCGTTTGTAAAAGGTACGTATTAATTTTTATGCCACCGGGGAGCGAGAGGCTTCCTCTTTCAAGGAGAAGCGATGTATCGTAAAAAGAGTGATGTCTTTGCGTTTGGCGTTGAGGGAAGCCGACGTAGAGTGACCACATCCCTCAAGATCCTTCTAGTAAATAATAATATCTCCCCTTTGTGGGGAAAAACAATGGTGAATGGTCCTTGAATGGGGCCGTGGCTAGCCTCCTAATTTCAGCGAGCCTTAATTTGAGATCAGACCTTTGGACCATTTGCCAGATGATTGGAGTAAATAAAAAGAGACGGACGAATTCCATAATCGTGTTTTTATCGGTCGTTGCGCGCAAGAGTGTTGCTTTTAATATCAATTTTCAAATAATTTCCGACGGAACAATTTCGTTTATATTTCCGATTAAGCAAAGTTGAGAGTAATATATACACTTGTATATATTATTTTCAACTTTGTTCAGTTGTGGAAATAAATTAAACCAATCAATAAATTACTTTTAAATTTTATTTATCATTTTATTCTCGTTATTTTATTTACATTAAGAGAGGAGTTTAAAAAGATAGAGAGGATTAAAAATAAAAGACATCTTTTTTCTTTTAAAATGACTATTATATTTTATAGTATGTTATAAAATAAAATAGAGTTTTTGGAATGCAACATCTCTTATATGTAACGATCCAATAGACAAGCAAAAGCAGAAAGCGTATCATCGCCATCAAAAACAGGAGAAGAATAGTAAATATACGCACAGAATTGCGCAACTACGTTCAATCCGGAAACAATGTTTTTTAATACAAACAACGCTGTCAAACGTTATTTCTTTTTCCTACGTGTTTTTAATATTTCGATAATAAATATCTCGGTAATTAAGCGTTAAATTAAAATCTTTCTTGAGTAAAACGCGTTTAGAACTAATTGAGGATACATTATCCATTGTATATTTAGATCTTTATTTATTATTATTATCTGAACATATCATAAAATGACACATACAAAAAAGAATCAATTTTGTAAATAATCGTGACTACAAAAATTCTGTTGACGCAAATCTTACACATTTCGACAGGACACCTTTTATTTCATTACCATATGTTGAAGATGTGAGTCACGACTTATGCCGCCTATTGCGAGGTAATGGCTTTAACGTCGTCTATAAAATAACAAAGAAACTAAATACTTTAATAAAACGCGGTAAGGATATTTTACATAATAACGATAAAACAAATGTTGTATATAAATTAAACTGCAAAAATTGTAATATGTCATATATTGGGCAAATAAAAAGACTTCTACGTACTCGAGTGAAAGAGCATTTTAGTAATATAAAATTGCATGAAACGAATCATTCCGTCATAAGTAAACAGATTGGAATCTAAATTTGACTGTCGAAACCTAATATATTACAATGAAAAATATGTACGAAGGAGAGAAATTGCTGAAATGTTTTATATTAAGAAATTCCATAATTTAATCTAAACCTACAGAAGGACATGAATAGTTTAAATAACCGCGCGTGTATGTAGGTAAGATTTTATTTTTCATGACATATATATCATGACCTTATTTTCTGCATGTAGATCTTATTGAAGCAGTGAATAAAGTATTTGATGCAGAATGCGAACTTTGACCCATCTCTCGGAGATAAAGAGTGGGCTCAATCTGAAACTTTTAGAGGATCAATATCTTATATATAACTATCGTTTAGCACCAAATTCAAGTCGGATTTCAAGGGTGGCGAAACAGGCTATTTTTGGCGTCACTCTTTAGTAAGATGTAACGATCTTGCAACTGTGACTTGTAAAGTTTTACAAAAGTTTTATATATACTATGACTTATATCTATTATTTGATCTGTATGTACTCAAATTGTTCATATTTAATGTGTATGGTACTGCCTATTCAAACCGTTGAAAATCTAATTATCAATTTCATATTCCAGTGTATACTTGAAAAGGACCACAATCAAATATATGGTCGAAACGTCGTAATAAATAAATAAAATTTTGGCTAGTTTTGGTCGATTACACTATTTCCAATGATCCTTTGATTATTATTATCTATCTATTATTTATCTATCTATTATCGATCTATTTATTATTGAAGTTTACAATTTTTTTAAAATTGCGCGTGGAGGATCATTGTTTTCAATCATTTGTAACTCGCACAGACTATAAAATGTTTGATAGTCTAAGATTAACTCTAAATTGATCTTTATTAAAAAGAATATCCTTATTATCCCTTTATAATAAAAAAATCAAAAGATACATATATAAATTTTTTTGGATATTTTGCATATCACAAGTTAAATTTTGCAAGCTTGACCTCAAGATGAGAATATCATGAATCATGCGAATTGTTGTTATTTTTCAGAGAAAATTTTAGAAGAAAATAATTGCTGTTTTTAAATTTAAAAGATAAGCTTGTAACAAAGAAAATCATATTTATAATAATTTTCAAAAAGATTGGATTTTGAAAACAATATTTATAATACTTCCTTTTTCTATTTAAAATTCGATATTTGTTGAAATTTCATACAATTATTATAATACTAATAATACTAATAATAATGCAATTATTATAATACTAATAATAACTATTAATACAATTATTACAAATTTGTTACAAATAATTATTTACTATAAATGAAATATAATAAACATAAAATATAAAAAATAATTTTAAAGTGGGAGAAATAATCTTTTAGCATATTGTTGTGTTCATAATTTAATATTACAATTTATCTCAATTTGCTCTCTTTGTATACATACGATATTATTACAATATCACCGAAAATTCAGCAATTTTGTTTCAACTTTTTGATCTCTACTGTGTGTGCTTAATTTACCGTTAACATATTTCTATATTATTGCTTCAGCTTCATTTCCGAGGCTGTTAGCAACTAATGAATATGCGCTTATTCATCGATTCATTATACACGTCGCAGTGTATGGATTATTTGCACACACTGTTTATATATTATTGGATAAAAAAAAAATACGTTACCAGAAAATGGATGTGTCCCGTCCATTATTATGCAATGTTGTTTGCATAATGTAGTCGCATTAAAAATATGATAGCATCATTCGGCAGGCGCGAAATGCGGGAGTGTAATGGGGAAAAAAGAGAGAAAGGCACGTGGATGTTACATTATAAAATAATATGATTTAATTTTAAAATACCGCAGTGTGTGTACGAGTCGTATCGTTTTCGCGCGTGTAATTCGCGATCTCGCGACGCTCTATCGAAGAGGAAAATGATGGCACGAAAATAACAACAGGGTGCGCGCGCGCTTGAGATCGATATTGTGTAATGTGTTTTTCTATTAAACTACGCGTAAATGAAATTTTGCAAAAAGGAATGATATACGAAACGGACGGCGGCATCGTACGCGCGCAATATTCCGTTGCACCTATTTCGCGCGTACTAATTTAATTGTGAATGGAAATCAATTTCGCGAAACTGAACGTATCGCGAAAAATTCTCGACATTAATCCGCTCTTTGCGCTGTATTGTATACACTATTTACGGATCGTTATACTTTTTTATTGGCTCGCGTAAAAAAGTCGACGATGTTTTATCCCTTCGATCGGGCATTGATTTTTCTCCGTTTAATCGTTTCTATATTTTTGTTTGATTTTTGCATAATGATATAATTGCATTTATATCGTCGCATTGTGTACAATGTACTTTACGCAACACGGCGTATCAAAAAGAAATATATTCTACTCTCTGGCACGCGTAATCCATATTTTCGTAATTGAGCCGATCGTTTTTCAATGGACGTTACACGATTAACGTGCTCTCAAATTCTCGTTAATCAACGTTATATCCATAATGTTCTTTAATTTATTAATGTATAATGCGTTTTCATTAACGAAGAATCGCTGTTAATTAACTTAAAATCGTTTGTCGTTACATTAACCTTTGATGCACCAATATCCTTTCAAAAAGATTCAATAAATACTTTCGTCGCCCATGCAAAATTAAAGATAAACTCGATAAATAAAAACATTTCGTTTTTGTTTCTACCTATATCATGGTTCTTCTTTTCTAATAAACATTTGTTGAAAATAATCACTTACACATTTTTTTCATTAAAAATGCTCCACAAAAAACCTCCATTGAAAATTGGAGCTGAATTTGACCCAGTTTCGATACCTGTGAGGTAACACACCATACACCCCCCCCCAAACACATACATGAGCTTTTAATTTACGAAAATGGTTCAATTTCAAGAATCCAACAGATAGTTGAATGCTGAATTAAAATATCATGAGGATAAAATCTGCATGTTGCTTAAAAAGCAAGATAGCTTTTGATATTCAATTTTTTTTCAGGATATTCCGCATAGATTTATGTATTATATTATAATATAATGCGAATATATAGCGTTAAAAAGTTTATATAGATATATCGCTCCATTCATACCTCACACACACACACACACACACACACACACACATATGTCGTCATAATTTCATATTATTTTTCTTGACGTATTCGCGAACCATTGTCGTGTTCGCGATTCTTGTTTTATCAAATAAGGTTGCAGCAGTCATGAGGATATATCTACTAAAAGATTACTTACCGTACGAGAGCGTAGGACGATTTTTCTGGCACGACTAGGATAGAAATTTCCGCGAAGGCGGAATTTTCGGGCTTAAAATTGTGAATTTTACATGTCGAAAATTACATGTCATTTATAATGCAAATTGCGGCGTGTTATCGAAATATCCATATACCGGCTAATTATTGCGCGGTCACATAGATGAAAGTGCTACGGTTGGCGCGTTAAGCCGCATATCGCGGCATAAACAAAATATTATAAAGCGAAAGTACCGACATTAATTTACGTAAATAAACGCGCATAAAGTCGTGTACTCGTTTTTGAAAGGATTTGAGATCGGTCCTTTAATCGAGCAAACAAATTGCAGGCTTACACTTGCTTATTTAATCTCCTCGTTCAATATCCCGGAGTGATTAAAGCCTCCGAAACCTTGGGTATTTTAATGTTAATCTTGAAACGAAGTCTCTGCATAACGAAGTCTTCAATCGTGCAAATCGTATCGACATATTCTGCGTGAAAATTCGCGCTTAGGGGTTGTCGATGGACGAATCCTTAAAAGATGGTATGTGTAAAGATCCGAGAAAGTCTCTTGGATCCTAGCCAGAGTCGATTGTTGTGCAGCCGCGATACGGCATCATACGCGATAGAATTATAGAAGCGAGAACGGGAGCGGAGGAGAGAGAGGGGGGGGGAGGGGGTGGGTAAAACCGCGAACAGCAGCGGGGGCGGGGGAGGGGATGTCTCGTTGGAAGGAGCGGGGGAAAAAACAGACGAGAAAAAAAGAACTCTCTCTCGCGAATCTCGTCTCATTCGTTATACGCGGGATCGCCCTCTCGAATGGGGCTGAATTGCGGATTCATCCCCTCCCGCGCGCGATCCTTCTTGCCCATCCATTCCGCCCAGTCTGGAATATCGCGTAATTACGAACTTGAACTTTCGAGTAGCTGACGAGGAGCGTAGGTCGATCGATGCGGCGCTTTCTCGTCCGGGAACTTGGAGCGAACGGTTACAGTTGCAAAACTGTAATTGCAGTCGTTTAGCTATGTTTCTTAATAAACTGATAATTCAACCGAGGAGAACGTTAGTGGCGTGCCAGCGAATCTGCCAACTGATTTCATCAGTACACGTCGTAGCTGATTTGGCGCCGACTGCGTTCGCATTAAGTGGATTCTGGAGTTTGTGCAGACATAGCACGACATTAGGTTGGCGATAGGGATCGGGCGGATCCGCTACTTCGTAACCACTTAAATGGCGCATTGTTCGAAAATCGTGGAGCATAGATAAGAATGCGCCAAAATTACCGATTAGAAAAACCACATGAAAGTTGTTAATTAAATTGACTAGATAAGATTAAATTTTAATTATTTCAATGTCCCTTATGATTCAACAATTATAATCATTTCAGTGTACAGTTTCCATTGATTAATTTTAAAATCAATTGAAAATAAAGTTAAAATTGTCGCCTTTTTAAAAATACCTTGCATTCTATTCTATCAAGGTAAAATGACAATACACGTAGGCATGACGAGAATCGATATATTATCCTGTTATTTTGGAGTTTCGCCGAAAACGTCGCACTCTGTGAGATATAAACAAGTCGGATCTTTTTGTTTCTCATCGGAAAGAGACTGTGCAAGTTCGCACGATACATGTATCGGAGAATAGTTCCAAGTACATACTACGTATATTTGCTTCCTCGCGGTGGATATCGCTCTCGGGTATCCACTCTGCTCGTTTTTCACGGACTCGTTTCGTCGGTTTGCCCCCCTCGGCGCCGGTAAAATGTGACCCGGAGCGTCGTGGTTGGTGTCTTTGCGAATTTTCTCCACGGTTCCTCTTTCTTTTGCGCCTTTCATATTCCGTTTCTTTACTCCCTGAAGAGCTGGAGATCGCGCGCGCGAATAGCTAGGCCAAATGGAATCCCAGCATCGCCAAATGTCTTTGTTCCTCGTGTCGGTAATATGGTGAGACTGTAGGGGGACGGGGGAGTAAGTGGACAGATTGCAGACGCTATAGGCAGCTATGCTTCTCATCCTGTTCGCTCGTTCGCCTCAGTTGAGTCTGCCGCGACGCGTGTCACTGTACATATACTCTCTAAAAGTGAATTAGTGTATTATCATTGAAACAGTAAATAGTCACTGATTATAGCAGTTATAAGTACAGCACTGTAAATTAGTGATATTTTATTGAAAGAATCAGTTAATCATTTTGATTGTTTCAATCAAAAATATTTCTCAATATCAGTAATATTTCTTTCTATCGTCAGTAATATTAAACTGTAATTCATCTCTTCATAATTTTTATTAAGTCGTCAGACACTTATTTGTCCGACATATACAGGGTGACCCATTTTAACTTAGGCAGCCAAATAACTCGAAAAATAAGCACACTACGAAAAAATGGTTAGAATCAAAATTTCGTCATTTCGAGGGGGACGTACAATGACGTTAAAATCAGCCCCCTACCCCTCCCCCTGGGCGGTGAGGGGGGGCAAGTTTGAAATCTTAAATGGGAACCCCTATTTTTCATTGCATATTCTTGTAGCTTATCTCGAGAGCTTTCCAAAACACTATAATTAAGTACCTTTTTATTAAGTACTTTTTGAGTTATATGGCTTGAAATAATTTCTTAATTTTACATAAACCATAAAATATCTAGTAAACCATTCATTTTTCGATTATCTTACCTTCATACTTTTATGTACAAAATAATGAGAGGAATCAATTGGTGTAAAGAAAACACATAGTTGTTTCTAAGAAAAAATATGTAATTTGCAATTAACAATTCCATATTTTTTCTTAAAAACAACTGTATGTTTTCTTTACACCAATTGATTCCTCTCATTATTTTGTACATAAAAGTATGAAGGTAAGATAATCGAAAAATGAATGGTTTACTAGATATTTTATAGTTTATGTAAAATTAAGAAATTATTTCAAGCCTTATAACTCAAAAAGTACTTAATAAAAAGGTACTTAATTATAGTGTTTTGGAAAGCTCTCGAGATAAGCTACAAGAATATGCAATGAAAAATAGGGGTTCCCATTTAAGATTTCAAACTTGCCCTCCCTCACCACCCAGGGGGAGGGGTGGGGGGGCTGATTTTAACGTCATTGTACGTCCCCCTCGAAATGACGAAATTTTGATTCTAACCATTTTTTCGTAGTGTGCTTATTTTTCGAGTTATTTGACTGCCTAAGTTAAAATGGGTCACCCTGTATAAGATCGATTTAATACCTGAAGCCTCTCTATTGAGATTGTATCAGAAATTAAATCGAAGTAATATTTCTAATTTTATCTGTCGCTCTTTGCAAACTTTATATAATTCTTATGACTAAAACTAAATACGAGAGAGATAGCGATCGTAGCGGTAAACGAACGAATTAACGATTACTGGCTTTACAGTGAAATTACTGGTTTTATAATAAATTTTATTTTAACTGACCATAATCAGTGAGTAATAAGATAAAATAACAAAAAATAAGCGTTTCCACTGAAAATCAGTAAAATAAGATTTCACTGATTTTCAGTGAAATCTTATTTTACTGTTTAAGTTAGTGATATTTTCACTGATTCACTTTTAGAGAGTATGTGTACATATATGTATGTGTGTGTCTTTGTAGATAGGTGTATAAAGAATCCACATGTGCCAGCTGTTCGAGCTTAGATTAAGGAGTTGAAACTGATATGGTTTCGCCGAGTTAAGATTTCATCACACTCTAGACACGCGAGAATGATGCCTATACTGAATGATGTTTATGACAATGGAAAATCTTACAACATTTCAACAGTTGTGAGATTGCTATAAAATTTATCTCATCACGTCGATAAAATTTATCTCATCATCGATTCGAAAATTCAACGCTTGTAAAATTATATTCTTTTATAAAATCTATAATGTGCACATATAAAAAGTATCATATAACGCGTTATTAAAATGTAAAATTATACTCCGTTTCGACTTTTGTTCTGTTTAACATTTATTACATATAACCGTGTCGATGGTATATTTCTCTGTATCACATTTTTTTGTAAGTTTTTACGCTAAAAACATATTGATTTTTATTTCGATACGTTATACGATGCCGTGTATGTATTTGATAAATTTATATACATATAAATTTTTTTAGAACATTGTGTGTATCGATTTCTTTTTTATATTTATCCGGGTCAACGCATCTGCGTAAAAGTAATTTTTTTTTTGCAAGTTGGCAAGTCGGTTTGTTGCAACTTATGCGCAATGTGATTTAAAACAAAAATTAAACAGTTTATATTGCACGTACAGTGGTATGAAAAATAAATAAAAAAAAATAACAGAGAATACAATGGTCTGCGGGCGAAGCGATGGTTGGCTTTTGAATGTTTTGTTTTGTTTTCCAAAGAGCAAAATTGTATTGTCAAATTCGGACAGTTGGCGAACGAGAAAAATCGTTGAACGTGGAGCGCCTTCTATGTTCTCGTTAAGTGCGACCAACTTTCATGAAGCCACAATAAACTCGTTAATGCGTACACTCGTATTGTGAATTCCGCGCGAATGCAGATTGCGAGATATTTGGAAGGAAGGGGAGGAGAAATTACTACTCTCTCATATCATCGGAAACATTGCCGAGCGCGAGCAAACTGACAGGTCGGAAATATTTTTCGATATACGCATATATACCTGTATTTTTTTATTATACATGGAATAGTTTACAGTTAACGTATATCCCTTTTGAATTTCGAATATGTACAAATGATTTCTGCTTCGTACCCCAGGCTATCGCATCAAATAACCATTATTATTTCCAATTCTGTTTTATATTATTATTAATATTTCTACGCTACTCGATGTATACATTAATTAATTATATTTAAAAATGGAACAGTAAATTAAAATTGTTCTCTATGAATCATTCAAACAACTTTTTTTTATGACTAATAGTCGAAGCTATGTAATAAATGACGAGCGCAGTAAAGTAATATTGGCTTATATATAAATTATTATATATAAGCGTATTTATATATATAGCGTAATAAAGTATTATTGGCTTATATAAGTATTATATATAATTATATATATATATATATATATAGCGTAATAAAGTATGATTGGCTTATATATAAATTATTATAAGTTATATTAATTAATTATTGTAAATTGATTCTAGATGATTCTAGATTTGATTCATGTAGATTTATCTAGAGGACAGGATTGGCTGAAAAAGTCCGGTAGAAAAAATCACTATAAATTTCAGTTTTTATTATCCCGAACTTTGACTAAATATAATAAACTTTAGAATTAAAAAAATAATTAATATACGTAATATTAAAATTATTAATATTTATATAATTTTAAGCAAAAAAGTATTTTTGCTTTAATTAATAAATTATATTCACTAAGTTAATGAATTATATTCACTAAAAAAAATAAAATTAATATAATAATAAACATTTTTAAAATCTATAAATTAATATGTGAAATTTGTGAAATAAGAACTTTGGAGATACAATCTTTTATATAAATCTATTATACAATCTATATATCTGTTATATAATCTGTTATATTATCTATATAAATGTTACCAAATTTTATATTAATTTTTAGTTTAACAAGAAAAATGTGCAATAATAACTGAATTAAAATATCAATATAGTTTTAGTTCGTGTTTACTTTTCAACATTTTCTAACAAAAAACTAATTTACTTACTACATCGATTCTTAATCTATTGCGTATTTTATTTTGAATAAAACTTAGAAAATACTCTCAACTGATGAATATCAATAAAAAGACTTTCAATTTATTTTAATATTTTTAATGAAAAAAACTAATTTTGTTTTTTTCGAAAAACACTGTTTCTACCACTGGCGCCGATTTTATCCAAAAAAATATCGAATATCGAACTTCTGCAAAAGAAGTACATAGAAATTAATTAATACCGACAATTCAATTTGAAACGAAATGTATTCATTGTAAGCCGCGAAATCCACGCGCGCGTGAAAGCGTGTACCTCGTGTGTCGCAGGGATCGCGATTGCTTTCTCGGAATATAGTGGCGATGAAATACGGTAAATGTTCCTATATCGCTGGCTGCGGTTACCGTCTTTGCATATTTATGGAAATGCGTATCGAAAGTACGTTTTATCGTATCTCCATAGCATGCGCTGCAGCGAATAGCGGCCGATCGTTCGGAGAACTCGTCGATACCGCCGCTCTTCTCTTACCCCTGCTCTCCCTTAAAACCATCCCTCTTTCTTCCGTTTCACGAAAAATCTACGTAGCCCTTGGGCGAACAACCCCGCCTTCCAAGAAGTAAGAAGAATAATAAACCTGAATTTTCTTTTACGCAAATTACATAATAATGTATAGGTATATCTACGAGATATATTTAAATGTGTATTCGTTCATCGAACACGAATAATGGGTAATTTTTCAATTTAATTTTACAAAATTCTTGCTCATTAATTTCCAATATTAAATATTTTAATAATTAAATTAAACATCAAATTTTCATCGAGAGATAAAGTCCAGTTTAGATTAAACAGAAAAAGATATAATCCGACAAATCTTTTAATTCGAACAGTTATAATTTTCTTTTTTAAAATAACTATTCTTTTTCGAGATGTATTTCGTGATATCTGGAGACTTCGGGACACTGTGTAGATATTGATTTGGAACATTCTCTAAGAGGAGAGAACGCGCGAGGACGTGGCGACAAAAAATCCTGGAGAATTACGAGCTTTAATGGGTTGGCGACGCTTTCGTATCTCGCTTGGAAAGAAGAGGAACTCCTGGGAACGGGAGAAAAAAATGATTAGCAGAATGATTAAACGTTTCGACAAGGATTCTCGGGATAGGGAGAATAGAAAACCAGGGGGATCGAGAAGCCATACGTAAATGGAAGGAAGGGGGGTTGAGACGTCGGAAGATTCGATTAAAAATGCGGTCGCTATCCGAGCGCGGTTTTTGAAATTAGCGAGACGGTAGTGCCTGTCGAACGGGTTTTGAAAGCCAATGGAACGGTAAATTTTCCAAAGCACAGCTTTGGAATTCCCTTTTCCTTTTCCGTTGGCTGGAATATTGCCAAGGGCGATCCCACGGGACGTTAGACAACACCATCATCCTCGTCGCAGTCTGCTAATTAAGGACAGTTTGTCGATGCGGAGCAATCGCTAATTGATATTTGCGCGACTGTGTCTGCTTCAAAGAGCCAACATTAGAGATCCGTTCGTTACAACATCTTGCGATTCGATAGAATACCGTATTTCTTCGTGCATGTCGAAACTGCGAAGAGATACAAGTTCTTGCGGAATGTGATCATACGCGTATACAAGATGCGGCAAAACTGATCCTTGTAGCTTACATCCCCATGTTCTTCGATCGACAATCTTTCAAAGGCAAACAGCTAAGACTGACAGTCGTTTAAATATCGTAACGTTAATAATTACATAGATAATTTAATATTATTAATAAAACGTTATTCTTCTTTAAATCATTTTTCATTAAAATTGCAATTTCAGTAGAAATATGATTGAATCTTTTTAATTGTCGAAGTATTTAACGCGTTAAATTTAATTTTAGTAAGAGAAAGTCGATTCTAGATTGACGATTGAAAAATGCGATATTATCAGAATTATTGCATTATTTGTTAAAAGAGAAGATTCCACATTTATGATGACGCGATTCGAAATATCGCGAAAATATGAAATTTCTCTTTCGAAGATTATTATTTGAAAAGAAGCTTTTCCAATATTTTTCTCCACTTTTTTTTTTTAATCAATAGGTAAATAAACCTCTTTGCGAATTAAAAATCAGGTAATTCGATTTAATTATTTACGTCTTCGATTCCCTTCGCTTCTCGCTCTTTAGTCAAAGCTTACAATTCGAGCCGATGGTCGAAAAACATGGGGGCAGGTGTGAAGCGTCACTCGATTAGTGAATCACAATCGCAGTCGAATAGTGTCGCGCGTCATTAAAGAGCCAGCCAAACTAATTTGCTATCACTGCGCCGGCGCATGTCGCCTGTCATTGAAGATACCGCCGAAACTAATTAGCTCCACATCTGGAACGGACGTTGTAAACCCGCCCCCCGGCTTTCTCCGCTCTCGTAATAACACGTATCCGCCAATCGCTGTAATTCCGTCGCGAGAATCGATTGCGCCAACCCCTAGTTTTCTTATCTTCGACTTTCGCGCACCGAATGCGATTGCATCGCCGCTATCTATATTATAGTCATGCTCTCCCTTCCCCTCCTTCAACAACACTTCCGATTCCCACTTCCGGCAGTTTATCATTTTCTCTCGACCTTTCATCGACTCGCGCGGATATATTTCTCACCCCGTTTGCGTCGTGACTACAAATTAGCGTAGACGCGCAGATGCGTTTTTTTTTCTACATCGAATTTTTTTTCACGATTATGTTATACTTTAATTGTTCAGTATATACATAAATATTTCGAGTTGAAGTAAAATCTGTATCGAAGCGCGTGCCGAGAAGTACGATTTTATTGCATATTTTCCAATTGGTGAGAGCCTCTTCATTTTCGATCGCTCATAACTCGGAACTATCGGCGCTTCGGTATTTTTATCGAGGTGAAATTGATGTCCGATTGGTTCAAAGATCTCGTCGAGCGTGCGCGCGAATTGATTGCCACCCTGTAGCGTAACAATCTATCAGTTCTTGTTTCGCGTCTGTCTTCCCGTCTCATCTGGCTCGTAGCTCGTGCGCGACTACGACTTTTTAATTCCATCTCGCTGCCTCGTATTTAATTATCTTCGTCATTTGCAGCGACGTTTAATTCTCTGAATTAATGACGCGTTCTGCCCGCCGCGTCTTTATCTGTGTATGTGTGTGTGCGTATTCGGCTTGTGCGTGTGCGCGTGTGTGTCCGCCTCGTTACCCTTCCGGATGCAACAAATCACCACCGATCCCTGATGACCGATGTTATAGGGCGCGTACGGCGAACAGGTGAAATGAATTATAACGCACCGCGTGGCGATGCGTATGCACGTGTACGTGCGTGCGTGCCTCGAAAGTTCATTTACTTATCGGAAACTCCGAAAAGCAAGATTATTCCTCCCGTCTCGTGGGAGGTAGCGAAGCTGAGGGAGAGCGAGAAATATTGGACGAGAGATATAATGGTATTTACCGAGTGGAAGAGATACGGGACCGAGAATGTATGCAGATATTTCTAATGGTTATTCCTATCGGATGTTAGGCATATCGACATGCTATTTTGCGAGAAATGTAGGGGAGAAATAGCTGGAAAGATATTCGAGATATCGTAAGATCGTGACAAGCACGGGATTTGCTTTTGATTGAAGATGATCTTTGATTGAAAAAAGAAACATTTTACATCACACTGAGAAAAAAATCTGGTTGCATTAATTAGAATTCTGGTAGGTTCAACCAGTATGTCTGTTGAAAAATGGACGAACCAGAATTCTTGTAGGAATTACCAGATGAATTTGATTAATTTCTTCCTGTTAAATTTTCTGATTAATAATACTAAACTCACTAGCACCAAGTCGTTAAAAATTTTTTCCATCTAATCTCAAAAGTCTGTTTAATATTCTGAATTCCAACAAGATTATTGGATAAATTCAATCCAGATTATTAAATAAATTATTTTAAATTTAGTTTGTTAGAAATTAAACTGATAAACAGTGATGCAAGAAGAGGATGCAGCTCAAACACACGCAATCAGAGAGCTAGCGTCCTCTTTCTACTGCTCGTAAGAGAAAAAATATACAGGGTGACCCATTTTAACTTAGGCAGCCAAATAACTCGAAAAATAAGCACACTACGAAAAAATGGTTACAATCAAAATTTCGTCATTTCGAGGGGGACGTACAATGACGTTAAAATCAGCCCCCCCACCCCTCCCCCTGGGCGGTGAGAGGTGGCAAGTTTGAAATCTTAAATGGGAACCCCTATTTTTTATTGCATATTCCTGTAGCTTATCTCGAGAGCTTTCCAAAACACTATAATTAAGTATCTTTTTATTAAGTACTTTTTGAGTTATAAGGCTTGAAATAATTTCTTAATTTTATATAAACCATAAAATATCTAGTAAACCATTCATTTTTCGATTATCTTACCTTCATACTTTTATGTACAAAATAATGAGAGGAATCAATTGGTGTAAAGAAAACACATAGTTGTTTCTAAGAAAAAATATGTAATTTGCAATTAACAATTCCATATTTTTTCTTAAAAACAACTGTATGTTTTCTTTACACCAATTGATTCCTCTCATTATTTTGTACATAAAAGTATGAAGGTAAGATAATCGAAAAATGAATGGTTTACTAGATATTTTATGGTTTATATAAAATTAAGAAATTATTTCAAGCCTTATAACTCAAAAAGTACTTAATAAAAAGGTACTTAATTATAGTGTTTTGGAAAGCTCTCGAGATAAGCTACAAGAATATGCAATAAAAAATAGGGGTTCCCATTTAAGATTTCAAACTTGCCCCCTCTCACCGCCCAGGGGGAGGGGTGGGGGGGCTGATTTTAACGTCATTGTACGTCCCCCTCGAAATGACGAAATTTTGATTCTAACCATTTTTTCGTAGTGTGCTTATTTTTCGAGTTATTTGGCTGCCTAAGTTAAAATGGGTCACCCTGTATACTTTGGATTTATAATGTTAATACCAGTTCTTTATATACATTTCATGGCAAATATTGAATACGAGTTAAGTTAAGAGACTCGCCTAGTGGCAAGCAAAGAAATTAATGTAACAAGAAATTTTATAGATCCAACCAGAAGATACTAACCAAATCCTTATAGTAAAATCTATTAAACGTTCTAGTTATAAGAAATATAAATATATAAGAAATCGAGTCTTATCATGATAGAAATTCTTGTTTGATTTAATCAAAATGCCTTCAATTATATACGTCTTGTTGGTACAATCAAAGGATTTTTCTCAGTGCATTGTTTAAATAATCGGTACAATACATGTGCATTGATATCGGTCAAAAGTATCGCATCAGTCGCAAGAATATAAGAGGCAAGTAAATGAATAAATTTTTAATTTTTTTCTCGCTAGCTCATATTTATAAAATTATTAAAGTATAAAATAACAGTAATAGAATATTATTTGGCAATTTATATGTTTTTGTTCATTGAAATAACGATTTTCCTGTTTTTATAAGTGAGACAATATTTATGACCGATACTATATGTAATCAAATATAAGTGTAAATTACTGTATGTAATAAAATATATATGCTGTATACATTAATGCCCGTAATGTAATATATAATTATATATAATTATATGTTGTATATTACTGTAACATTAATATAATATAATATAATATAATACCTGTATGTATATAACGATTACGTATTATAAATCCAATACACACACGAGCGCAAACAAATAAATTAAAAAGAAAGAGAAGAACAATTATTCTGGCGAAACCGTCAAGGATCACCAGTTTTTTTTATTCCTCGCCCATTTTTCACCTGACTTGGCGAAACGCCATTTTAATGCATAGGTAACACAGGGCAGAGGAGGGGAGCGGTAGGGTATAGATGGGGGCAACGGCAAACTCGGTCGACACTTGGAAACTTGTGCGGAAAACGTGCGCCTGTACAGGAATATCGGGCACGTAATGTTGCGCGCAGTTGCGGTCACGAGTACGTTGAGCACGGTCAGTGGGACGTGAACCGAATTAACATTCCGTTCTGCCGGTGCGCAAAATTATTTCCGGACACCACCCTTATTGGCGGTAGCGAGGGACGAAGGGGGAGATCGGGAGGAGAGTTCACGCGGCGAGTTCACGCAATTTCTCCGCCAATCCGCCGTCGAAGGACGAGGAGAAGGGGGACCGGCTTACGTGCGGCATTGTTCGCGAAACTTGGATATCGCGATAAGACGCGAAAGTTAGCGATCTCCCAGGGAAACTTCTTGCGGACGACGCGGCAATTGCCGCGACAGGGTAACGAGAACGAACGAACGAACGACGTTTCGCGTGTCACGTCTAATCTCGTCCACAGCGTGCGACAATCAGGATTCGTAGGAGGATGGAAAACGGCGAGGTAACTCGTCATCTCGTCTGCTTCCTCCTGACGTGCTCCTAAACCTAGTTTTGAATATCATAGTTCTCCATTGTTCTCGACATTATATTCCGGATATTAAGTTTTATATATTAATATTTCTCTCTCGTTTTAGTATCGAAATCTCGTAAATATGCATAAGTAGGTTACAACCTCGTGATTTTATCGCCACTTTGTTAGATGTGTTGTAGGAGAGGTTGTTTTGATGTTCATATTGTTTAATTGCCCAGAACAAAATTAGAAAAATGCCTGATTTGGAAGATACAACAAATTAATGTTTGACAATTTTATTTCGCTTTTTCTTAAGTAAATTGATATTAGAAATGAAGTTTGCACATTAATCTGTTTCATCTTCTAGAAAGGGTTTATTTGCATTATTTAAAGGATAGCTACATGGGTATTTTATCAATAATTGGTTTCACCTATTTTTCGCATTTTCATATTTTTTTCATATTTTTTTTGGAGTGAGGCTGCATGCAAGAGAACAAAGTTCCTCTCCCGCTCACGCATCAAAATCGTAAACAGACTTTTTAGAAAAATAACAGATTATTATGGTGTACTTTACTGTCAAACGTTAATTTGTTATATCTCCTAAATTCCCTACTTGATTTTTACGGACAATTACTCAGAATTTCCGCTACAACATAACTAACAAGAGAATTTCGCGAACTGGATAATTCTGATTTTGATGAAACTATATACGAGAGATAAATAGATAAATTTAAAAATTTGTAGTTGTTGGAAAACAATTCTAAGAGATGATATCTTATATATAGAGTGGCTTTTTACTTTTCTCAATATCTATACCAAAATTATTCGAGATATCGAAAAATGTTTTATATAAAAGTTTTAAGAACCCTCTATTTAATCGTATTAATAAAATAAAAAAAAAACAATTTTTGAAAAAAATTATTAATGTGATTTAAATAGAGGTATTCTTATCACAAAAATTTCATATAAAACATTTTTTAATATCTCAAATAATTTTGGAGGTACATCCAAAAAAGCAAAAAGTCGTTTTATTATATGAGAGATGATTTTACTTTTTCATGCGTTTTTGAGTCGCAACTGAAAATGTCTAAATTCATATATCCTGGCCTCCCTTCTAACTTGTGCATAAAGTTTCATGAAAATCAGAATTTTCCAGTTCACGAGATTCCCTTGCAAATAACGATAAAATCGGTGAAGTGTAACCTATTATGTACACTTATTAAAATCTTCTCTTAGAGAATCTGTGTACTAAAATTATTTTATTAAGATATTCGATTTTAAAATCACGGAGCAACGTTTTACAAATTTGCCACCTTCTTCACAGATTTGCCGTGATGAAAAAAATTGCGAAAACATTTCGCAAAAACTGGGCGCATATATTCTTTCATAAAAGTGTCATGGCATTTCAATATGACACGTAATGTTTTATTATCAGAGAATGCTTATTTTGTAAGAGCATTCCTGCAAAACTGTCAGGAGGGCGACGTTTCATATGCAGTAGTATATGCCTTCGATATCTCGGGGGATGCCTGCCCCCTCGATTGCCATATTCACGAGCGTGTTCTAAGCCCGCGGATATGCGCGATAGAGTGACGTCTATCGTAGTCTGAAACTTAGGAAACGGCGGTTTTCCGCGGCGAGAAGATGAGGGGGATAAAAGGGTGAGAAAGAGAGAGAGAGAGAAAGTCGAAGCATAATCCGTCAGAAAAAAGATTTATTCTCGTGAAAACTGTATTACCGGCCGTCACTCCAAGGAACTTGGCAGGCGCCGTTGCATGCGCCTTTTTCCGCGAATTTATCCGTGCGAGGGGTGGATATGGGGGGGGGGGAGCAGTCTCGGTTGCAATGGAGGACGTGGAAAATTGGATGTTCAGCGCCACTGGGGTGCATTCCGAAATCTCCCTCGTACGTTCCGTTCCGCGAAAATGCACGAGAACGTTTCCCGGCATGGGAATATATTCGCCGCAGTCTCGAGTGACTTGCATTCTCAAAAACTGTCGACCGAACGAATACGTTCCGACTGCATCGGGAGATAAGTGTTTGCGAAGCGGCTCGTATATACTTTCGGTATTTATTAATAGCGACTTTAATAGTTCTCAATGGAACACGTGCGAGTATTTCTACCCCTTTGCCTTGGGACCTTGTTTCCCTAAAAGAGACTTTGTTTTTGGAGACTTAGAGCGTGGGAACGTCGCGAACAACGCCAGCGTGTTATTCAAAAATATTATTTATGAAGTTTAGTTTATGATTTTTCATATCTTTTTTTTTTTTTAATGAATTATATAAAATATTTATATATGACTTTTGGATTTTTATTTGTGATTTATATATCGTTGATTTAATTAATTTACAGTGAAGAGATTTATGTTTATATTAATATGAACACTTCGTAAAACTAAAATCATGAAAAATATTTTATCGGAAAGATTTTATTATCGATTATGATTAAAGCAAATCTTTTTGTGATATCGTCGATAAAATTAAATTATGATGTATCGTTAATAATTATCTCTAATTCCCTCGAATCAACTCGAGATATATCAAACTTTGGGAACGGTATTTCTTGAGATTCCTTCGAGATAGGTACGTTCCCAAAGACTTTCATCTTGACGTTCACGGCGTAAAAGAGGGTCAGCTCGAGGGGAATACTAACGTCAACTGTCAGGATCGGTGACACTTCCAACTCGGAATGGATATAGATATAGTGCATGCACGGGTGTGAATGACCAGTTACAGAAAATTCTTGGAAAATCTTTGCCAAATAGATATCATTATGACTTTATAATAATTGAAAATTGTAATACTCGTCATTTGTATTTTAATATTTCCTTTAACGGGGAGGACAAGATATAAAAAAATTAAATAGGGATACACGTTATATTGGTACGATTAATAAATCATATTTAATTTTAAAAATTAATAAATAATAAACATTAATTATAATAAATAATAATTATTAAAATTGAAGCATCCCTTTTATCTATTTCTTCACTCAATAAATTACTTTAATTCCTTATTTTTCAAGCTTATAAATTTATGAAATAATATCCGTGTATATAATGTAATTAATAACCTGAGTCTCTCGTCTTTGTCGACATACGTGTAATCACATTACTTCGTACAGTCGTGACATGGACTCAGTGGTCATTTACTGGTGAGTGGTCGTTCACTGATGCTATCCTAGTCTATCAACTCTACGTGGTACCTGACTCTTCCGCACCCATCGGGGGGATGCGGTACAGCGCGGCGCTTGGGTCGGTGTCACGAGAGTGGGTCGGCCATGACGTCACACGCGACTATGGGGGAGAGATCGATCCCAGGATTCGCGGTCTGTGCCCGAGGGCGTATAGCGTCCTCTTTCTCTCTCTCCCTTTTCCTCTCTTTCTCTCTCTCTCTCTCTCTCTCTTTCTCTCTCTTTCTCTCCTCTCGTATACGTTCGAGATTTCTCTGAGGTCCTCCCTTTCTCTTTCTCTTTGCCTGAATTCTGTCCAGGGTTCACAAAGGGAGTTAGCCTTTGACGGGCTAAGTAAAGGTGATTTTGCAATGCCACATCATCGGCCCCTATCCGTGAATCGCTCGACAATGAAAGCAACAGGGCAAATTTTAGATCCGTGAAATTCGCACTCGCGTAATCTCGCGAAATTGTTCGATATGCATACGTAGATTTTTTCGACTTACGTCCATTCAAGCGTCTTAAGACAATCTTTTATTCCATAACATCATCATATAGAGAGATTTTCTTATCGATAGAGAGATAACTGTCGTGTGTTTCTTGGCTCTAACAACAGACTGCAAAATAGATATAATCCAAAATTAATGGTCTACAAATAATGATTTATTGATTGTGCTCTTAACAGTACCTATTAACATGTTTGCTGCCCATGCATCACTCTTGTACACACACGCATACAGACACACGCATACACACATATGTAGGTGTCCACACGAGAGAATATAACAAAATAATTACACGGATACACAATTGAATAAAACAATTAAAAGTTTCCATAGCGGATACAACAATTTATATTTTTATAATATTCGGTAAATATCGCGAATTAAAAAAATTTCTGGTTGTACAATTATTTTATTTTATAGACTGAAAATTTGTCAAAAAAATTTTTTTTTAAATGTAACAATTCTATTTGCAAATTCATTTTATTTGTTTTACGAAATACGGAATTTTATAAAAAATCATATATTGTCATTAAATTGATTATTTTAGTAAAAAAATGTAAATTATTATAATATTATTATCGTATTAGTACAATGGGATGTAAAATAATGCTACATCTTGTGCATATTAATGACTATATCTATTAACAGTATATTTCCAAGAAAAGATTATAAAATAACTTAATGTCGATAATCAAAGGATCATTGAAAAAAAATGTAGTCGACCAAACTAGTCAGAAATTTTGTTTATTAATACGACGTTTCGACCATATGGTTGTGGTCCTTATCAAGTATATACGATGTAATAATAATCATAGGGGGCAGGCATAGACTTTCTTTCCAGAGGCAGGCTTTTCTTTCCAAGAAAAGATTATACTAATTATATATAAAAGAAGTTTTTAAAATTTGATAGGAGCAATTTTAATAGTTTCCGAAAATAGAAGTGCAATAAAATAGTCAAAATCACTGTACTTTGAAATAAAACGTATCACTTGGAGTACTTTACTTCAGTTTCGTTGACGCCAACTATCGAATATGTCGATTCCCATTGTAAAATCTTTACAGGAAGTACTTCGATATTTTCCAATAATTGATTATCAACATAATACGTCGAACAACGGTAACGGAATAATGTCCGAGAGAATTTACAATGATTTAGCATGCGGCACAGTGAATTAAAATTTCTGCTGCGTGTTGATTGCTTTAAATTAATACCATAAATTACTGCAATGTTATTATTACTGTAGAGTTAACAAAGTGGAGGGGCGTGTATATTTTGCGCGCCTCATCCCCTATCAACGGGGTTAATGCTGGATGGAAACGAGGCGCTCGATTTTGCGAATAAATATTATATAGACGCAAATGTGTGTGTCTATATGTGTGTGTATGTGCGCGCGTCGTCATGCGTTTCATCTCATCTCTTGTCTCGTCTTGTCTCATCTCGCTACCTCCGAGATGGAATATGTAGCGAAAACTGGACGAGGACAGCTGTAAACGCAATTAAGTCCGGACGTGGGGCGCACGTGCGTCCGCCACCGCAAAATACCGAGGATGGCGAACTTGTCGCTATACCCCGTCAAGTGAAACATAATTAAATAGAGCCGAGTGCAAAGGGCGGTGCAAGGTTTCCGTTTTCGCCATAAGCTGCAACCTGCCGGCGTCGTCGTCGTCTCGAACCACTTACCTGCTCTTCGTATGCGCACCTTAACGCGATTCTACCTCTCGGATTTATATCGTTTATTTCTTCCTCCGTTCGTCTGAGAATTATTCTACCGTGGATCTGCTGCGGTTAACATCGTCAACGCTGGCGATATGATACCACCATTTTGCTGTTTTTTTATTGTTTATTTATTTATTTCTCTCTCTCTTTCCTCTTTGCTGAGAGATTTTACATGTATGTATAAATAGTAAATTTATATACAGGGTGGCCCATTTTAATTTCCCCAGCCAAATATTTCGGAAAATAATGAAAAATCAAAAAAATGTTTCAGACAAAAGTTGTATGGCTTGAAGGGGGTACAAAATAATGAGAGAAATCAATTAGTGTAAAAAAAACACATAGTTTTTTCAAAGAAAAAATATGTAATTGTTAATTGCAAATTACATATTTTTTCTTAAAAATAACTATGTGTTTTCTTTACACCAATTGATTCCTCTCATTATTTTGTACATAAAAGTATTAAAGCAAGATAATCGAAAAATGAATATTTTACTAGATATTTTACGGTTTATACAAAATTAAGAAATGATTTCAAGCCTCATAACTCGAAAAGTACTCAATGAAGAAATACTTTATTATAGTGTTTTGGAAAGCTCTCGAGATAAGCTACACGAATATGTAATAAAAAATAGGGAGTTTCATTTAAGAAATTGAAGGTTACCTTTACGTCATCTTCAAATGACTCTTCAAGGTCAAATCATTGCCACTATCTGATGGCCCCCTTCAAGCCATACAACTTTTGTCTGAAACATTTTTTTGATTTTTCATTATTTTCCGAAATATTTGGCTGGGGAAATTAAAATGGGCCACCCTGTATAATAATAATATACAAATAATAAATAATAAATAATATGTCACTTATATAAGGATTAAAATTCTCTCTTTTCGAAAATAGTAATAATTCAGATGCTTTCTACAGTTGCTTGTTGCCCATTAATGATTGTGTAATTTTTAAAACCACATATTTCGAATATTTCGAATATGAAAGTTTAATATAATATATTTATTATTTATATGTTGAACTATATCTATCATATCATGCATTTTTATTTCTTTATTTTTGACTCTACTGATTATTTTTTCACTAGTACAATAAGCAGGACGGAATAATAAAAGCAATTTAAAAAAGTCGTATTTAAAAATTACATTATATCTAATTTTGCGTTATCATATCCTTTTAAAAATACATACGTGGCAGGTTTACAGCGATATTGTTCGATCGTTATTTATCGTTTTGAATCGTGAACAGCGAGTTGACAATTCTACGACCAGTAAGTCTTGATTTCGTGGATGTTTATTTCGCGATTTTACGAGAAAGAGAGAATCCGCGAGTGCCATTTGAGTGATTTAAGCCTTTGGATGGATATCGCGCGATTGGCGTATCCGCGAATTCAGCGATGTCGTTTGACGCGCGGCTACAATCATGTACGAAATGGCAGATCTGCCTCTCTCTTTTGCTCTCTGCAGAAGCATAAAAAGCGATTACAAAAGTTAAAACGCAGTCGCCATCGCGCTAGCAGCAGGTGAATCCAATAAATATGCATCAGTCGTTACGCTCGGCCTCGCGCCGAGGTTTTTTTTTCGAATACTGCCTACGATTACCGGGTCATCTGGGAATGGGATTTAGAGGCCGATATGCATTCGCGAATCCGAATCAATTCGATATTCAAGTATCGGTATATCTCTGAAATTTTTACTGCTTTATTTGATGCATCTGCGAACGTAAGGTTAACCGCGGTTAACTGGAAGTCAAATGAAATGGAGAGAGAATAAACGGAATGGTAAAATAATTTTACAATGATCTAGATGAAGTTTCATTCATTTCACTTAGAGGAACTGAACGAACAGACGAACGAAAAATTGTTACGAAAATATTACGATAGACAATTTTTAAGAAACACAACTAACATTAATTAACATTTAATTAAATTAGATATTAACGATAAATGTAACTTTCGAATTATAGATAATTTTTGAAGTTTTACAGAGCGTGCATGTATTTTTTTTAAATTAGATTCATATTTTATCAAGCTCCCAATCCGCTTATAAATGGAATATAAATGGAATCGCTAATTTTAAAATGTCATATATTACTTAAAAACATTTTTATTTTATTAGATTAAATGTATTCATGTACATACATATATTGCCTTTATATATATTTCATTGTTCTATTTCCATCAACTAATTAATTAATAATAAATGAAATGAGAAAATACGATATGGTAAATTTTACAATGATCTAATAATTCATATATAGAATGAACAACATTTTATTACGATAGACAAATACATTATTAATTTTTTTTTTCGATATTTTTTTTTTTTTTTTTTTTTTTTTTTTTTTATTTTTTTATCCTTTTTTATTTTTTTTTTTTTTTTTTTTTATTTTATTAAATGTATTCATGTACATACATATATTTTATATATATTTCATTGTTCTATTTCCATCAACTATATTATTATTAATATTTGCGATAGAGAACACTTTTGACATGTAAAAATATACATTTTTTTAGTAAAAAGAAAAATCTTTAAAATAAGTAATTTAAGAGAGTAAAGTGATATATTTTTTTGAAATACTCGCGTAAAAGGCCCGGGCACACACATTTGATCGGTTTGCAATGGCAGTGGCCATATATACGTGATTCCATCCCTAGTGCATCGGGGCAATGCACCAGAGCGTAACAAGCCGTTACGTCGTTCGTCAACGTTTACGTTGTATGGATATTTTTCGTGCGTATACGCATCGGGGCGTACACGCGATCGATTGCGCGGTGGGTTTTATCCTCTGGGATGAAACTGTTGTGTCAAACTCTAGTATTATACATATATCTAATTCCAGCCTTATGTTATATAATATATATATATATAATATAATAATGTTATATATGTACGTAAATTCGCGATAAATATTTTAATGACAAATTTTTTTAACATTTTAGGACGAAAATTCTAATACAGAAGTGTCGAGGCTATAATAGTTTTCAAATGAGAAAAATTCAAAATTCAATTCGCTCAGAGGTATGAAAATGGCTAGTATTTTTATGAATGCTTTTGACGCTAGTGAAATTATTGTGAAAATATTTAAGAATTTTATTAAAAATCGATTTCTACTTATCTATAATGAATTATAACAACAGTTTAAAATGTTTTTATTCAATAATTTAATATATGGATATTGATAATTTAATATATGGATATTGATAATTTATATATGGATATTGATTCCTGGAATCATTTAGAGACGATTTTTCATCAGCGAAAATGTCGATAAAGGCCATCATTTTTTGCATGTTCCCGATTTTTGTCATCATATATCTTTGCAATTAAGCCTTAAATTAAAACTCGACTAAAGTAAACTCTATTTAAAATTAATCGAAGAATGTGGTTTAGTTATTTTATTTCTACAAAGCTTAGTTTATAAAAAAACCCTTTATTTCCAGTCACTTATAATTTGAAAATTATTAGTGCCTTGACATTTTTGTTGAGGAAAAATCATCTTCAGATGATCCCAGGAATCTGTCTTTGAAAGATTCATTATGAGTTTTGAGACACCCTGTATATCATATAATATTAATTATCATAATATATATATTTTATATTAAAAATTAAATATGAAGATTATTATTGGAAGATAAGTATCGTCAAAATATATGTATCATGTGCTATCGTAAAAAATATAATTCTAATGTATTCTTGTTGTTATGCTTGTTAATATAGCAACATTATATTTGTTGATAAGCGTAATTTAATTATTGTTTCTAAGTGGACGTAACGATTATGACTGCTTCTGCCAATTTGCGCGTTAAACGATAACGATAAGAGGAGTTTGGTAAAACAGCGATAACAGCGAAAGCAAAATGTTACGATAATTTAACATCATGTAGCAATTGTGGTAAAATCAAAATAAAAGATGCATACATTATTTATTATTGTTGATCTGTATATATTATATTTTTGCGCGTAAATTTTTTTAAAAATATTTAACAAATATTTTTAGAACACATTGTTTGTATTTTCATAATTTTATATTTCGAATGTGTATTTTTATTTTCTGGAAATATTAAACTAACTTTTAGTCGAAAAATACATTATAGGGATAAAAATGTATATAAGATGGCATACTCTCGTGGTCTCAGAAACCGATTTCTGTCTTTCGTGTATGAAAATGTTTTCGAAGAAGTAACACAACTATTGTTTCTTCGTCTCGTGCATACTTTATACGATATCCAAAGTAGCTTCGTTTATTATTTTCTGCGATCTTTTATTGTACTTCTATATTTCTGCCTATATTTTTTTGTGCCTTCAAGTTTTTTACCTTCTTATCGATTCTATACAATAGCTGTTTGGTGAATTTCTTTCTCACTTCCTATATTTTTACAATTTTATAAACATAAACATTGCCACGCATATCGTTTTTCATGTCTACATTTTTATGCGGAAATAAAATAATTATCGTAATAATTATTTTCTAAAAAAATATGTATAATTAAATTTAACTTTTCAATTGAATAACTTTATTCTTTTATTAACAATTTAAGAATACATTATGTCAATATATCTCGTATATCGACATTTGCGGCAATCAATTGCGTCAATTTGAGCGCACGACAGTTTGACTGAGCAGGAACTAATAAAATAGATGAAGAGTGAAACATTCGCAAGTGAAAAAAAGCCTTACAAGCTCGACAGAATTTCGTTTACGGATGGATATTTATAGGTGCGCTTTCCTGCTGTTCAGCGGACGGGAATGAATTCTAAAAAGTTCAGTTTTAGCTCGCTAGACTCTCTAACAAATAAATAAATGTCCATAACTTTTGATCATCACTTGTCGAGTTATAAACGAATCGCGGGAAATTTATGGCCGGCTCTTGGAGCGCATTCGACTAACAACGCGATATGAGTTTATATCGGGACAGAATAATACCGCGCGACAACCATTAACCGATAACTTTCCCGTAGCCTCCCGATGACGCGGCAGCTATGGCGTCGGTTAGGGTGAAAGCAAGAGTAGTTATCGGACGGAAGGGTTATGCGAGCAGACGCGACAGACGACGGAATCCTCTAATAGCGTCACGAGCCACGGCCGGCAAACTTCGTCTCTGTTTACTAACGAGCCCGTGTATCTTGCAGCCCGCGGAGAGATCAGAAGACATGTCTACACCCCTTCGTCATATTATCGATGGAATAACCGTGGGGTCGCTTAAAGCCTCCCCAGAATGTCGAGAACATTGAGCTATGTTTCAAGTGTTTGATAATCGATGGTGTCGAATAATACGGTTCGATGATGAGTGATTTCCCGTTGGAAAGTAGGCTACGGCAATGGAATAATGTTACGTGTAATTTTTAAAAATTTGCGTTTGTGTAATTTGTGTAATGTATAATGTATAAAATATACGGTTTTAACATTTCTTGTTAGATCAATAATTTCTGCGTATATAATTTCCAAGGAAATAAAATACACATATTCAAGTAACACAATCTAGCAATGCCTCTCTGCCCTTTCTCTCTTTCGTACACATACACATGTCTCTTTTATAATGAGAGATCATTTTGATAATTTCATTTCGACCAAATGTAGGAAAGAAGAATTAAAAGTTATATGTTTTTATTCAGTATATGAAATTTCATAATTTAATATCAGTTTTTCTCGTGTTAATATGATTTTATCTAACTATAAAATTTATACTATTAAATTATTATTTCTACAATATTTCTACAATATATTCAGTTTCGGATTCAGAGGATATTGTTTTTACAGAAATTTTTCGATTTTTCTTTATTTTTATAAATTTACATTTAATTTGAAAAATTATAATTGTTGAATCTGAATCGTATTTTTCTTTCGAATAAATACATAGAATAGATTTTTAAACGTTAATACGGAAATATGCACTTTTTGCACCGATATTTTATCAATTTTTTTCTAATTTACGGGCACCACGTCACTCGAAAGAGAGATCGAAAAATGTAAGTGAATCCAGGTAGAGAAAAAAATTTATATATACATATAAAACTAGTTCACAGCATATTATATTTATATTTGTTTCGCGTAACCAGATATTTGCCATCGTATGTTAAACTTTCGTATTCATTCTCAAACAATCTGGTTTTTAATCTGGAAAGTAATTTCAACGAAGTTTTTTTTACGACATATACAAGCTTTACAATCAATTGGATTTTGCTGGACGGGGAGATAGAAAGAGATAAACTCGCAATGTTCTCGGGATCTTCGTTTAATGAAAACGAAAAAAGGGAAGCGGGCATTTCTACATAAGAATGTTTGACGTGTAATTGCCAAGTGTACATATAACAAACGATCCTTGACTCAATTACTTCTACTGCTAATTAGACGCTTTGAGGCGTCTCGATGATTTACGATTACCGCGACAGAGTGAGATCAATAGCAGTTCCGAGAGTGATGCAACAAGATATTAGATATATAAATTCTGACTTTTTTCACAAGATATTTTAACAACAATTGATCCTCAAAAAACAGAAATATTTTATATATATACACGGTGGGCCATTTTAATCGATGCACCTGAATATCTCCGTTGGTAAGCCGAATACAAAAAAATTGTTCAGACAATAGTTGTATGGTTTCAAGGGGGACATAAGATGGTGTCATTAGTTTGATCTTGAAGAGCCACCTGAAGGTCACGTGAAGGTCAGCTCCAACTTTTTAAATGGGACACCCTATATGCTTTCGCATATTCTTGTAGCTCATCTGAAGAGCTTTCCAAAACACTATAATTAAGTTAGTTTTCATTAAATACTTTCCAAGTTATGAGGCTTGAAATCATTTTTTAATTTTACATAAACCGTAAAATATCTTGTAAAATATTCATTTTTCGATTATTTTACCTTAATACTTTTATGTACAAAATAATGAGAGGAATCAATTGGTGTAAAGAAAACACATAGTTGTTTCTAAGAAAAAATATGTAATTTGCAATTAACAATTCCATATTTTTTCTTAAAAACAACTGTATGTTTTCTTTACACCAATTGATTCCTCTCATTATTTTGTACATAAAAATATGAAGGTAAGATAATCGAAAAATGAATGGTTTACTAGATATTTTATGGTTTATGTAAAATTAAGAAATTATTTCAAGCCTTATAACTCAAATAGTACTTAATAAAAAGGTACTTAATTATAGTGTTTTGGAAAGCTCTCGAGATAAGCTACAAGAATATGCAATGAAAAATAGGGGGTTCCATTTAAGAAATTGAAGGTAATCTTTATGTGACCTTCAAATGACTATCCAAGGTCAAATCTAAGGTCACCGTCGGATTGCCCGGGAAAAATCCTACAACTTTTGTCTAGGTCATTTTCCTCTGTGATGCGTATTTTTCAAATTATTCAGCCGTCCCGGAACTTTTGACACACGCTGTATATATATATATATATATATATATATATATATATATATATATATATAATTATTAAAATAGTAATATTTCAATAAAATAAGACAATGAAATAAATACTTCAATAAATTAAGACAGGAATAAAAGGCATTTATGAGCAATCACGAGTTATTAGGTGTGTTAATATAATTTAATATTTAATATTTGTGTGAACGTTTCGGTCCTTTCTTTGAACCATCTTCAACACAATAGAAAATTTAAAAAGTTGAAATAGTACTTTTCACATGTTTTAACCGGGCACGTATTTCCTGCGTCGTTGCTGTATGATATTTTAAATATGATATTTTGTTATATTAAATTGTATTTATATTCGTAATATAAAAAATTATATTTCAATTATATTTAAATATAAAATTTTTAATTTATATTATAATTATATTATATTATATTAAATATAATTATATTATATTAAAATGTTAATTAGATTATATTTATTAAAGATATATTATATTAGATTATATTTAAATATAAAATTATTAAAGATGATATTTTATTTTAAATACATGGACTCATCAATCCAGATTTTATACTGTGTTTTTTTGAAAGACTTCCCTTTTGACATGCGAAGGGTTCACATTTTCACATATGGATAATTTGTTCAGAATTGCAATTAATAAATTAATGCAATCATAAAATGCTCGACTTTAATTTTCGTTATGTGAGACAGCTTAGTAGATGAGGAGGATGTAATGAAGTGTCTTTAATTAAGGATTAACAATTCATAGTCAGTGTAGTTCATTCTGCAAAATATTCCCCCGTCGATTCTTCCCAAGTCTCGCGGAGACATGCACGAATTGCGTCACTCCGAGCAGAAAGCAGCATTAGATAGCGAAAGCCGAGAGGCTAACGAGGACGATTATGTCAGGCCGGTAACGCAATCTGACGTTAACGGATGGAGGCGAAACCTCGGTGACTTCGCCGCGGGTCGACTACCGTTCGAGTTAACCGTATTTCCCTACCTTCGCCGGGATACGCGGCTACGTAAGTTAACGGGGCACGGCATCGGGCTAAGTTCATTACCTGGTTAGTACGTTAATACACGATCTAAAGGCCCGGCTTCTGACCGCACAACCGGGGCCAAGAGTTTCCGGACTCCTCTCTCCCTTTTCGGGACAAACAAGCGACCGGCTACCACCATCACCGTGCTTGAGGATCGAATGTCGCTCTCTCTCTCTCTTTTCCTGTTTCTCTCCCTTTCGTACATATATATATATATATATATATATATATATATATCCTCACAATTGGACGTCCATCCTGTCCGGTATCGTCTGACGAATATACACACGCACAGCTATTCTATTTTGGGCGAGTCTTGCGGTAAATCCGCGAAGGGTTGTGCGGTGGTTAAGGCGGTTTCGGAGGCCGCTGGCATCCCTTTGGCAAGTATCGAATTCCGAGAAAGATAGAGAGAGAGATAGATAGATAGAGAGAGGGTGCACGCATCAATATAACGCTCAACTATCCTCAAGAAGGAACTATGGCAAGTAGTTACTCCGCCTGTCGATATTCGAAACTCGGTAGTACTCGAAACTCGACGCGGTACTCGAAACTCAGCGCATATCGCGATCGATTAACACGGATTTCCTTAACTAGAGAGAGATTGGGCAGAGAGAAGCGACCAGATAAATTATAAGTATTTAAATTGCCTTTTAATCATGGTGTTAAAAATTTAATTTAATTTGCTAGCAGTTATTAATTAATAACAATAATAACATTCTCCATCGAAAGTTTTAGAATTTAATTGTTATTTAAAATGTCTGCACTGAGAAAAATCGTTTGATTGTACCAACAAGACGTGTATGATTGAAAGCATTTTGGTTAAATCAAACAAGAATTTCTAGTTATCATGATATGACTCGATTTTTTTTAACTAGAACGTTTAATGGATCTTACTATAAGAATTTGGTTAGTATTTTCTGATTAGATCTATAAAATTTCTTGTTACATTAATTTCTTTGCTTGCCGCTAGGCGGGGAGCCACTCTTAACTTAACTTGTATTCAATATTTGCCATAAAATATAACGAACCTAACCTAATCTAACCTAACTAATATTAATATTAAATCCAAAGTATATTTTTTCTTTTACAAGCAGTAGTGCCAGAAAGAGGACGCTAGCTCTCTGATTGTGTGTGTTTGAGCTGCATCCTCTTCTTGCATCACTGTTTATCAGTTTAATTTCTAACAAACTGAATTTAAAATAATTTATTCAATAATCTGATTTGATTGAATTTATCCAAGAATCTTGATGGAATTCAGAATATTAAATAGACTTTTGAGATTAGATGGAAAAAATTTTAGACGACTTGGGGCTGACGAGTTTAGTATTATTAACCAGAAAATTTGGTAAATTTAACAGAAAGAAATTAACCAGATTCATCTGGTAATTCCTACAAGAATCCTGGTTGGTCCATTTTCCAACAGACATACCTGGTTGGTCCATTTTCCAACAGACATACCTGGTTGAATCTACCAGAATTCTAATTAATGCAACCAGATTTTTTTCTCAGTGTACAATACTTAACGTCCCTCATTAAATTCAGTATCGCGAATAAGCGACATTTTCATGTGCGAAAGATTTAATCGTACAAGCCATATTTTAGCCCTACTCGTTTGTTTGTTATGCTCGTACGAAGTGATACGTGGTTAAGGAATCTCTAATTAAGGCATTCACGTCGCCTTGTGCACGTGTAGAATTTGAGGTGGTTCGATTGATAACGTGCCATACAGGCTTGAAACGGTGGCAAGGCAACGTGTGACACGTTATCCTTTGCCAGGATGCTAACCACGCTCAGTGGTGCGTTTATCGATCGTTTAGGATGTGACGATCATCTCTTCACTGATCAAAACAAGAGAAACCTGTCGGAAGTAATCTATAAAAAATGAAAGAATATATTTTGGTAAATTAAAAAAGCGACAAATTTTCCAGAGGGATTCAAAAATTTTTAAATATTTAAGAAAATGTCAGAAAAAAACAAAACAAATATTTGAAATAATTCTAAATTTGTTTTTCATCTTTTAACTTGCTAAGTATTGCATATAGTTGTTTTAGTTTTTTTTCTGCTAATTTTACGTGAAAATAATAAAACTTTGGCTCCTTTAGAGAGCTTCTAACGAATTTTATTTGAACAAATTTTGCTTCGGACGTCATTGCCAAGATAAATTAAGGTTGAGAAGAGTTGTGTAGCACATGACTGTCTAAATCTATCGCAAGATTTAAAGGAAACCGTAACCTCCCTGGATTAACTGTTTCGGCTCAACATATGTCACGAATATTATTTTCTGTCTGATTTACCTTCGTGCCGGATTTAAGCTGAACGATAAATCACGTAACTTATATGAGGGAGGACATTAAATAATTTTTCGTATCGACATATCATGGAGAAAAAAATAAATAAATCACAGCAACGTAAAGACTTTAAGCAAAATGTTCTTTTAACAGGGCAGTTTCTTATTGGTGAACCACGACATTGCAATTAAAAACGACAATGAATAATGGTCAGCGATAGCAATAGCAACGACGGAAGCATATTTCACAGCTGTAACTTGCATCTTCGTGTTCAATAAGCGACTTGATTGTTTTACGATCGCCGTGCATTTTTTTTCGCATTTTTAAGCTCGCGCGCGCGCGCGCGCGCGAGAGAGAGAGAGAGAGAGGGAGAGAGGGAGGGAGAGAGAGAGAGAGAGAGAGAGCGCTTGAGCCGCGAAACGAAGATAACGTCAGTTTACAAATAGACTACTGGCAAGATCTAAAAGGAGAAAAGAGTTTGACGGTGGGAGAAAAAGGAAGGAGGATGGGGGGGGGAAGAGGGAAGGGCGTACTCCAGAAGCGTTGTCGGACGAACGATATAAATTACGGCCAATCCCACGGATTAAAGTATCCAAAGAGTAGTCGCATTTGTTCGCGGAAAACGGAACGACGTACGTCCCGGGACCCCGGACGTACAAAGTGCCTTTGTTTAAACAAGGGATTTCCTCTCCATCTCATTCTCCCTCAGACCCGGCGCAGAACCTGGCAAAACTTCCCCGCCGCAATTCTCCCCCTCTCCGCGATTCTTTCTTCCCTCTCCTTCCTTCTCTCTCTCTCTCTCTCTCTCTCTCTCTCTCTCTCTCTCTCTCTCTTTCTCTTCCATTCTTTTCAGCCCGTGCAAATTTTATCTATCGTGCGCTGTCATAGTGATGAATATTCCCCGCCGATTATCGCTTAGTCTCGCTTTTAAGACGAGAGCATTTTAGCGATCTGTACTACTTTTTGACATCTTTTGATAATCTATGCGAAGCTTATAGTTAGATTGCTCGTAAAAGATACGAGGTGGAAAATAATAAAGAAGAAAAAAGAAGTTGTAAGATGTCACGGCATATTAAGGATGTTTTGTATGTACAATCCCAGCAAAAAGTAGCTGAAAATCAATATTGACGAATACACACATTAATGCGTGAGATAGCTGTATAAAAAAATTATATCGAATTATATATATTTTTGCATATTTAAAGATATTTATCATAGATATATTTTTATCAGATCTTAGATTCTCGTGTTATTTTTATCTCAATTAAAGATGTTTTGTACATTCCCAGCAAAAAGTAGCTGGAAATCAATATTGACGAATATATCCACTTTTAGTGTATTTTGAGTATGAGGAATTGTGTGGAATATTAACATTTGATCTTAGCTACAGTGAAGATGCATTTTTAGCAAAGATGTATTTTTTAATATTTATTACGTTTTTATTGAAATATTTCGAATTTTGTTAACGAAATTTGTGTCGAAATGGTTAACTTTTGGCAGAGATACATGGCTAACTTCATTGAATTATATTTAATATTTTTTTAAAGTTAGTACTTGTATGATATTATTTGACCAAATATTTCTTCTGTATCTAAACTTTTGCAAATTTTAAACAAATTTTGAATATTATTTCCATGTGTTTTTGTCATTTGAATCGACGTGGTTATACGTTTCCCATAAGAATACATGTGCAAATTAAAATCATTATAACTTGTGAACGCTTTAGTAAATCGATTTACAAATTGTACTGAAGATTCTAAACATATGTAAGGACATTCTGTACAATTTTCATTAAATTCTCAATATTTCGAAAATAGGTACAAAACATCCTTAAACTCGTTGCATTTCACATAGAGATGATCTGTTCGAAAAAATTTACGTGAGAAGATGACGATAAAGCGATTTCACAATTTCATTGATAAAACGGAACTTAAAATAATGTGCTCTTTTATCATTAAAATTTCAAAAGACTATTTCCAGACCATTTCAGATTAAGAAATATGAAGATGCTCGTCAGTCTTGAAGAAGGAAGAGTGCGAGACGTGATGAAAAGAGAAAACGCCGAATAAACTATTCTCTTCCGATCTCTCCCGCTTTTAATCCTGAGCGGAAACTTGCTGTAGGATCGAACAAACTGGAGATTTGCAGGAGGTTAAAAGTGAAATGCAAAATAACATAGTGACCTACAAAATAAAACGCCGTTTCTTCAGCAGAGAGAGAGAGAGAGAGGGGGGGGGGAGGGAAGGAAAAGGAGGAAACGGAAGGGGGGGAAGTCGCGACAAATTGTGTCCTATTGTCATGTATATTCTTTATTATTGAGAGACGGATGTAGATATTAACATATTTTGAACATTTGCATTCTCGTTTTCATATTTCGCGTTAAATCTCCGATCTCGCGCGATGCCATGTTATTTGCGCGAAATTTTTATGCTGACGTTGAATCCATTGATCATCGTTCTTTGGCAGTCTCGAGTAATATCCGGTTATGGGAATTCTACGAACGACTATATGATTCAAGTCGAGTAAAAACTTCAGTTTTACATACTTAAAGTAACGTACTCCATCTCTACACGTTCTAATATGACGCGAGATAATAAAGAGTTAGCTTCGTCTTAAACTTTTTGAAAATCATAGATTACGGACTACTGCGTTTTCTTCTTCAATTAAGCATGACTGTAATATATGTGTAGCAGCATTTTGAAATTTAATAAATTATTTAATTTAAGATTTAAGTTAGAGGTTTATATTAAAGAAAATAAAAAGATTAAAGAGGAGAAAATGGTTAGGTTAGGTTAGGAAACTTTGTGTTTCTTAAATAAAAAAACATTATATATCAAAAATTAATCCGACAAGATTGCATGAAGTTTGAGAAGGCGATCCTTTGAGAATAACGATGAAAGATACTAGCTAATCTCTGAGTAACGTATATCTCGCATTTCCCATGCGTCTTTTTTCAGCCAAATCCTCGGATCGTCTCACGCGATTTCCATCCAGCGCGTTAGTTCGCATGAATGGTCGATTTCTTTCCTCGAACGCATTAATATATTTTTTTCAACGGAGGGGAGGGGCAGACAAGAAATGGGGGTATGATCGTGCACTTTGGCTGACAATTTAATCGCCAACGGGCGATTTAATGACATACAATTTATTATATATGTCCCGGGCCCTCTGAAGAAACCATCAGGTACTGGAAATCGCTTATATATACTTCTGTCGTAGCTTTTCTTTCTTCTTCTTCTTCCTCTTTTTTTCTCTTCTTCATATTCTTCTTTTTCTCCTCTCCTGTCTCTTTTTTTCTCTTCTTTATTTTTTCCTCCCCCTCTTCTTTCTTCTTCTTCCTTTCTCTTTTCTTCTTTTTCTTCATCATAATATCTTCTTTCTTCTCTTCCTCCTCTTTCTTTCCCTTTTCTTTATATTTTTCTTCTTTTTTTATCATATCTTCTTTCTCCTCTTCCCTTTCCACTTCTTCTTCTCTTTTCTCTCTCCTTCTACTTCTTCTCTTTTTCTTCTTTGCACTGATACAATTATAGTCATATTTCTTCTCGGGCCCTCTGAAGAAACCTCAGGTAGTGGAAATCGCTTATATATACTTCTGTCGTAGCTTTTCTTTCTTCTTCTTCTTCCTCTTTTTTTCTCTTCTTCATATTCTTCTTTTTCTCCTCTCCTGTCTCTTTTTTTCTCTTCTTTATTTTTTCCTCCCCCTCTTCTTTCTTCTTCTTCTTCCTTTCTCTTTTCTTCTTTTTCTTCATCATAATATCTTCTTTCTTCTCTTCCTCCTCTTTTTTTCCCTTTTCTTTATATTTTTCTTCTTTTTTTATCATATCTTCATTCTCTTCTTCCCTTTCCATTTCTTCTTCTCTTTTCTCTCTTCTTCTACTTCTTCTCTTTTTCTTCTTTGCACTGATACAATTATAGTCATATTTCTTCTTTTTCTACTTTTTCATCTCTCTTTCTGTTTTTTCTCTTTGCGTTTGCGCTGTATTATATAATTTGTAGGTTGGTGACTCGGCCTCGCAGCTTACGGATAATTAAGCGCATCGCGGCCGCGAGCGTGCGACTCGCGCGCGTCATCCCGTGCGAATTTCCACGCCGATTCTGTATCGGCGCGGGCGAAATTACACCGCGTGAGAATGGCCGTCCTCCTCTCTACGCACCGAGAAGTGCACTTTGTGATACACCGGATGCAATACGAAGCGCGCATATAGGTAGATGTCATTAGGCGTCATTATCCGCTTTTCTTCGGGGGTCATTGCGAGCTCCCGCATGTCGCACTCGTCTTTTCTCGTCACTTAACTTACTATTAACTTCTTTTGCCGGTCTTTTGTCATTTACCTCGTTTTTCCATCCTTCTGTTTCCGGTTTTTAACGTGCATTTTTTTCTCCATACATGCGAGATTTATGAAATATTTCAGATTCTTTAGAATGATATTTTTATAATATTCATTTTTATACATATTGTTATAGAAAATTTATTATTAAATATTTTTATTAAAATTTATGTTTTATTTTTTAATTTTCTTTCTAATTTTTTATAAAATCTCTAATAATATTAAACATATTTTTACTTTAACATTTTTATTACATCTAATTTAAGCAAAGGCTTACAATATTTTTTTTTTAATAATAGACAATTTTTTAAATTATTATTCGCTATCGTATTTGCTATTGTAATGTCTTTGTATAACAACATATCTTTCTGCTTTTATTTAATTGCGCAAGAGGATTTATTAGAGCGCATAATGAATATTTTCTTTCTCCCTTCTCTCTCATCTAATTGGATCTCGATGAATTGTTTATATGCCGATGAGAATGTACCGTATTTTTGTTATTCTACATTTAATTACTCCGAGGACATTTGCTTTTTCGCTATAAATTTTACTCTAACTTCTCATTTAGTTAATTTTTTCTATTTTTCTTTCTTTCTATTTTTCCCTTTGTATTCTCTTTCGGAGAATTACATCTTATGCAATCGAAAAATTCGGCGGTTCGATCTTATTTTTTTCAAGAATTTGATCAAAGTCGTTTAAATTTACCCCTTTGGAGTTTTACAAGCATAATTTTCTCAAGTTGTAACAAAAAAAAAGTGGGTCGCACCGCTGTTACGCCGAACCCTCGACGTACTTCATTTTCTTACCGTAGTTTACCCCGATATAATAAATGTTTTCTCCCCCCTCCCATCGGTCACGCTTCCCTTCCGCTCATCCGAGCTCTCGGAAAGGGGCGGGAGTAGGGAGCATCGAAAAGGAGAGAACGTGTAATCTCCTTTAGGTGAGCCGAACTATCGATTTCCCTCTTCGCGATTCGGCGTCACGTAGCGAACGTGCCTCTTGTACGTCGAGCGCGTCTCTCGCATGCAAGCGTTAAGATCGGTTATGGAAATTTCGGCGTCGTTGTACTCTCCTCGCGACTCTGATCACCGCGATTATACGCGAAGTGTGTATCCCACGGTGCGGCGCGTGAGAAAGAAGCGTTTCCGCGCGCTTCCGCTCGATGCACGCGCGCGTCTCTCCGATAATTAGAGCGGCTACAACGCCGTTAGCGGCGCATCCCGTGCCGCCACGCTCCCATCGTAGCCTCGCATCCCTAAGGTGGTCGTTCGGTACTGTCGGAAGCTTCTCGGTGTATGTACGTGCATGCGCCGGGCTGCCGTTTAGACCGGGTTATTTGCATTCATCGACACGTTGTCGTCGTTGCCGATCTGCTCGGCATCAAACTCCCCTTCGGGAAACCGAAGCGTTCCCGTTCGCGGCGAAATCCCGGCGATACGCTAAAGACGCCCGTCCCATCGATCCGACCGATAAACCCGGATCTTTGACAGCTCGCGCGTTCATGCGTCGTCGCCGCGGTAGACTGGAAAAAGATTGGATCACGATCATATAAATAGCCTCGGGTAATTATGTCGATGTAATTTCGCGCGTATTACATGGTTATGATAATGGGAGATTAAAATCGATGTTCGTATTATATGGTTATGTTAATGGGAGATTAAAATCGATGTTCTAGTCAATCCAGTGATTTTTTTTGTATAGGCGTCGGTTAAAAATATTGCATCATTTATAGAGACGGGAAAGACCTTGAGAGCTCAAAAATATATATAAAAGTTATCAAATTATACTGGTCAACACTCAAATTTTTTCCTGACATTTAACATGTATTATAGGTTACATCTAAGGCACTGATTACGAAAAAAATACTAGTTTAGTTGTATTAGCTCTACTTTTTTTATTTATAAGATATTACAATTCTATCGATTATCGATATTTTTGAAAGATGTATTCGCCACAAATATAACAAAAACTATGTGGATTATGTAAACAACGTCTCCGAATCGAAGACATATCGAAAGTTAAAAAAATAATAATTTTGAGTCGAGTAAAACTCAAAAAAACTGCACGTGATGTCTAAAGGGGGTAGTCTAAAAATATTAAAAAACAAGAGCTGTTAAAAAAAACTACTGTCGTACTCGAAATCAGCACACTTAAATAAGCTCAAAACTGCAAAATTATAAGAGGAAAAAGTTAAAATTATTTTTTTTGTTGACCAGTGTTATATTATTGTATTATTGTATTATTGTATGTACTCTCTAAAAGTGAATCAGTGTATTATCACTGAAAAACAGTAAATAGTCACTGATTGTAGCAATTATAAGTACAGCACTGTAAATCAGTGATATTTTATTGAAAGAATCAGTTAATAATTTTGACTGTTTCAATCAGAAATATTTCTCAATATCAGTAATATTTCCTTCTATCGTCAGTAATATTAAACTATAATTCATTTCTTCATAATTTTTATTAAGTCGTCAGACACTTATTTGTCCGACTTATATAAGATCGATTTATTACCTGAAGCCTCTCTATTGAGATTGTGTCAGAAATTAAATCGAAGTAATACTTCTAATTTTATCTGTCGCTCTTTCCAAACTTTATATAATTCTTATGACTAAAACTAAATACGAGAGAGATAGCGATCTTAGCGGTAAACGAACGAATTAGCGATTACTGATTTTACAGTAAAATTACTGATTTTATAATGAATTTTATTTTAACTGATGATAATCAGTGAGTAATTAGATAAAATAACAAAAAATAAGCGTTTCGACTGAAAATTAAAATACTCACTGATTCTCAATGAAATCTTATTTTACTGTTTAAATTAGTGATATTTTCACTGATTCATTTTTAGAGAGTATATTATGTATTGTATATTGTATTATTGTATGCTTCAATAATTTTATAAACATGAGTAAAATAGTAAGGAAAAAAAAGATTTAATCATTTACTTGTATTTTCTTAGGTTGATGTAACACTTTTGACATTAGATGAGGGAAGAGAGAAAATATTCATTATGCGCTCCAATAAATCCTCTTGCGCAATTAAATAAAAATATAAAAGATATAAGGTATAATAATAGCAAGCACCGTGATGGCGGATAACAATGAAAAAATTGTCTATTATTAAAAGAAAGAATTCGTTATCGTGAATTCTTGCTCTTTAGATTAGGTATAATAAAATATTAAGATAAAAATATATTTAAATTTTTAAAAATTTTATAAAAAAATTGCAAAAAGTTGCAGAGATAAAATTATAAGAAATGAATTTTATGCTATAACAATAAGATATATAAAAAATTAAATAATACAAAAAATGTATAGAAATATTATTATAAAAAATATGAAGTATTTTATGTAATATGATATTGTGTGTGTATATATATATATATATATATATCTCAAACCACATTTCCGAGATTACATAGAAGTCATTTTAAACTGCCACTGGCAATCCCACGATTTCCCGATAGGATCGCTTTCCCGATGATGGACGTTATAACGTTACGCAAAAATGGACTACTGTTCCTCGCGTACCGAACACGTGAACGTGCTAAACGTGCGATTAAAGAGCGATACGGCACCGTTATAATTACGTATCGCTAATGGCTGGGCGCACGTCTCTACCTCTTATTCTACGCCAAGAGTCCAGCACCAAGAGACCGACCGACTCTACTTCTGAAGAGACCGTTGATCCGCTGAAACTCGTTTTCTCCGACCGGATGAGCCGGCTAATCCAGGAAGACAGGCTCCGCCGGAGCAATTTGTCCGCCGGTAAGAGAATCCCGTACCGCCATCATCGGCTCCGTTTCTCTCTCTCTCTCTCTCTCTTGCTCGTCACCCTACGCTCTCGATCGCCAACATTGTCGTGCAGACACAATTTCATGTTACACGCGCGCAGCACTTTTTCATCATTTCCCGCTCTGCTCGCAACTGCTTTCCCGTTGAGAGTACTCGCTTTTCCCGTTATACGCGATTTTGCTATCGCGGTGTCACTTCGCGAGGTAAAGCGTCGAATAAAGAGCGAAGCGGGTGTCACGCACAGGAAGATTTATTAGGCAAATCTGCCTTTTCCTACAAAAATTTTCGGATGCGCGTACACCTTGATATGAATTTTAACGACAGATACCTCGATAAATCTAAAGTTTACGTATTTACTCTTCGCCAAGGGAAATTAAATTGCGTTATCGTTAATATAAATTTAACTTTTTCTTCTCCAAAATAAATTTCATTTTTTCTAGTTCAATAAAACGCGTCAACTTCGAAATTTAATAACAAAAATAAGAATATTTTTCTATCCACTCTCTAAAAGTGAATCAGTGTATTATCACTGAAAAACAGTAAATAGTCACTGATTGCAGCAGTTATAAGTGCAGCACTGTAAGTCAGTGATATTTTATTGAAAGAATCAGTTAATAATTTTGACTGTTTCAATCAGTAATATTTCTCAATATCAGTAATATTTCTTTCTATCGTCAGTAATATTAAACTATAATTCATCTCTTCATAATTTTCATAAAATCGTCAGACATTTATTTGTCCAACTTATATGTATAAGATCGATTTAATACACAGCCTCTCTATTGAGATTGTATCAGAAATTAAATCGAAGTAATACTTTTAATTTTATCTGGCTTAATTTTAAATGACTGGTTTTACAATGAAATTTACTGGTTTTATAGTGAATTTTATTTTTACTAACCATAATCAGTGAGATATAAGATAAAATAACAAAAAAATAAGCGTTAGTGATATTCTCACTGATTCACTTTTAGAGAGCAAGAATCAAATATATAAATTGAGTTTTTATTATTTTAATATAAAAAAGATAGCGACTCTCTCTTTAAGTTCTCCATATTTTAATGAGCTCGAAGACATCCCTAAATAATTTGTAAAATATCATAATTTATGTAAAAAAAACGATGTTGAGAATTTGAAGAATTAGTCATGGCACTCTGTAAAAGTGAATCAGTGTATTATCACTGAAAAACAGTAAATAGTCACTGATTACAGCAGTTATAAGTACAGCACTGTAAATCAGTGATATTTTATTGAAAGAATCAGTTAATAATTTTGACTGTTTCAATCAGTAATATTTCTCAATATCAGGAATTTCTTTCGTTATTGTCAGTAATATTAAACTATAATTCATCTCTCTATCTATTTCATATAAAATTAAAAATTTTATTTATATTTACTAAATATTTATTATATTAAAAATTTTATTTTATTTATATTACATGCATATTGAACTTGTTATTTTAAATAGATAACGAACAAATAATTTTTATTAAGTCGCCAGACACTTATTTGTCCGACTTATAAAGATCGATTTAATATCTGAAGCCTCTCTATTGAGATTGTATCAGAAATTAAATCGAAGTGATACTTCTAATTTTAAATGTCGCTCTTTGCAAACTTTATATAATTCTTATAACTAAAATTAAATACGAGAGAGATAGTGATTGTAGTGGTAAATGAATGAACTAACGATTACTGGTTTTACAGTAAAATTTACTGATTTTACAGTGAATTTTATTTTAACTGACCATAATCAGTGAGACATAAGATAAAATAACAAAAAAATAAGCATTTCCACTGAAGATAAGTAAAATACTCACTGTTTCTCAGTGAAATCTTATTTTACTGTTTAAATTAGTGATATTTTCACTGATTCACTTTTAGAGAGCATGTTCGAAATACCGTGGATCGTACATCGTGATAACGATGTAATAATAAAATAGGGGATTCTCTCATATTAATCTATTTCGCGAACGATAAAGTTTCCTCGACTATGACGCACTACGAGGTGCAATTTCATCTCGTCAATTCGCGCGCGCTAATCACAAGACACGAACTCGTCGCCCTTTCTCGTCTATCACTGTGCTCTCTGTGCGCGCGAGTATTAATTTAGCTCGGGTAACGCATCCCGTAATCAATGACATCCCCATCTATCGCTATCTTCCGCGGATTTGAAAAAACGTTTGATTTGCACCTGCCGTGAATTGCGCGCTCGCATGTCTGTATACTCTTTTTCAAAGCGCCATTGAATTTATAGCATTCCTTTAAATCTCCGTTAAAAGTTAGATTTTCATGGATTTCCGTGGGAAATAAAAATATCTGACGGCGTTATACTTTTCTGTAAAAAAGATCACAAGATTTTATAATTACTCTAGAATTTTTATCGAAAGATATATTTTCTACCTTATACCGTTTTTTTTTTAAATAATATTCTAAAATTATTATGCGCCGTAAAAAAAGGCGCATCGAAATTACAAATCCCGTCTGATAAAGCTTTACAATGTTCTTGCACCGGGGAAAGATTTATCATCTTATATCTTTTCATAGAACACTTTTTATAGCACGGGAAGGGAGGGGAGACCTCAATATCTCAATAAGTTTACCAAGATGACAAGCCATCTAATACCCTCGTAAAAAGCTCTTTGATTAGCTTACGGTAGTAGTTTGCGAGGGAAGTCGGCGAAACACTGAATAAGTTATATACACGGTTCTTACTTAATTTAAGAGGCTATTGCTTTGATATCGGGACTAAGGAATGGACGAGCGTCCCGTGCATTACGACCTCCGACTTCTCCCTCTCTCTCCCTCCCTCTCTCTCTCTCTCTCTCTCTCTCTCTCTGTATCCTTAATGGTCTGCGAGCCGCCGTTTTACTACCACCATTACCACGATCCCGTGTCGGAAGTGGAATAACTACGTTGTAGTATCCGGCCCCTAAAGAGCCCGGCGCGGTAGCGGCAGCGGGCTCTGCGTATCGGGGAGGGGAGGGGAGGGGGAGGGGGAGGGGGAGGGCGGAAGGGGGAGAGGAGAGGAAGAAGATCCGATTATGGCTTAACCGCATTACACGCGGAAAGTTTACTTTCGGTAATTCCGAGCCGGTGTCGAGAGGGGCCGGAGTGGGACGGGGGGAGACGGGGACGAGGGTGCCGTCAATGTTACACCTGCAACGGGGCGGCACACCTGCTACACTCGTTTCCGTTTCTATTTCCGTTTCGTCGAAGTATAGGCGAGGAATCCGTCCGCGAAATGTCTGTTCGCGCCACTGAGAAAAGTTTTTATCGTTTTCGCATAAACGCCTCGCATAAACGTGATTTAATTGCTATTTAAAGGCCGTTATCATTAAATGGCGCTTAAAAGGTTCACGGTTATCCTCGCGAAAGAGAAGCGAAGTTTCAATATGAAAAAATATCTAGTGTTCTTTTCTTAAGGGAGATAAATATGTAAATTAAGGATAATTCTTATTTTAATTTTTTGTTTTACGAAAATTGAGTAAAAGGGGGATGATAGTATTTTAGTTTTACTTTAATGTCTACTCTCTGAAAGTGAATCAGTGAGAATATCACTAATTTAAACAATAAAATAAGATTTCACTGAGAATCAGTGAGTATTTTACTGATTTTCAGTGGAAACGCTTATTTTTTTGTTATTTTACCTTATATCTCACTGATTATGGTTACAATTAAAATAAAATTCACTATAAAATCAATAAATTTCATTGTAAAACCAGTCATCACTAGTTCGTTTGTTTATCGCAACGATCGCTATCTCTCTCGTAGTTTAGTTTTAGTCATAAGAATTATATAAAGTTTGGAAAGAGCGACAGATAAAATTAAAAGTATTACTTCGATTTAATTTCTGATACAATCTCAATAGAGAGGCTGTAGGTATTAAATCGATCTTATACATATAAATCAGACAAATAAATGTCTGACGACTTTATGAAAATTATGAAGAGATGAATTTATAGTTTAATATTACTGACGAAAGAAAGAAATATTACTGATATTGAGAAATATTACTGATTAAAACAGTCAAAATTATTAACTGATTCTTTCAATAAAATATCACTGACTTACAGTGCTACACTTATAACTGCTGTAATCAGTGATTATTTACTGTTTTTCAGTGATAATACACTGACTCATTTTTAGAGAGTACATTTCGCATTTATTTGTCTAGAAGTTTTGAAAGCCATCAAATAATCTTTAGTAAATTTTTAAGATAACTAGATAAAGAACTTGTAAAATTCGTAAAAAAAATTTGAAATGTTGGGAAGTATATTTAATTTGATCCTGGAAAATTTCATAACACATTAAGTTTTTATTATATTAAAATGTCTTAATTATTAATAATTGTATATCAAAATATGTAATCGATCTCGTTTATCGTCAAGTTTATTTTCGCAGTTTTTTTATCATTAAGCCATGTTCAAATTTGTCTTATAAAAGTTTGCTCGACTTTATGCTCGTCCGTCTTTGTATCGAGTGCATTGTCAGGTCTCGTTAAAACGCCGATTTGTTTTGCTCGCGCAACAATTAATGGACGGTGGAAAAATCGAGCTCTTGAAAAACTTTCTGAAAAATCGATCCTTTTCATGTAAAAGGAGAAGCAACTCCAGGGATTGATCTGTCTATCTATCTAATACAATCCAGATTTCTCGAGCTAAAATCAACAGTCTGTTTATCCTACTTACTAACTCCGACACATTCGACCGAGTGCTCCGGTATCTTAATATCGCGTACTCATCGTTTGCATAAGTGAACTGTATATTCGACTATTGTGTGTGACTTTGTGTTTGAATAAACGCTCAAACCTTGCTAATTAACTGGCTTATTTCCTGATTGCATCATCGTCGTCACATCTAATTTACGTCACGAATAATAATTATACATATATATATATATATATATATATATATATATATATGTGTATATATTTATTATATATTTTTTTATATATTACAATTATTTGAAATAATCAAAATGTATAATAAATATATAAAATATATAAAATATATAATAATCTAAAATTAAATATTACAAAATAATGATTTAAAAATAATCTCGCTTGAATAACACGCAGAGTAGAGGCTTAAATTTTTGTGATGTGTAATTTAATCATCATTAATATCATTCCCACTTTGGTACCACTCGATTTATCGAGGTACCTAATACACTCTGGACAAAGCAGGCTTACGCGTCCAAGTAAGAAAGATACTGCGTAGTACACACAATATTGCGTAGGAGCACATATATGTGTATAGGCACATGCTCATACAGCAGGTTCGCATTGTTTACTGTCGCACGTGTAAACCAGGATAATGTATAATACCTATAATGGCAGTCGTCGCGCGTATTACGTTGTTCATGAACCACGAGCTTGCTCCAATCTATAGAACTCTCCGCGACCGCGAAGGGGGGGAGGTCATCGGACGCTCGTTAACCCTTCGAGCATCGAGTTCTTATCGATTGCGTACGGTCGCGATAATAATTTATCGCGTCCGATGGATTCATTAGGCGAGAATAAACCGTGCGCGCGTCCCCGCCAGCCTGCGATTGTCCCAGACCCGACCATGCACGGAAACAATGGGCGACCGATGAATAAATTTGAGAGACAGAATGCGACGTAAGTCCGAAGAGTCGTTTTTCTTCATAAGCTTTTGCGAAAGTGAAGTTGAAAATTATAGCCGCGTATCGTCGAATAAACGTATGGATAAAAAAAAGTTTTAATTCAGATTGCATTTTGCATGCGAAATAATACATGATTGTATATAATTAATAATACTAGTGTAAAATATTATTGATACCAATAAGGTTTAAAAGTATAAAACATATTTATACGCAATATTTTTATGCATGTATAATATATAAATATTTATGTAAAATTATAACGGATTTTTACGGATTGTCTATTGATGAATATTTTCTTTATCATAATCGCTTTTATAATATATCCGACCATTTAATCAACAGAATGTCTATTCTGGAAAAATATGGAAAATTTGAAATTTTTTAGAGCATTTTTTTGTACCTGAAAAAATCAGAAAATTCTCATGGAATTTTATTGGAACTGAGAATATTTTTGAATAAATTCTTTCTTTGATAATTTTTCTCTACTGTAAGTAGCTGATAATTTATCGATAAGCCAAGTTGTAAAGTGTCTAAAATATATTATAATATATTATAAAATATACATCTAAATATACATCTAAATATATTATAAAATATACATCTCTATTTGTATTTATAAATATTCAATATTCTGAACAAAATATTGAATATGCAATAAATATTATTTATTTTAATTTTTAATAAATGAAAAAATATACAAGTAAAAAAAATTTTTATTTTGACGAAAGAAAATCTCTATTCAATATTCTTCAGTAAAAATATTTGAAAAATAAGTAATTCTATTTTTCCTTCATATGAATGAAAAGCATAGAAAATGCGCACAATAGAAAACTTATTTTAGGAAATTGCATTAAAAAAAATTTTTTAAATGTTATCTTTACCAGGAAATTTAATAAAAATATTTGGGAGGTCAGGAAATTTTCAGGAAATTTCTATAAGATTTGAGTAGACACTCTGATCAGGTTGCATTTTGTATGCAAAATAACATATGATTATATACAACGTGTAAAATACTATTAATACTAACAAGAATTTAAATTTTTATTCTTATAAAATCAAATCCGCATAATATTTTTATGCGAAAATAATATATAAATATTTTTTAAATTTATTAAATTATTTATTATATATATTTATTATATATTTTATATATTTATTATATAATTATTATATAATATTTATTATATTATTATATAAATTTATTATATAATATTTATTATATTATTATATAAATTTATTATATAATTATTTATTATATATTTTATTATATATATTTATTTAAAAAATTATTATTAAATTTTAAATTTATATAAATATTTTATAAATATTTCTTTTATATAAAATTACATAATCGACTGTGACGGATTTGACATCGATGAAAGTTTTCTTTCCCGTAATCGCTCGCTTAATATCCATTTTGATTTAATTATATACAAAAATAACAGAGAAATAATGTCAGCTCGTCCGTTGATTCTCTCTCGGAAGAGAGGTTCGCGCACGCGCGCAAATGGAAGAGAGAGAATCTTAGGCAGCAGCTTGTAGGCAGGTGGATTCTCCACCTGGCTGGCACCTGGCGACGCGCGTATCTCTTGAGAGAGTCCCTTAAGGACCACTTGCCAGCACGTGCGAGAGTTACTGCGTAATCTTAGAGACTGGATTATCATTCGCGTACAGGTTGCCCGGTATGCGTTGCAGGAGCATTTGATGAACGTAGGGGACCAATCTCTTTGTTGAACATTGAAACATTGTCTTAGAGATGTAAATGGCTTTTGCTCCGACAAATGCCTTTGCTCTTGTAAATGCTTTTAAACCGTCTCCTCGCTGTAGAGAGAGAAAGAAAAACATCTCGCAAGATCTAACATAATTCACAATTACGCAATGTACGTAAGAAGACTTGACATTTTCTTTCAAATATTGTTGCTGAAAATTGCGAGCTCTTACAATTTATTCCTCTTGAGAGATGAGTTAAACATTGTTTTTCTAATTGACATTTCTCTAGGTAAACTCTTATAAATTGTTAAAGAAGTTAAAAAAAAGGAAATAATCTATCGATTTTTCTTGAAAAATATCAGAGCGACAGTTTTCAAATTATAAACGATACACTGAGAAAAAAATCTAGTTGCATTAATTAGAATTCTGGTAGGTTCAACCAGTATGTCTGTTGGAAAATGGATGAACCAGAATTCTTGTAGGAATTACCAGATGAATCTGATTAATTTCTTCCCGTTAAATTTACCAAATTTTCTGATTAATAATACTAAACTTGCCAGCACCAAGTCGTCTAAAATTTTTTCCATCTAATCTCAAAAGTCTGTTTAATATTCTTTTAGAATTCCAACAAGATTATTGGATAAATTCAATCCAGATTATTGAATAAATTATTTTAAATTCAATTTATTAGAAATTAAACTGAATGGCAAACAAAGAAATTAATGCAACAAGAAATTTTATAGATTCAATCAGAAAATATTAACCAAATCCTTATAGCAAAATCTATTAAACGTTCTAGTTATAAAAAATCGAGTTTTATCATGCACAGTAAAAAATTTTGTGTTAAATTTAACATATTTCACATGTCCTAATTTATCCACTCTAATTTTAATGTTAATTTAACAGAAGGCAAATATGTAAATAAATAACACAAGTAATATGTTTAAAAATTAACACAAAAGTGTAACACTTAAACTTTATCTGGAAATAAAGTTTATGTTAAATTAACATATTTAATAATAATAATGTTAAATTTAATTAAAAGAAAATGTTATTCTTACTTTCTTATAATAAATAACAGAAGAGATATGTCGATTTAACATATGGAAACTGTTATAGAGAGAAAAATAACACAACTTATCTGTTTATTTTAACGTATAACATATTTCATCAAAAATTCGTGCATTTACATATGAATTGTGTTGTTTTAACTCTTAGAAGTGAATATTAACTTAACGCAGAAATGTCAAAATAACGCAACGATAATATGTTACATTAACATAAGAGTATGTTAAAAATTTAACACAAACATTTTTACACGAGAAAATTTTAACAGAAATACAAAATGTTTTTTACCCTGTGATAACTAGAAATTCTTGTTTGATTTAATCAAAATGTTTTCAATCATATACGTCTTGTTGGTACAATCCAAAGATTTTTTTCAGTGTAGAAAAGCGTTTCTCGGAGGGAACAATTTTGTGTATATTCTTCGCGAGAAAAAGGAAACGAGGAATTGAAACGGACCGGTATCTTGCTAGTCAGAAATAGCATCGTGAAAAATTTCGAAATTACCTGTCTGCGTTTTATCTCTGCCCGCGCAATCTAATCCATCCGAGTAATTGCGTGAATATTAGCTGGCTAGCTGGGTTTAATTTAGCCAAGTAATGCTCCGGATATTACGGCTTCTGGGATATCCGTCAGTGATTTTGAGTACCGGATACTTGCCAGTCAAATTTCTATTGCACAAATATATGCGATTCAATCAAATTAGATATACATTCTTGAAATATGCGATTTTTTATTATACGCGTGCACACATGTGTTTTCTAAGATTACGAGAATTTCTTGGCTGCTCGGAAACGTCTTGGAATAAATGACTTCTCCGAGAACTCCTCGAGAGATCGACACGAGATACTCCTCATCGACAATAAGTATCCTTGCGTGAGACCCTCGGAAAGGTAAAATAAAAGACGTTCTTTCGAGACACAAAGCGATTCTTTCAATTTATCGAGAAGAGTCCTATATCTAAAGTAGAAACGTTTGACGTTTGCTCCTTTGACAATCATATTTTAACTGTAAATTTTCATTGTTTCTCCTCTTATTCTTGCGACTTTATGCGAAAAAAAGTCCTCTCTTTTTGTCAAACAACTCCAGAGAGGGAGAATGCTAAAAAGCGTCGGGTGGCTTCGCGCGAAACGCGAAGTCTTGTTATCCCAGTCCGCATAAAGACCAGGAGTTGTGGGCAAAATGTAATTAACCTCGCACGTTGTTGTTTTGTAGGTGAGTGCTGCAAAGTCGGAGGATGGTCGACCGTCTAATTTTCGCGAGCCTATGGTTATGCGCGTGTCGCAAATGGCGCAGAGAGAACCAAGCGAGCGATGACAAGAGAAGAGAAAAAGAACGAGATGGGGGAAAACGCGAGAGAGACAAGAGGGAGCATATAAAACGCACATATCACGCGTAAGTTGGACAACTTTGTTCGCAAATAGCTCACTTTTTGCCCGTAATTACCATTATCCGTGAGGTAGCTTTTGTTATGAGCGGGTCGCAACCGGTTTTTCCGGCTGTTTTAAAATGGGCTATTCTTTACATCCCGGTATGAGATTTCAAAATTGTAAGCATTTTTTTCTTTTTTAAGAAACAGCGAGACACGATACATGTTTTGCAACGATCAGTGATAAATTGAAAAAATTTCTAACGCCGTTTTCTACAATAAATGTTAAGAATAAATTTTAGGGAAGAATATTTTTTTTTATAAATTAATTTTAAAAATTAAAAAGAAAATGGCATAAGAGCCAAAGAATAAATTTTAGGGAAGAATATTTTTTTTTATAAATTAATTTTATTTTTATTCGGAATAAAAATTCTTTGCTGTTTATTCTCTTGAATTTAATAATTAGAGATTTGCCTCAAATAATTAAAAAATTAAAAAGAAAATGGCATAAGAACCAACTTTGGAATTTATATTCCGAATAAAAATAAAATTAATTTATAAAAAAAAAATATTCTTCCCTAAAATTTATTCTTTGGCCCTATGCCATTTTCTTTTTAATTTTTTCATTCTCTTGATGAATCATACGATTTATTACACCGAGATTATGCATTTAGATCGCCACGCTAAGAAAGGAGAGGAATGGTGATAATATTATGAAAGCCCGCCAACAGTAAACAGAGAGGGAGGGGGTGAGCTTTGCGCGAATCCTGTCTTTAATCGACGTCGGTGCATCGGCACCCTTAATGAAAGATCAGAGTGCGACGCTCAATGACGCTTCTACATTAGACGCTTGATATTGATCGTTAGCCAAGGATACACCGAGTCGAGATTAATTGAGTCTAATTAAAGGTGGGGACCAAATGTAGCAATTAGTACGAAATCAATTAACGAGCCGGTCGTCGACGACAATGATGACGTCAGCACCGATGTTACGCATTCCGCGACGTTGTCTCGCGATCGGATAATCAACGATCACCGATCGATCGATCGATCGATCGAACCTCCTTCGCGATGCGGCATCAGGTGAATATCGGTAGAGGCGACAGCTGTCGTCTTGATCACTTCGGTGATAAACGACAAATTAAACGGATCCGCAGTCGATTCTTGGCGTCTATAAATTATTGAACCTCTTTCAGGAAATTTTGACTTTATACGACAAAAATATCCATTTTCAAAGTCGAAAATCTAATTTTTCTCACCATTTCTTATTTAGAAAAATAATTAAAATTAGGTCGCAACTTGATCTTGTCTTTCGCGAATCACTAACATTTACTTCCTTTTTAATTCATTTATATTATTTAATCGATATTGATTAATTGATAGATATCATGAAAATTATTTCGATACATCATTCTTTTAAATAAATATGTATTTGGAAATAATTCTTTTAAATAAATTTTAACAATAACAATAACAATAACAATAACAATAACAATAACAGTAACAGTAACAGTAACAGTAACAGTAACAGTAACAATAACAATAACAATAACAATAACAGTAACAGTAACAGTAACAGTAACAATAACAATAACAATAACAATAACAATAACAATAACAATAACAATAACAATAACAATAACAATAAAAAAAATAACAATAACAATAACAATAACAATAACAATAACAATAACAATAACAATAACAATAACAATAACAATAACAAAACAATAACAATAACAATAACAATAACAATAACAATAACAATAACAATAACAATAACAATAACAATAACAATAACAATAACAATAACAATAACAAAAAAATAACAATAACAATAACAATAACAATAACAATAACAATAACAATAACAATAACAATAACAATAACAATAACAATAACAATAACAATAACAATAACAATAACAATAACAATAACAATAACAATAACTATAACAATAACAATAACAATAACAATAACAATAACAATAACAATAACAATAACAATATCACTAACAATAACAATAACAATAACAATATTAATATCAATATCAATATCAATGACAACAACAACAACAACAAAATCAACCACAACAATAAAAATAATAATAAATAATAATAATAATAATAATAATAAATAATAATAATAATAAATAAATTTTATTTCTTATTTATGATAAATTACGCAAATTATAATTATAATGACTTTGTATGCTATCGGATAAGTAGGATTTTCTATTTCGTCGTATCTCCGATATTGAAACGTGAGCATTTTCGAGAATCCTTAGCCCTAACTTTCGCCTGTCTCGCGTAGAATCAAGTTTCGCCGATGAAATGCCGCTCGACGTTACGCGGCAGATTTATGTAGGTCGCTCCATCGAATATCACGAATCCTTCGTCCCTCTGTCCCGCTCTTCCTTCCTTCGTCTGTTCCTTCGTCGAAAATCCGGCGTATTGAAATATTCGCCGCGCTTTCGCGACGATAGGAAGTGAAATCGCGGTTGAGGCTCCGCGGCATTTTCGACTTGGAATCAAATTTCCATCCCTCATCCCCCCGTATCTTTAACTTTACACGGTGCTCATAGTACATACGAACTTGCACCCCTTGAATCACCCAAGTTTCGCGACCGATGGAGAAGCGAGTTCTCCTTCTTTCTGTTTCTTCCCCGCTCTCCCCTCGTTTTCTCACAGTGAACTGCTAGTCGTGACAGCAGCCGCATTTTGCTCGCTATGTCGAGGGTTGGGAAGCCCGCAGGACTCTTCCCGCAGAAATTCTTCTCGCAGGACACGATTCCCGAGGCCTGCTATAAAATTGAAAAAGTTCATCCCCGAGAGCTGCGTGGCACGGCATATCATTGCTGTTATTCAATCATGAGGAACAATCGGAACAAGTGTGAACAAAAGGCATATGCGTAAAAGGAAAAAAAAATATGAAAAAGACTCATCCGATCAAAGTCAAACGTTCTCGGAGATGCTACACTGAGAAAAAAATCTGGTTGCACATTAATTAGAATTCTGATAGATTCAATCAGTATATCTGTTGGAAAATGGACGAACCAGAACTCTTGTAGGAATTATCAGATGAATCTGATTAATTTCCTCCTGTTAAATTTACTAAATTTTCTGGTTACTAATTCTAAACTCGCCAGCATCAAGTGGTCTAAAATTTTTTCCATCTAATCTCAAAAGTCTGTTTAATATTCGGAATTCCAACAAGATTATTGGATAAATTCAATCCAGATTATTAAGTAAATTATTTTAAATTTAGTTTGTTAAAAATTAAACAGATAAACAGTGCACTGAGAAAAAATCTGATTGCATTAATTAGAATTCTAGTAGATTCCAGTATGTCTGTTGGAAAATGGAACCAGAATTCTTGTAGAAATTACCAGATGAATCTGATTAATTTCTTCCTGTTAAATTTACCAAATTTTCTGATTAATAATACTAAACTCGCCAGCACCAAGTGATCTAAAATTTATTCCATCTAATATCAAAAGTCTGTTTAATATTCTGAATTTCAACAAGATTATTGGATAAATTCAATCCAGATTATTAAGTAAATTATTTTAAATTTAGTTTGTTAAAAATTAAACTGATAAACAGTGCACTGAAAAAAAAATCTGATTGCATTAATTAGAATTCTAGTAGATTCCAGTATGTCTGTTGGAAAATGGAACCAGAATTCTTGTAGAAATTACCAGATGAATCTAATTAATTTCTTCCTGTTAAATTTACTAAATTTTCTGGTTACTAATTCTAAACTCGCCAGCATCAAGTGGTCTAAAATTTTTTCCATCTAATCTCAAAAGTCTGTTTAATATTCCGAATTCCAACAAGATTATTGAATAAATTCAATCCAGATTATTAAGTAAATTATTTTAAATTTAGTTTGTTAAAAATTAAACTGATAAACAGTGCACTAAAAAAAAATCTGATTGCATTAATTAGAATTCTAGTAGATTCCAGTATGTCTGTTGGAAAATGGAACCAGAATTCTTGTAGAAATTACCAGATGAATCTGATTAATTTCTTCCTTTAAATTTATCAAATTTTCTGGTTAATAATACTAAACTCGCCAGCACCAAGTCACCTAAAATTTTTTCCATCTAATCTCAAAAATCTGTTTAATATTCTGAATTTCAACAAGATTATTGGATAAATTCAATCCAGATTATTAAGTAAATTATTTTAAATTTAGTTTGTTAAAAATTAAACTGATAAACAGTGCACTGAAAAAAAAATCTGATTGCATTAATTAGAATTCTAGTAGATTCCAGTATGTCTGTTGGAAAATGGAACCAGAATTCTTGTAGAAATTACCAGATGAATCTGATTAATTTCTTCCTGTTAAATTTACTAAATTTTCTGGTTACTAATTCTAAACTCGCCAGCATCAAGTGGTCTAAAATTTTTTCCATCTAATCTCAAAAGTCTGTTTAATATTCCGAATTCCAACAAGATTATTGAATAAATTCAATCCAGATTATTAAGTAAATTATTTTAAATTTAGTTTGTTAAAAATTAAACTGATAAACAGTGCACTGAAAAAAAAATCTGATTGCATTAATTAGAATTCTAGTAGATTCCAGTATGTCTGTTGGAAAATGGAACCAGAATTCTTGTAGAAATTACCAGATGAATCTGATTAATTTCTTCCTGTTAAATTTACCAAATTTTCTGATTAATAATACTAAACTCGCCAGCACCAAGTCGTCTAAAATTTTTTCCATCTAATCTCAAAAGTCTTTAATATTCTGAATTTCAACAAGATTATTGGATAAATTCAATCCAGATTATTAAGTAAATTATTTTAAATTTAGTTTGTTAAAAATTAAACTGATAAACAGTGCACTGAAAAAAAAATCTGATTGCATTAATTAGAATTCTAGTAGATTCCAGTATGTCTGTTGGAAAATGGAACCAGAATTCTTGTAGAAATTACCAGATGAATCTGATTAATTTCTTCCTGTTAAATTTACCAAATTTTCTGATTAATAATACTAAACTCGCCAGCACCAAGTCGTCTAAAATTTTTTCCATCTAATCTCAAAAGTCTTTAATATTCTGAATTTCAACAAGATTATTGGATAAATTCAATCCAGATTATTAAGTAAATTATTTTAAATTTAGTTTGTTAAAAATTAAACTGATAAACAGTGCACTAAAAAAAAAATGTGATTGCATTAATTAGAATTTTAGTAGATTCCAGTATGTCTGTTGGAAAATGGAACCAGAATTCTTGTAGAAATTACCAGATGAATCTGATTAATTTCTTCCTGTTAAATTTTCTGGTTACTAATACTAAACTTGCCAGCATCAAGTGGTCTAAAATTTTTTCCATCTAATCTCAAAAGTCTGTTTAATATTCTGAATTCCAACAAGATTATTGGATAAATTCAATCCAGATTATTAAGTAAATTATTTTAAGTTTAGTTTGTTAAAAATTAAACTGATAAACAGTGCACTGAGAAAAAATCTGGTTGCATTAATTAGAATTCTGGTAGATTCCAGTATGTCTGTTGGAAAATGGACGAACCAGAATTTTTGTAGAAATTACCAGATGAATGTGATTAATTTCTTCCTGTTAAATTTACTAAATTTTCCAAAAGATTTAACCAAAATTCAATCATATACTTGTTGGTGCAATCAAACGATTTTTCTCATTGTCAGTGTAGTTATATAAAAAAAGAATTGGGCAAAGCGTACCGTAAAATAGTACCACTATTGAAATAAAGCACCAGTAAGGGACTGATACTTCTTTTCTCATACTGTTTATAAATACATCTTCGTATAATATACTTGTGTCTGGAACATGTGTAACACTGATACGATTATCGACAATGGAATGGGCGATCGGTCCTCCAATCCGCGAGTCTATCATTTCCCAAAAGGAATAACCGTGCCATACGACTTGTGCGTCCCGAGAGAAATCTGCCAGACTTTGAAAATATATTATTCAAAGTGATTCCAAACTGAGAATTGTATGGATATAGATCGAATTTGTAACTTTTATAAAGTGCCTGCTGCATCACGTTAACTCGGGCAATAAGATAAATAAGATAACATGTAGCTACAATGACGGTATTAGTGATAATTATTGAGAAATGCCAGATGAAATTATTTTATATACAATATTTATCGAGCATTTTCATCTTCTCTTTTCCGTAAATCACAATTAAAACTTTTGCAGATATTTGAACTTGTTAAATCAAAAGAGCAACGAAGCAAAAAAAACAGAAATTTTTTTCAAACGTTTGTCCCCGGATCAATCTACTTTTGTTTGTTTCGTCCGCGTTAATTGCATTCCAGCTGGAAAGATTAATTGGCATCGCCGGAATCCGAAAATCGCTTTGCGAAAGGGAGAAAAAAAGGAGGGGATGGAAAAAAGAACGGGCAGTCAAATAAAATACGTCTCGGTAATGGCCGTAATAAATTCAGAAACCGCGTGTGTCGAGCACATTTAAAAAAGCAGACTCATTCGTACGAAGCTTTAAAAGTCGGGAGATTGATCCTGACGGTTATATATATATGTAATTGAAAGTCAAATTTTAAATTTGAGGCTCGTAAAATTGTTAACCGGCCATCGTACTTTTCGTCAAAATTCAATATAAAGCACCTATTTTCTCCTCTGTCGCAGTATTGAGCTTTTCTGAATTTAGAGCAGCCACTATCGGTTAGTCGCGCTAGATTAAACAGACGGGCCAGGTAATTTTAGAGCTCGCGGATATTCGGATATCAGGGGAACCGCCTCTCTCTCTCGCGTACGCCCCTTTCGCGTTCGTCGCGATATCTCGCGATAGACAATCACACATAAATACACACACACACACGCATGTGCACACGAACGTGCACAGTATCGTGCATCTCTTTGGATTTTTTTTCGGCGCTAAAGAAAGACGAAAAAAAAAAAAAAAAAAATTGGCGCCATCTCGATACCTCGTGTCGTATTATTGTCGATAGCGAAACCTTTTGCGGTCGCCGCCAATCTTTCGCAGCGGGAATTCACCGTGTAACATATTGTTACATATTATACCTTCACCGCGGTAACCAATCGAGGGAGCTCGAGCGATCGGCGAATCGAAAATTGTCGAGTCACACAGTCTCCCGAGGGGCCGATACAATGTGGACCGTATTTCTCTGGAACGTTGGCTCTAATTCGCAACGGTAAACGTATCGGGCGAGGATCGGGAAACGACGTGAATCAAAACTGTGCAGAGAAGTGCTCGCTCCCAATCTCGTAACACCAACGAAGTTTCAAATTTTTCGCAAACATGAGTCGAGAGACTTGGCAATTTTAAATACGTGTCCATCTCTTTGTACAGAAAACTAGTTTTTCGGAAATTATTTTTTCAATGTAAAATATTTTTTTTTTTTTTTTTTCAAAATTTCTCTTTAAAGAGGATTCAAGCAGAATTATTGAAGAATTACCATAATTTGCGAGATAATAATTTAGCAAAGATAATTCTTTTTTTTTATTTTCAAAAAAAATTACGAGGCATTCTTTAGATATTGAAAGATAACGTAATCCCCGATAAATCCATTTTTTAATGCCATCAATAATTTTTTATTATATCGAAGGAAATGGTGAAAAATGGCGCAAATTAAAATTGTTCTTCACATTTTTATCGTCAATAGAATGTAACATCAGCGGAAATGGGCGAGGGTATTGATAGTTAGTTTAATTGACAGAAATACGATTCTTTTTGTCAAAAAAAAAGCAATTTTACATGTCACTGTACTATTTTCGCATATCGATTTTGAACTAAAATTGAAAATCAAAAGTTTGTAATGATATCGAACTCGTATATATTTGCTTGCCATCCGATTGGCATTTATTCAATATAGCTCAACGAAGCATCAGTTTGCGGCACAAATGATCCGGTTAATAATCTTGCGCGGTCCCCTCCTCCCCTTCCCCCTCCTACCCCCTTTCGCAATGCGTCGTTTTTGATATCAATCATCCTTCATCAAAATCATTGATCAATAAATACCGTTCGTGTCGAATCGACGGCAAATGTCTCTGATTGATGCAAAATCGACTGTATGAAATCGTGTCATGCGTACGAGCTTAATAAATCGGTCGTATTGTTAGCGAAACAATATCGCGGATTATGAGTCTAATAATAATGGAGAGAAGCTTCCATTATATATCATATAATAAATTTATATATATATATATATATATATATATATATATATTATATATATAAATATAATGCTTTGTATGATGTGCATCGAGAATGAGAAAAAAGAGAGGCAGAGGACAAAAGAATAGGAGAGAAGAAGAAAGAGAGAGAGGAGGAGGGGGGAGAGATTCGCGCTTTATCGATCGTGTCTGATAATCGGCACTGCGTGAGCTTACAGAATATTGGGGGGAAAGCTCGATAATACTAGTTGAAATTGATATTTTCGGCCGCGCGCGCGCTATCCAACAATGTTATTGGAGCTTCGAATCCCGATTACCATAATATTCACAACAGCAACAAATGGCGAAAATGGCGTTGTCGGGGATTTGCGGATTATCCCGGTGGCTATATATTAAGCCGTATATACACCGCGCCGGAACAGCTGACCGGCCCTGTTCGGTATCGAGCACGAGCAATGTATGCGAATTTCGGGTGAGGATGCTGCCTAAAGAGATAGCGTATCTCGCACATTCGAGTTGCGAGCCCTCATTTATGTCATGAAACATTTTTTTCCAATCTCCTCCGATTGTGAGATGTTTGCCGAACATCGGAGCCTCTCAAAATCTTTGGTAAATATTCTCATAATTTTTACCAACTGCGATCTTCTAATTTGTCCATGCTCGCGATTCTTTTTGGAGCATCCTGGCAGGACTAATGCAGGATGTTTACTCCCTAGAAACACATGGTGGATCTGGAATTTTCTAGGATCTTTTTATATCTGGGAAAATCAAGGAATTCTCGTGGAATTTTATCAGGATTCAGGGAATTTTTAAATTCTCTTTTTTGATAATTTTGCTCTTATGTTATGTAACAAGTCAAGTAAATTATGTGTGTTAAAATATATTATGAATATATATCTGTTTCTGTTTATACACTTCATATTTTTTATTGTAATTTTTAGTGATAAAAAATTAAAACTATTTTTTGACGAAAGCTATTCAGTTTTTTTTTCAGTATATTATTAAATCTCTAATACTTGAAATTTAAATGGCTTTTAATTTTTTCTTCCTATGATTGAGAAACATTAGAAAACGTATATAATAAAAAAACTTATTTTGGAAAATTCAAAAAGTCTCTAAAAAAATTCTTTTTATTTAGAATTTTAAATAAAAAAATCTGGAAAAATCGAGGAATTTTTAGAACAATTTTTTACAAGATTTAAATGTGTAGACATCCTGTAATATATAATATTATCAATGTATTATAATTTATAGTTATATTTTATTATAATGCATTATAATATTATAAATGATTGAATTTATAATGAGAAAAAAACATGCATTTTTATTGATTAACGTACTTTGCGTATCGTCTTTTGTCAATCTAATGAGCTCAGAAACCACGATATCGTCGATATGAAAGCTACCGATTATGCATGCATTACATTAAAACGCATCTTTCGGAAAGAACGTCCGAATAATTTGGTAACGCAGCCAAATTTAGCGATAACGTCGGCGCTCGACGGGAAAAAATCCGATTTCCGGTGATTTGCGGTTTACACGATAGTCGATCGTACGCCGGCGAGAATAACTAACGCGAGCGAAGTAATGATAGTGTACCGTGTGTGCGCAGAGTTCTCAGAGAGAGAGGGAGAGAGAACAAGTTCGCAAAGAGTACGATGAACCACTCTCGGGCCGGGAATAAAAAAGGGCGCACACAAACACGCGCGCACAAACACGCACACACACACACACACGCTCGCCCGGTTACCAGCTACCTACGGGTTCTCCGTCCTTCCTCCCTTCTTATTCCTTCCTCGCATTTACCGGAACAACCTGTTCCGCAGGATCTGCCATAAAATTTACCCCACATGAACGACGCCGGGCGCACGCAAAGCGCACGCACTCCCACGTGCGTGCTCCGGCTCCGGTGCTCTTCTCTCATCGGAATAAGGACACGCGATAGTGTGTGCAAATTACATTACCCAGTAGTTACGATAGTTACTCGAGGGCAATGACTTGTGCTGCGAACGTTCTACGGGTTTTCGCCGGGTTTGAGAGTTTTCTTGAAAATCTGTTTTTTAAAATCTTGCGCGCTTTTCCGCTAACGGCATGTAAATGCGGTCATTTACATTGCAGCGGGAGAAATGATATAAAAGAATAATAAAAATCTGACAAGATAATTATATATAAATTAATGGAAAACAATAAAAATAATTAAAGTATAATTAAAAATTGCAGTGGACTGTTGTAAAATAATACGATTGCTTTTATTCAACTACAAATACCAAAATATAATTCATATTGAAATTAAATTTCGCTTGTCACGCATTAGCGCGACAATATGATTTATGTGAAACTGTAGTTAAGCCACTTTAATTATTCTTATCATATTTTAAAATTATTATAAATACGCGGATTATTTAAATTATATATTCAATTCAATTAAGTGTAAATTATTAATCTTTTTTTTTTTTAATTGTAATGTTTAAAATTTTATTATCGGTTTTCTTTACATACCAAAGATTTTAATGAAAAAATCTTTCCTGTTATATGTAATTCTTTTTATACAAAAGATGCAACATGATGAATATTTGAAAGTACTAGTCGCATTATTATGGTTAATTAGAGTGGAAAAGACAAATCCATTATTAGAGAGATTTTATGCCAAAAGTCCTCCTCATTAGACTACTATTTTCTTAATTCCCTCAACAGTATCAATTAAATTATAATCGACTTTGATACGTTCAAATTTTGTGTGCAAAAGGGACTTGTAATTAGGTAATAGATTAAATTTTACAATATGCTTAGTTCTATGAAAGATATATCGAAAATAATATTTTTTATAGTAGCATAAATCTGTAAAATAAAATTTAGAGATATATATTATATGTATTATTAATTTCTAAACAACAAAGTCTTATTTTGCTATCTTACTTTTAATTAGATTCGACGCTGACATAAATAATATATATTCGGCTAATGTATGTAATGAAATTAAAAAATCAACAAATTGTTAATTTTATTAAAAAGAAATTAGAAAATATTTGAATTAAAATCGTCATGCGAAAAAATCATTAAATATTTCAATTTATGAAATATAGAGGTCAATAAGTCCAGGCAACAGAGTTGAACAGTTCAATGAATGGAAAAAATTATGGTAAATACCAGTTTGTATTGTCCTGAATTTTATCCAATGGAATAAACTAACAAAAATTAAAAATATATAAAAATATACAAAAAATAAAAATAATATGTAACACTAGAATATATTTACATAACTTTATTTGAAGAAATATTTTTATTTCAATTAATAAATCATATATAATCATTATTGTTTAAAAAACAAAATCAATATAATAATAAAGATTTTTTTAATTCAAATTAATATGTGAAATTTTTAAAAATTTTGAAGTTATAAATGTTAATGTAAATTTTTAGTTTAACAAGAAAAGTGTTATAATAAGAGAATTACAAATTTATATCGATATAGATCTGGAGTACTTTTAATATTTTTAAACAAAAAAACTAATTTATTTGCTGCTCGATTCCTAATCTATTATAGATTTTATTTTGAATAAAGCTTAAAAGTTCTCTCTCAATTTACAAATATCGATAAAAAGATTTTCTATTTATTTTAACATTTTTAATAGAAAAAAGATTACTTTTTGCCATTTTTTTTAAGGAAAATACTGGTTTTTATCACTGAATTTTAGAAACTGTGAATTTTGCCAATCTCGTCAGGGGAGAAAAAGTGAAATGGCACGCCGTGCAAAATTTCTCTCTCTGTTGACATTTTCGTCATAAACGAATGAACATTCGCGTACGTGTCTAGAGAGACTAATGCAATTTATCATCTTACACGTGTATACTCGTATCAAATAGTAGATACAAAGTGCACGAGGCGCGTTAATCGATCCCCATTATCGCGAGGTGGAACGACCGACAGGCAGTCAGTTATAGTAATAGGCAATTACAGGGGGTCGCACCGGTTATATGTGTGCCGGTCTCGTAAAAAAAGTCGAGAGGGTACGTCGATGTACACGTATCCTTACGAGAGTACATTGAAATCGCAGCTCTCTTTCTTCCCCTCCCTCCCCCCTCCCTCTCTCTCTCTCTCCCCTTCCCGGCATACTTTCTGATAACTATATATTTGACTTCCGACATTGGATCGATTCATCGGCCACGACACGTCGATTGAAAGTTTCCGGATGCAGATTCCCCTGGCGTTTGCCTCGAAGCCCGGAATTGTCGGGGCATGACGAGAAACGAGTAGCAAAGTCTGTTGTACGTCGCGCGAGAATTACATCTCCCGTAACAAGTTGCATAACGAGCAACTTTTCCGAGAGAAGTACGCGTACGCGTACTTTTGAATTAAATTTACGCTGCGCGAGATACACATTTATACGCATTTCGCAACTTTTGATATTGGTATTGAGGCTGCATTATCGTGAATACGCTGTATATGCGCGAGCGTTGAATAATTTTCTCTCCCTTTTTCGCGTAATATTATTTCATCCAAATCAATTTAAAGTGGAATTTAACTTCGATCTTAATTTACACGCTTTTTGATAAGAAATTTTTGCGATTTCTCGATTGAAGCCTCTCGACGCAGAGGGCGGTTAGCCGAATGATCGATAACGAATATGCGTCCGCGCTACCCGCCATTTTGACGGCGAGAAATGCCAGGCAGACAAACACGTTGCACGCGCGGTTCATCGCGCGGATTAGAACGGATTTCGTCTTTCGGTCGTATTCGTAGGCGCGTGCAATAACCGTAATCTGCCAGACGGTGAAGCCGCACGTGCGAAAATGGAGCGACGTATAAATGGCGGGGGTTTAATGCCGGGGATCGACGCAAGGAGAAGATGTGAGAGGAGCGAGAGAGACAGGATCCGAAAATGGATGTCTCGCGTCTCTCTTTTTTCCCTCGAACGACGTCGTCTCTGGCACGAGAAGCAAGGGGGGATGGAGGGCGGAGGGCGGGGGGAGGAGTGGGTGGAATGCCTGGCGGAAAAAGCGCTTAATCGGAAATACCTACTGTGACCGCCGGAAAAGAGCGATGCAGACGAGGGGGAGGGAGGGAGGGAGGAAAAAGGAAGAGAGGGGAGAGGAGAGGACAAGAACGTTGTTAGAAAGAAAAGATGGAGAAGGGACAGAGGGAGGGAAGACGAGTTGTAGAGATCTTCGCGGAGACGCGTAATTAAGTATTGATCAGGGCGGTGGCCTCTCCCGCTCTCCACCTGTTGCCCATTTCTGCACGCTCGAAGGCGCCGCAATTCGATAGAATTGACCTTTATCTCGCGGCACATCTCGGCAAGATACCGGTGGTATTATGCTTCGCCGGATACAGCTCCGGGTCTACGCGGTTATCCCGGTCAATCGAAACGTCGGACTAACGTTGCGAAACGTTACGAGATGAAATGCATCCTCCCCCACTCTCGACGATTTTCGGCCAAGACGGAGAAGACAGCTGCGAGAGAAAATCAAAAATCAAAAATTCAAAACTTATCTATATTTATTGTAAAAAAGGATATATCTATTAGTTTAAATTTGTAATGTTAAAATGTGTAAAACTAAGATAACGTCATATTAATTATTTATGATTTTTTGGAGATGAAAGACTCGGAAAAGTTATGTATATTTTTTTTTCAATTAATAAATATCTTTTACTAGTTGAAGATAGTTAAGGATGTTTTGTACCTATTTTCAAAATATTGAGAATTTAATGAAAATTGTACAGAATGTCCTTACATATGTTTAGAATCTTCAGTACAATTTTTAAATCGATTTACTAAAGCGTTCAAGTTATACACTGAGAAAAATGTCCGATGAAAAGGTAACGAACGAATATTATACCGATCACTTTAATCGGATATCTGATCGGAAAGTCTGATACGAATTTTGAACTTTCTGATCAGATATCCGACCGATCGATATTTTTTGAATGGATATCTGACGGTTTCTTTTTTTTTCCGATTAAAGTGATCAGTATAATATTCGTTCGTTATCTTTTCACCAGATATTTTTCTCAGTGATAAGGATTTTAATTTGCACCGAATTAACATGTGTTCTTATGAGAAACGTATAACCACGTCGATTCAAATGACAAAAACACATGAAAATAATATTCAGAATTTGTTTAAAATTTGCAAAAGTTTAGATACAGAGGCAAAATTTGGTCAAATAATATCATACAAGTATTAACTGGTTGAAAAGATATTAAATATAATTCAATGAAGCCATGTATCTGTCACAAGGCGAAATTCTCTGCCAAAAGTTCATCATTTCGATTAACAAAATTCGGAATATTTCAAAAACGCAATAAATATTAAAAAATACATCTCTGCACTGTAGCTAAGATAAATTGTAATATTCCACACAATTTCTTACTCAAAATACACCAAAAGTAGGATATATTTGTCAATATTGATTTTCAACTACTTTTTGCTGGGATTGTACATACAAAACATCCTCAATCGGAGGTGCAAAAATAATTACCATTCCTGAATTAGAGATATAATAATAAATTGCAGTCTTTTAATTTTCTAGTAAAAAAAGATGAATTTTATATGACATTATCACTGTTAAAAAATTTAAAATTCTGTCAAATTTCATTAGACAATTAAATTGTTACTGATAAAATATTAAATATTTTGTCCTCCTTTTAATTAAGAAGTTTGAAGTACAATGAATCGCAATGCATATTTCTCTCAATAAAAAAAAGATAATAATACAGCTTCATCCGTTTCTTGATCGAAGATGCAAAATAATTATCATTTCTGAATTAAAGATACAATATAAAAAAAATTGCCATTTCCTGATTTTCTAGGAAAAAATTTTCTAATATAATAAGTTAAACATTATATATATTATCATTATTAAAAAATTTAAAATTCTGTCGAAATTAATATCATTACTACTAAATCATTAAATACTTTTTTCTTTCCTTCCTAATCAAGATTTTTTTGCGAGTATTAACATTCCTCCTCAATAAACTAATAGACTAATATAAATTTAAAAAAAGACTAGTTACTTTTCGCTCTTACTGACCGAACGAGAAACGTGTCGAACGACATGAATAAGAAGAATGTTAGAATGTTAGAATCATTTCGATTAACAAAATTCGTCAATATTGATTTTCAGCTACTTTTTTCTGGGATTGTACATACAAAACATCCTTAATAGCTTCGTGCAAATAATTTTGCTTGTGCTACTGTAATATATCGAAACTACTATAATAAATAAATTTTAAATAAATAAATTATTCTTGAAGTATGAGGAGGGAGAAAGCATTTGAAACTATCATATCAAAAGCATGATATGAACATTTTCTGCGGTATAGCATGGATCGTGAAATGAGCGAGATTTTACGCTTGTCATCACGCGCGTTTGATCAAGTAGCTCTGGATTATAATTAAAATAAATAGCTTCAAATTTTAATCTACCATCGCAAGAGAGGTCTATGCTCGTGTAAATGTAGGACAGATTAAATTTATTAATAAACCAAATTTTGTGAAATAATTTCCTATTAATTTCGAATGTAAATTAATATCCCATTACGGTACTAATATTAACACGCTAAATATTGAAATGGGAATATAATAAATATTATAATATAAACTTTGTAAAATATAAGCAATACATCAATATCCATTAATTAGCGAAAAGCAGAAATTTAATCCGTCAATTATTCAATATCGGGGATTGCAAAAAAAAAAGATTATTTTTTTTCGGGACGCAGTGTGTATCTTTCCGCTTATCGACCACGTCCGTTGATAATTACCGGAAAAGCCTAAAGTGGCGCGAGCCCTCATTTTGCATATGAGTCATTAATGAAGCGGATTATGGGCGTTGTATGAGAAATGCCGATCGCGCGAGAAAATGGGAAACCTGTCGCGCAACACGGTTCTCGCGTTTTGCATCCGCGGATAGATGAGCGAACAATGGATGTTCTCCGCGAAAATCGCGTGTAAATTCCAACGAGATATGACAAAGAACCGGATCAACATAGGGATTAACACACACTCGACTAATTTGATATGCGCCTTGTTGTAGTTTATTCTTTCTCTCTCACTCTCTCTCTCTCTCTCTTTCTTTCAATCTGCTGATTAATCTACGTCTCATAAATACAGGATGAGATCCTTCATTTAACTGATCCTTCCGCGATTTATCGCACATGTGAATCCCTCTCGCGCGCACTTATGTGGAATAATCTATTATTATTTATACAATTAAACGCAATTGAGAATTTCTTAAAAAGCAGAAATGTGTTAATTAAAAAAATATAAATTGAAAATCCGAAAGAAATGATCCGGATTGAAAAACTTGTTTATTTGTTTTACTTGTAGCCTAGATAGATGGAAAAAGTTCATATAAACAAGGTTAAAAGATCCACGTTAATTAATATAAATTCGTTTGATGAGACGAGCACTGTCAAATTAAAAAAAAAAAAAAAATAGTGCGATATTGCAATCTTTCAGACGGATGCGTCAGAAGGATGAGCCAATTAAACTCATATAACCCTGTATTAAAATATACTTGTATCTTCTCCTGGAATGACACAATCCTCTCCGGGCAGTTTGACAATTCGAAACGTTCCCTCGTTAGCACGTTGTTCTCACCAATCTCTATCTCGCCATTCGTAAATGATGCGATTATTGTGTAAATAACGTTCATTTCATCGCGATAACGATGTCGAAATTTAATAGAGACGGTCCGCTAGATAGTCGGGACGATCGATATTACGATTGCATTGTGCGCAATCCGTTCTACCTTGAACTGCTAACATTTCTGCTGGTCGGGCCGATTAACCCTTTTAGGGGCACATTTTTTTGTGTGAGATCAACAACAAAGATCATGATGGTTTTATACGTTTTTAGGGTCACTGATTACGAATCTGGCATCATAATTTCAAAATTCAAGATGGCGGATTCAAGATGGCGGATTATATCTTAGAAATATTGACAAACTTGATATTTTCAAATGAAATCACGTATATAGGGGTTTTTCAGGGTCGCTGATCACGAATCCGGCTTCGGATTTTTGAAATTCAAGATGGCGGATAATATCCTCGATGAACTCATAAAGCGTATTAGCATGCAAAGCCAGGAGAAATTCTATAATTCATGGATTTTTTTCTCGAAAACACATCTAATCGAAAAAAACATCAAGAATACTTTCTTCTTCAAATTATATGCAAAATATGATAAGATTTTTTAAAATTGAAAATTATCAGATTTTAGATATGTCATCCGCCATATTGGATCCGCCATCTTGGATTTCCAAAATCTGAGGCCGGCATTGTGATCAGAGATCCCGAAAACCTATATATGTGCAATTTGGGGTTGATTCAACAAGACCTGTATTCAAAACTGATTTTTTTCCGAAAAAATAGTGCTTTTTTCATATTGATTATTTATTAATTAATTATTGTCAATCCCCCAGTGAAAAGTGATGGAAGATTACAATATGTAGGTAATCAGAAGTCTAAGGAACTTGCATGCATATAACAGTCGTAATACATCCATAATGAGGAAAATACTAAAGATAAATAGGTGTATCATATATGATACACCGCCCCTCAAAGGGTTAAATCGCGCGTTAAGCAGAGGCAACATACAGATCTGCTTGCAGATTTTTCGTCGCGCAAGAGCTCAATTATAGAGGGTACTAGACGGTCTGCATCTACATCAACCTGTTTCTGGCACGAACACGTGAGATTTTCGGTTGTCCTCGCTTGTCTCAGGGTTCTTGCCCGACTACCTGCTCCAAATGTTTCGCGGTATTGCATGAATAACGTGATTAACGACCTGCATTTATCTGCAGGTAGCGATGCCACGCGATGATGCAAGCAACAATCTGAAGATTATTGTTTAATTTTTTGACGAAAACGTCTGTGTAATTATGAAGCGTTTAACGCGCGAATTCCTCTTCTTCCCTTTTTTACGATTCTACTAATGCGGAGATTATAGGGTGAAAAATAGTGAAATAATCGGATAATTTAATTTTGCATTGTAAATATACGCGGGAAAGCGAATCGTGCGATTTAGCTTGGTAAAATCCGTTGAAATATATGATTCGAAATTTCCATTCCAAAAAGAGCTTATCGTCGTATTGCAAGATTTTACGTACATTAATAACGACGAGAGAAAAAAATAGTTTCCAATGTAAACTCGTCCACATGTGGAGCCAATATGAGAGCAGAGAAAGAGGGAAATGTCACTTAGCGTCTGAGATACGCCAAGTACCAGTTCCAGGTCATTTAGGGTTCGTGGACAAATTGTATTCTACGATAGGTGCAATTGTAACATTCGAATGGAGCAGTTGATGGCATCGCTTACGCGCGTATCTCATAATCCGAAGAAATTTCTGTAAACTGCCCTCATGGGAAACAGTCTTAAACGAATCTCTCGAACGTCGAGCGACATTACGCGTCGAAACTGGGTTGTTGCCCAAGCTCCGGCTGGCACTCTCGCAATTACCTTGGTCGATCGCGCGATTCTTTGCGAGAAAGAGGCGAGAGAGATAAGAAAGAGAGAGAAGGGAACCCGCGGCAGCTCACTCCCGATATGCCCTGGGACACCGGTAGCTTCGGAGAGGCCCCGACCGACCGGTTTGACCGGTCCTTCCTCGTCCAGGCTGTGAAAGAGCAGCAGGATGAGGCTTGGGATGGCAGGGGAAAGGGTGTGGCGGCCAGGATGAAGAGAACGAGAATGGTATGAGGGAAAGAAAAAGGACGAAGAGAAGAGAAGGCCAGTGGCGGATTACTCGCTGGGCGCAACAGGCTTACTAGAGTCTCGCGTGTAAAACGAGGCCTCTTTTCGATCTGATCGCGTATAATTAGCATACTGATGGGGAAATAAAAACGCGATTGTGGAACAAAAGCGCGGTTTGCCAATATTCAATGTTACTTTTTACTTCGGAGTGTAATTTAAGGATGTTTTGTACCTATTTTCAACATATTGACAATTTCATGAAAATTGTACAGAATGTCCTTAGATATATTTAGAATCTTCAGTACAATCTTTAAATCGATTCACTAAAGCGTTCACAAGTTATAAAGATTTTAATTTGTGTTCTTATGCGAAACCTATAACCACGTCGATTCAAATGACAAAAACACATGGAAATAATATTCAGAATTTGTTGAAAATTTGCAAAAGTTTAGATACAGAAGATACAGAGGATTACTCGATATTAAGGATGTTTTGTACCTATTTTCAAAATATTGAGAATTTAATGAAAATTGTACAGAATGCACAGAAAAAATGAACATTCTTGTTTTGAAAATATATTTAGTTTTAACATGGAAATCTTGAAATGAGATTATATTGCGTTAATTAAAGAAAAATATAATTGCTTGAATAATTACTTACTTGAATGAAGCCATTTTATAATTCAATCGAGAAAAATATATTCTTATGACTTAAGATTTAATTTTCTTGAATAAAAAAGAAACAATGTTAGATAGGAAATAACATTTTTAAATCAAAGATTATAATTTTCTTAAAGTAGAATTAAAAAATTATATATTCTTGAGGTGACAATTACAATATTAAAATAAGACTATAATATTGTTAAAATTTAAAATTATTAAATTCTTCTAAGAAGATTATAAATTGTTGCGTATATACGAAACAATGAACGCGTTAGTTTAAGTATATAAGTTTTGATTTGACACTTGTTTTCTTTCTGTGTGTCCTTACAGATGTTTAGAATCTTCAGTACAATTTTTAAATTGATTCACTAAAGCGTTCAAGTTATAAGGATTTTAATTTGCACCGAATTAACATGTGTTCTTATGGGAAACGTATCACATCGATTCAAATGACAAAAACACATGGAAATAATTTTCAGAATTTGTTTAAAATTTGCAAAAGTTTAGATACAGAGGAAATATTTGGTCAAATAATATTATACAAGTACTGACTGGTTAAAAAGATATTAAATATAATTCAATGAAGTTAGCCATGTATTTGTCACAAGGCGAAATTCTCTGGCAAAAGTTAATCATTTCGATTAACAAAATTCGAAATATTTCAGTAAAAACGCAATAAATATTAAAAAATACATCTCTGCACTGTAGCTAAGATCAAATTGTATTATTCCGTACAATTTCTTATACTCAAAATACACCAAAAGTGGACATTTGTCAATATTGATTTTCAGCTACTTTTTGCTGGGATTGTATATACAAAATATCCTTAAATTGTACGATCAAATGTCATTTCACAATGATGGCTGTTTCCATTTATTTTCCAATCGTTATCGTTATCTCTTTTGCAGTTCTCTCACCTTTCTACTGTTCGAATTTATAATCTCATAACTTCAATTTTAATTATAATTTGATTTGCTTTTCTATTACATTTTATAATGATAATGATGCACAATATATAACATATATATATATATATATATATATATATATATATATTATATATATATATAAAACATGCATGTAACATATAACAAATATATATAACACTTATTCATTTATTTGTGGTATATTTAATTATTTTCGTATTACTGTATATTTAATTTTATTTCTGTATTATTTTATATTTAATTTTATTTTTGTATTCCTATGTATTTTTAATTATTCTGTATTTTTTGGGGTTGATACAATACAATTTAGGCCGCATATACACATCCTAGAGCTCGACTTGGGACGCGTTCAAGGTCTCGGATCGCTTTAATGCGCCGCTGGGCAAGAGAGGTAGACGTCTCGTGAGATGCCTCGCTCTCGCGGTTAAGGGTTAGGTGAGGCGAGGGGCAAGGGCGGCCGTAGGGAGCACGCCGGGCCCCGGTCAGGGCCCCGGCGGCACGTTTCCGGTGAATGGCGAGCGCCGGCCACGAGCCAGCATCCAATCAGGACGGGAAACGATGCTGGGACCACGCGTCGTGCACTACTCGCTTCCCCTCTCCCGCGGGACGGGGAGAGGAAGGAGGAAAGCGGTTCTCTCCTCCCTCGCCGCTGCCCTTCGCTCTCTCTTTTTCCCTTCACCTTCACCGCCCTCGCTCCCCTCCTGTCGCCGCATCACCGAGTTCGTCTTTCAGTTTGCTCGATCGGAGAACTGAATCTTCTCTCTCCTCTTCTTGGTACATGTTCCCAGTGCCTCTGCCTCCTCATTATCTTTTATTTTGTCATTGTTATTATCGTCATTATTATTATACGATGGTTATTATGGGCTTCAAAATTTGATGACGTATTATCGACGGATATTGCTTTCAGGATATTGCGGCTAACCAATACACACTTACACACACACACATACGCTTGCTTTATACATAAACTTTCTTCATGATTCCTGATCGATAAAAATGTGCGCATGTATTTCGTATCAGTTGATATTAGTTGATGTCTTCTTAAACGCACATTAATGCGTGAGATAGCTGTATAAAAAAATTATATCGAATTATGTATATTTTTGTTATATTTCGCAAATTTAAAGATATTTATCCTAGATATATTTTATCAGATTTTAGATTCTCGTATTATTTTTATCTCAATTAAGGATGTTTTGTACAATCCCACCAAAAAGTAGCTGAAAATCAATATTGACGAATATATCCACTTTTGGTGCATTTTGAGTATGAGAAATTGTGTGAAATAATACAATTTGAGCGATGTATTTTTTAATATTTATTGCGTTTTTACTGAAATATTCCGAATTAATCGAAATGATTCTAACATTGTTGTAACATTCTTCTTATTCATGTCGTTCGACACGTTTCTCGTTCGGTCAGTAAGAGCGAAAAGTAACTAGTCTTTTTTTAAATTTATATTAGTCTATTAGTTTATTAAGCAGGAATGTTAATACTCGAAAAAAAATCTTGATTAGGAAGGAAACGAAAAAGTATTTAATGATTTAGTAGTAATGATATTAATTTCGACAGAATTTTAAATTTTTTAATAATGATAATATATATAATGTTTAACTTATTATATTAGAAAATTTTTTCCTAGAAAATCGGGAAATGGCAATTTTTTTTTATATTGTATCTTTAATTCAGAAATGATAATTATTTTGCATCTTCGATCAAGAAACGGATTAAGCTGTATTATTACCTTTTTTTTATTGAGAGAAATATGCATTGCGATTCATTGTACTTCAAACTTCTTAATTAAAAAGATGACAAAATATTTAATATTTTATCAGTAACAATTCAATTGTCTAATGAAATTTGACAGAATTTTAAATTTTTTAACAGTGATAATGTCATATAAAATTCATCTTTTTTTACTAGAAAATTAAAAGAATGCAATTTATTATTATATCTCTAATTCAGGAATGGTAATTATTTTTACACCTCCGATTAAGGATGTTTTGTATGTACAATCCTAGCAAAAAGTAAAATCAATATTAACGAATATCCATTTTTGGTGTATTTTGAGTATGAGAAATTGTGTGGAATATTACAATTTATCTTAGCTACAGTGCAGAGATGTATTTTTTAATATTTATTGCGTTTTTATCGAAATATTCCGAATTTTGTTAATCGAAATGATTAACTTTTGCCAGAGAATTTCGGCTTGTGATAGATACATGGCTAACTTCATTGAATTATATTTAATATCTTTTTATTCAGTTAGTACTTGTATGATATTATTTGATCAAATATTTCCTATGTATCTAACCTTTTGCAAATTTTCAACAAATTCTGAATATTATTTCCATGTGTTTTTGTCATTTGAATCGACGTGATTATACGTTTCCCATAAGAACACAAATTAAAATCTTTATAACTTGTGAACGCTTTAGTGAATCGATTTAAAAATTGTACTAAAGATTCTAAACATATGTAAGGACATTCTGTACAATTTTCATTAAATTCTCAATATTTTGAAAATAGGAACAAAACATCCTTAATAAAATAAATTGCACAAATATTGTATAAGAGTAAAAAAAGCAAATTTTTTTGTTTTAAATAATATGATGAAAGTCAGTTTTTGCGTAAATGTAACAATCGCTAATTATTAAAATTATTATTAAAAATTCTCAAAAATCTCAAAAATTGCAAAAGAGCATTACAATTTTTTTCTTGGTAAGAAAAGAAACATATTAAATATAACATATACTCGTATACTCAAGGAAAATTAAAAATATATATATTCCTAAATCATATTTTCGTATTTTACAGTCAGATTAATTTAAATTTCTTTTTTAAGATTTGGAAATGCATATTGAGTATTCTTGAGTATTCTTGAAAACTTTCATTAGAATGTATAATATATATTATAATTCATTTTTATTTTAAGAGAAAAACACTCAACACATTATACTAAAAGATAACGAAATATGTCTTTTTTAACGAAATATATCTTTTCGACAAAATGTAAAGACATCTTTTCACTTTGTCGAAAAATAGGTACAAAACATCCTTAAAGTACTCCGTATGCTATGAATGAACAGAATAAATTATGACAAAATAAAATACACGAATATGAAGCTCTAAGTGCAAGTATAAAGTATACTAAAGTCTAATATGAGAATCTATCACCTGTCCAATACAACTCGCTACGTATTATAATCCGGCAAAATATTTTCATATCAATTATCTAATTATTCGACACGTAACGTAAATCTCGTTCATTTTTAATATAAATTTTTGCCTCGGTGAGCCGGTTTATAATTCATAGCAGTCATCCCGGGATGAATTATCGCGATATCGAGACTCGCAAAAGAGCCTAAAGTTTGCTTTGAGAGAGATAATCCTTTTTTATTTTATTTCTCTTTGATCGAGAAGATCGAGATGATTATCTTCAGCGGTATCTTCGTTCTTTATCATGGTCAGATCTTATTTCTTATAATCCTTATTCGAGACTTTTTCATTCATCAACGAACTTATCGCGATGAGTTTCGTCACGATTATTCTCATCGAGAAGTCTCGTGTGTTCGAGAAAGATTCCAAACCGGTTTTATTTCGACGAGTTCGATTTTAATGCCGTGCCTAATAATATTATAAATCATATTGTAATTTTATACATATGTAAAGTAGTTATCGTGTATAATACATATGAATATTCCTCTTTTTTATCTCAATCCAGAATTATCTCACATAAGTTAAAATAAATTAAAATAAAGTTTCTTGTCTCAAAAATATACGAAAGAAAGATTTTAGAAATCTTATTCCCACGTCACATCATCATTATATTAACGATTTGATATCGATTTTTGAGAAATATACAGGGTGACCCATTTTAACTTAGGCAGCCAAATAACTCGAAAAATAAGCACACTACGAAAAAATGGTTAGAATCAAAATTTCGTCATTTCGAGGGGGACGTACAATGACGTTAAAATCAGCCCCCCACCCCTCCCCCTGGGCGGTGAGGGGGGGCAAGTTTGAAATCTTAAATGGGAACCCCTATTTTTCATTGCATATTCTTGTAGCTTATCTCGAGAGCTTTCCAAAACACTATAATTAAGTACCTTTTTATTAAGTACTTTTTGAGTTATAAGGCTTGAAATAATTTCTTAATTTTACATAAACCATAAAATATCTAGTAAACCATTCATTTTTCGATTACCTTACCTTCATACTTTTATGTACAAAATAATGAGAGGAATCAATTGGTGTAAAGAAAACACATAGTTGTTTCTAAGAAAAAATATGTAATTTGCAATTAACAATTCCATATTTTTTCTTAAAAACAACTGTATGTTTTCTTTACACCAATTGATTCCTCTCATTATTTTGTACATAAAAGTATGAAGGTAAGATAATCGAAAAATGAATGGTTTACTAGATATTTTATGGTTTATGTAAAATTAAGAAATTATTTCAAGCCTTATATAACTCAAAAAGTACTTAATAAAAAGGTACTTAATTATAGTGTTTTGGAAAGCTCTCGAGATAAGCTACAAGAATATGCAATGAAAAATAGGGGTTCCCATTTAAGATTTCAAACTTGCCCCCCCTCACCGCCCAGGGGGAGGGGTGGGGGGGCTGATTTTAACGTCATTGTACGTCCCCCTCGAAATGACGAAATTTTGATTCTAACCATTTTTTCGTAGTGTGCTTATTTTTCGAGTTATTTGGCTGCCTAAGTTAAAATGGGTCACCCTGTATGTAGGATTATTAAAATTATTAATATTATTAATATTGAAATGCTATTACGCTTTTTTTTGAAATCGAAAACCCTTGTGGGTGTTTCATTGGGATTGTCCTTTTCGAACTTACAGCTTCCATCGCTGTGAATAAATATGGGTATTATTTTCCTGCCTCTGCAGCATCGAAATTTGAATTCATCGCGATATTATACCGGCTGCGAACCCTGCCTTCGGTTCGCAACATCCTCCACGAATCACCGCGGGCTAAAACGGAAAAGGAAGCGGAGAGAAAAGGGATATGGAAATCGTAGATCGAAGGGGTCATTATCGTTGTTTTATTTTTCAAAGATAGACTTTCATTGAGTACATGTAGACGCCGATTGGCGTATCATTATTTATTTTTTTCTAACGATATGACCAGTATTCGTCGACTATATCGATGGTACCTCGGCCATTTCAAGCGCTACATGCAATCATATCAGAAAATATACCATCACGGCAGAGTAATCCTACTTATATAATTCACAAAGTAAACATCAAATATACATGTGTTACGTGTAATAACTGCAATAATCATAAACTTTTAATTAGAATCGAGAGATACGCGATAGCTTAAGATAGATTCCAGAAGAAGATACCGGTGATTATCCCATAGGAAATAATATTAGGCAATTATTATCCATCCTTCGAGCCCCTAATGGCTCTTATCCCACGTAGGAACATAGGCCCATCTCGGGGGTTCGTTTTATCGATAATTGTGTGGAAGGGTGGCCCATATGGTAGGTCTCGCGAAAATATTTACTCCGTTTTCATCCAGCCTATTTCGCGGGATCGACCTTTCTGTTTTTGCCCAACACCTCGCCGACAGCTATCTCGTCAAAGTTGAATGTCACACGCACACAATTTCGCACCCTTATCCGTCTCGCGCTATTCCCTTCCCCTCCCGGACTGTCCGATGGTTTTTCTCCGACGCGAAAATGTCATGCTGCCCATGACGCGGCGCTCGTAAGAAGATGGATGAACGATGTCGAGCCGGGCTGGGGAGGGTTTGAGACCCTCGCCACGGTCGTCGTGCGTTTAAGCTCGTTATTTGGCGAACGCGTTATTGGTCCGCCTCGCTTGTTTTTCGATATTCTGCCCGAGACACCGTGGCTTTAATCTCTTCACTGCGATAAGACATGTATACGACCTCTGGGGACGAGATTGATCTTGGTCATTCCGGCTGACCTTCGGCGGGTTTATTTTAGGGTAGTTTGGTCGGCAACTAGGTGACTTTGATATCGGGAGGATAAAAAAAAGAAATGATGGCTGTTTTAGTTGCGCGAATTATTCAATGTTGAAAATTACAACAAAACTTTATCAAATAGGAGAAACAAAATTGCGCCCTTTTTCCGATCAAAGAATTTTAATTAAACTTATTCACAATTGAGTTTTCATGATTTGATAAAAAAATTAATATATAGAAAATTAACATTTGCAATACATATAATAGGCTCTTTTTCTCAAATTTAAAGTAAAAATAATAATCAATGTTTATAGCTTGGAAAAACATGGAAAATCTGGAATTTTCAGGAATTCTTTTGTACTTGAAAAAATCAGAGAATTCTATTCTTCTAGTCTAGAATTTTAATAGGACTCGGGGAATTTCTTTATAAAATCCTCTCTTTGATAATTTTGCTCTTGTATTGTAAATACTTATGAAATTAAATGAATTATGTTTAAAATATATTAAAAATATATGTATATCTACATTTATATATTCAATATCTTAATAAAATATTGAATTATAGCGAATGTTTAAACAGCAACATTCAAATAGGCGAGTAAATTATATATTTTAATGAAGTTTTGAAAAGTCCATAACTTTATGTCCATTTTGATGATAATTATCATATATTGTGTTTTTTTGTATGAATAATGTTGTTTATTGTAATTTCATATTGGATATAGAATAATGTTGTTTATTGTAATTTCATATTGAATATAGATAATTTAATGCATAATTAATTAATATTCTTGCGTACGAATTACGAGATGTTATGAATTATGTGTTCTTTATTTTTAATGATAAAAAATGAAAAATTTAAATAAAAAATGATTATCTTACAAAAGTACTTTTGTTAGATAGTAGTTTTTTTAATCCATTTATAAATCTAGCATTTGAAACTTAAGAGACTATTTTTCCTTTATACAGATGAAAAACGTTAGAAAACATATATAAAAATATTTATTTTAAAAAAATACACTATAAAAATGTTAAAATATTTTCTATATCTAGATTTTTGAACAAAAATACTTTAAAGATCAGTAAAGTTTTTAGGGGATTTTTTATAAGATTTAAGTAGATACTTTAATAATCTAATATTAATTTTTAGTATTAATTTTAGTATTAATTTTTGAAAACTTTTGAAAATTTTTGAAGATTTATAGCGAATGTTAAACAGCAACATTCAAATAGGCGAGTAAATTACATATTTTAATGAAGTTTTGGAAAGTACATAATTTTATATCAATTTGAGTGATAATTGTCGCATATTGTGTTTTTTGTATGAATAATGTTGTTTATTGTAATTTCATATTGGATATAGATAATTTAATGCATAATTAGTTAATATTCTTGCGCACAAATTACGAGATATTACGATTTTGGATTAAAACAATTATTTAAACGTAATTTATGATATATCAAATAACGTAAAATAGTCATTTTATCAAAAATATAATTTTCCATAAATTTATAACAATAACGAACTGAACGCAATTTGAAACTTTATGTACGCTTAAAACAATAATTTACCCATGTTTTTATTTTAAAAAGCAGCACGAGAGAACTATTCATTTATTTTCATGTCAATTAATATTTAGAATCTTGTGTTTTTTTTACGCAAGAAAAACTTGTTTAATCATGAAAATGTATCACATGTTGTTATATGAAAAACACGTTGTTAAAATATGTATGTATGTGTATGTTAATTAAGCGCGTACAAAAGGGAGCATTATCGACCAGTTCGAAAAAAAGTTAAAAATAAAAAGAGCATCCAGAGTAAAAGAGGCTGATGGAGAAAAGCATAAGTTTTTTGAATCGTTTTTTTTAATCGTTAAGAACATGATATCCGCGTGAGATAAAACGATTGTACTCGTTTGATCCGTACTTTCTATGACTCTTTCCCTATATTACTCTGCTTAAATATAATAATACATATTCGATGCTCTTTTTCAAGTCGACGCTTCTTTGGCTGGCCATTTATTCGCACGACGGCTGTATTGTTAAAAGTTATTTTTCCTTAATCAAGTCTTTTCTATTCATGGTTTCTTGTACACGCCTTTCCGTATCATTCTTTTGTTCTTTTCCGACGAGAGACAAGTGGTTGACGCAACTCCGTGAATAAGTAGACGTACGTGCCGACACATATGATTTCCTTGAGAAAGTAAAGTACGTCGATTGCGATGAGCCGACGCGACACAACATGACAGAATATAAGTCAAAGTAGTCAGAGAAAATTCTGGGATTCAGAGGATTTTCTAACAAAGTTGGCAAAATTCCACGCTTTTGGATAAAATCCAAAAAGTAGCAAAAACTAGTATTTAGTAACTAGTAACTAGTAACTAGTAAATAGCTTAAATTAGAAAACACTTTCTTAATCGACGAATATAAAGATAAAAATATTTTATATTTATTTTAACATTTTTTAATAGAAAGGGCCAGTTTTTACTACTGAATATCAATTTTTACTAATACTAGTATTTACTATAACTAGTATTAGTAAAAATTGATATTCAGTAGTAAAAAGTGGTATTTTCCGGCAAAAACTGGCCCTTTCTATTAAAAAATGTTAAAATAAATACAGAATATTTTTATCTTTATATTCGTCGATTAAGAAAGTGTTTTCTAATTTAAGCTTTTTCCAAAATAAAATCCACAATAAATTAAGAATCAACGCAGTAAGTAAATTAGTTTTTCCGTATGATTTATTAAAGTAAAAATATTTTTTTGCATAGAGCTATATAAATATATTTTAATATTAATTGTTTTTATAGCTTTTGTCAATTTTTATTTTATCGGATAAAATCCGCTCACAATAAAAGCCGAAATTTTTACCATGGTTTTTTTCGCTCACTGGGCATTTTCGTGTCCAACCGTGTTCTCCAGAGACAAATCTAGAGTCAATTTTTCCTTCAACAAATTTTACACTGTCAAAGATATTTTTTGCGGTAGTGTGAAATTTATCACGCATATTTGTTTCAACTTGGCAATTACATCTCTCTGACGATATACAGTCCAGCTGACAATGAAATTTACTAAAAAAAAAAAGAAAAAGAAAAACGATATTTCGTGTATCTGTACACTCCAAAAATCTAATTTACTGGTAAATGCTCGTAAATCTTTGATGAATTACGGTAGAGGTTTGTCAAAAGCGTGTCAAGTTTAGCGCTTTGGGAACTTTATCCCTTACAATTGCGCAGAGAGACATTTGGAGCTTGAATAAGTGATAAGTATAGGATAAGTACAGGATCGCAGTGTGAGTTATACAACATGTGTCCTCGTGTCAGCTTTATCGTCGCCGGGGCGTTGCCGGGAGAACCAAAGGCCCCACGAAGCTGCGATTATTCTAAAACCGGCCACACGCTGCGAGCAGAGAGAAAGAGCTGTTCGACTGGGTCAGCTCTAAGAGGCTTCTCCAGCTTTCTGTATATGAGCTATTCTATCTTGATAGTAGTTACACTCGCGATCCCGCCTCATGTTGATCACGAGATCTTTATGATTTATTACAGACTGACCATCTACTCGTGAGTTTATCCTAACGGAAAGCTTAATTATAGATTCTCTCGTCCTATTCGTGTCTCGTTGCTGTCCTGTTGAATCATACGTATTTCAATTTTTTTTTAGTGACATGATTTGAAAGGAGGCAATTATAAACCGATTTATATATAGACACAATCCGCGTATATATATGTGCATAAAAAAAAGTCTGAAAAGAATATAATTTATAATTCGAGAGAGTAAAAAAAAGTACCATCATCGAGATATTATGAATATACACGTAATTAAAAATTTTCTACGCTCTTTTTATATAACATTATTGAGTGTGACAAATCGAAAAAGGATTTAACTGTTTCAATATAGAGACACATTGAATAAATATATTATAAAGCTATTTAATATTCAAAATTCAAAATTATTTTAATGAAAATCCAATAACAATATGCGACAAATAACTTTGCTTTCTATCTCCCATTAAATTTCCATTATACATATGAGATATTTTCTGGCTTGCGTGGACAGATAATTCTAGAGCATATATGTATCACGAGAGACTATTGGGGGGAATTATTTTATAATTAAGTAAAGCTTTACACAGAATATCTTCCGTATACAGGATCAAATATAGGATATCGTGCTGCGTATGTAGATTGCCGCATTTAGTTCACCCTATATATCTTAAGAAGGGATGGGCGGGCGTAAAATACAGGGTTTGCGCAGACAACAAGACTACGTAAGCAAGGCAATCGTAAGGTATACCGGTATTCCGCTTCGGTGCGCGTTAATAGATATTTGTTCGCATCAAAGATATTAAAGGGCGGAATGTGCCTTAATAAATACTACCAGCTAACAGCAGAAGGCGGAAACAAACGCGTTGAATAATTACGGCGTAAATTTGCCGAGTAGATAGGTAAGAAGCCTCAGACATAGGAGACGTACGTACATATCTACGTGTACTCTGTTCGGAAACTTCTTGGCTTCTTCTTCGGGTCGTCTAGACAAAGTTAAACGGTGACTGACACATGGCAATTGGGGTTAACTCCCCGTGTCAATTGGCACTCGGATTTGATGCAAGTAAAATTCATTCGCCGACGTGTGTCTTCGTATGCAAAGTGTCGATAGCCCGCTGATGGATGAATACGTGTGTCATAATTCCGTCCCTCCCATTTTCCTAACTGGTAGAGTATCGGTAACGTCGAACCGAGCGCAGCATCATTCTTCTAATTTTTCACACGTTCCGATATCAATCTGATGACCTTTCATCGGTAATGTATTGTTTCACATTTTGAAAAACGGCAAATACAATCATCATTTACTACATATACAGGGTGTTCCATTTTAATGTCCCACTCCAAATAACTTTCTTATTTTTAATTTTAGAAAAAGATGTTTCAGACAAAAGTTGCATGGTTTCTAGGGGGACATAAGATGATGCCATTAGTTTGAGCTTGAAGAGTTACATGAAGGTTACGTGAAGGTTATTTTGAAATTTCTTAAATGGAACACCCTATATATTTTTGCATATTCTTGTAGCTTACCTCGAGAGCTTTCCAAAACACTATAATAAATTAGTTTTCCATGAAGTACTTTTCGAGTTATGAGGCTTGAAATCATTTCTTATAGTGGAAAAATAATTTATTATAGTGTTTTGAAAAGCTCTAGAGATATGCTACAAGAATATGCAAAAATATATAGGGTGTTCCATTTAAGAAATTCAAAATGACTTTCATGTAACCTTCATGTGACTCTTCAAGGTCAAACTAATGGCACCATCTTATGTCCCTCTAGAAACTATACAACTTTTGTCTGAAACATCTTTTTCTAAAATTAAAAATAAGAAAATTATTTAAAGTGGGACATTAAAATGGGACACCCTGTATAGAGGAATCACAGAAGAATTCATTGATCTAGATATTAGGGACTGACCTAGACCCACTCTCAATCTTTCTATTACTATTATATAAATAAATGTATATAAATTTTTGGAGTTACATATCCTTATATTTTTTAAGCTTACATTTTTCAGATGTATTTTAATTTAGATTTATTTGACGCTATCGAGAAGAAACCTAACCTAACCTATTACGTCTTAACGATATAAAGATTAGCATTCGATATGCTAATGAAAATGGGGATAGCAGTTCCCGTTGGGATGAAATTTTGCAGATTCCGATCACTTACACGAGGGACACCTCCTTACGACATCCCTCCTTTTCGGAGGGATATATGACAAATACTGGCATAGGAAATAACCGTCCCAACGGGAATGGGAACACGCGGGGATCGTAAGAGGCGGGGTAGATAATTGGATCGTGCCAATTCGATTCTGCTGGTTCAATTATACGCAATTGACCCGCTGACGTGTGAGACGCGTCTTTGTTCGTAGGCATGTCTGATAACTCTTCGTGGTGATTGACAGGTCGTGCGGGATCATTGGTATTCATCGGGAATACGTCCTATCGTGCAAATTTCATTTTTTTTTCCTTCTCTATTCTCTCCCCTTTCTCCGTCTCTCCGTTTCCCCTCTCTTTCTCTCCGTCTTTCTCTTTTCCCCGATCGCTCAATTTCCCCTTTTCAACACCCGTCTTCGTTAAATGAGTTTTCAAGAATTTGTTGTCGTACCCGGTGTTCTCTTCGTTGCCTCTAAAGACCTGTATCCTTATTTGATCCACCTCCGTGTTCGAAACTTCGTTAAAGTTTCTCGAAACAATTTCGTGATTCTTAATACAACGATAATTGTTTATTTTCGCGCACTTAATGTTTTTATTAAATTTTATCGAAAATCGCCGATGTACTGCCATAGGACGAATGTCCCAATCACCTTCAGAGTACCATTTCGATCGAGCGCGAGGGAAAACATCGTTTATTCTGCAATATTGTCAATATTGACAGTATCCAACAACATGTTGGATGCGAAATATATATATATATATAAAGGAACATGAATTTGATAGCAAATGATAGCCAATATCGACATAATATAATATATCCTATATCAACGTACTAATGTATTCCAATACGCTGTAGGGTACATATACATGAATATATATTGTAGAGTCAGGGGATATATATATAATTAAATATTTAATATATATAAAATATATATTTAAAAAAAAAATATATATATATATATATCAATTAGAATATATTGAGACGCTCACGGGTACATTATCTCTATAAATGCCATCAAAAGCACGCAAACGAACATTTAAGAGACAACTTTTACTTTTTTTTTAATTTTATAATTTCTCAAAATGCCAGAAAACTCTCTTGCGACGACTATAAGTTTCAAATTAAGAGTCATCTCCTTTAAAGCGAAGTCTCTTTCTCGGTATTAATGTATGGGAAATCCGTCGAGGAAAAATACGGGCTTATCTTTCATGGGATTTCCGAAGAGCGCGAAAAAAAGCGAGGATCCTCGACGGAACGAACGTAACGAACGGCAAAAGAATACGGAGGAGAACATCACGAAGAGAGAGAGGAGATGTAACCATCTGGTTTTCGAAGCGTCCAACTTGTGTCCCGGCATAAACGTCGGATAATCTATGATCTACTGTATAAGCGATTCGTCGCCCGCCGTACGACGGTTTTATAACAGCTCGATTTCTTATGCAATCCCGTATTTTCCGATCGCGCGAGAGAGAGAGAGAAGAAGGGAAACGAGGGGAAGGAGATTCGTTGCACGAGAAAAAAAAAGCTCTCGCGAGAAAGAGCTGCATAGTTTATCGATCGATCTCCGTCAAGGAACAAGAGTCGCGCCTGTTCGGAGAACTTTGGTTCTCTCCTCGTCATGAAAGAGGAACTATTCCCCATGCGATAACTCGAATTTCCGACCATCGTGGAAATTCGAGTGTGCACGGGCGAAAAATTCTCTTGCCGGGAATATATAAAACTTTTCCCCTGCCACATATATTTTTGCGCGTGCATTAAGGTTTAGAGAAATTATTTAGATTTTATAGCTTAAAAATAGAAGGATTAATCGCACTGAAAAAAAATCTGGTCGCATTAATTAGAATTCTGGTAGATTCAACCAGTATGTCTGTTGGAAAATGGACGAACCAGAATTCTTGTAGGAATTACCAGATGAATCTGATTAATTTCTTCCTGTTAAATTTACCAAATTTTCTGGTTAATAATACTAAACTCACCAGTAACAAGTACAAGTCGCTTAAAATTTTTTCCATCTAATCTCAAAAGTCTGTTTAATATTCTGAATTCCAACAAAATTGTTGGATAAATTCAATCCAGATTATTGAATAAATTATTTTAAATTTAGTTTGTTAAAAATTAAACTGATAAACAGTGCACTGAAAAAAAATCTGGTCGCATTAATTAGAATTCTGGTAGATTCAACCAGTATGTCTGTTGGAAAATGGACGAACCAGAATTCTTGTAGGAATTACCAGATGAATCTGATTAATTTCTTCCTGTTAAATTTACCAAATTTTCTGGTTAATAATACTAAACTCACCAGTAACAAGTACAAGTCGCTTAAAATTTTTTCCATCTAATCTCAAAAGTCTGTTTAATATTCTGAATTCCAACAAGATTGTTGGATAAATTCAATCCAGATTATTGAATAAATTATTTTAAATTTAGTTTGTTAAAAATTAAACTGATAAACAGTGCACTGAGAAAAAAATCTGGTCGCATTAATTAGAATTCTGGTAGATTCAACCAGTATGTCTGTTGAAAAATGGACGAACCAGAATTCTCGTAGGAATTACCAGATGAATCTGATTAATTTCTTTCTGTTAAATTTACCAAATTTTCTGGTTAATAATACTAAACTCACCAGTAAAAAGTACAAGTCGCTTAAAATTTTTTCCATCTAATTTCAAAAGTCTGTTTAATATTCTGATTTTCAACAAGATTTTTGGATAAAATTCAATCCAGATTATTGAAGAAATTATTTTAAATTCAGTTTGTTAGAAATTGAACTGATAAACAGTGATGCAAGAAGAGGAGCTCAAGCACACACAATCAGAGAGTCAGCGTCCTCTTTCTGGCACTACTGCTCGTAAGAGAAAAAAATATACTTTGAATTTAATATTAATACTAGTTCTTTATATAAATTTCATGGCAAATAATGCGAGTTAAGTTAAGAGTGGCTCGCCGCCTAGCGGCAAGCAAAGAAATTAATGTAACAAGAAATTAATGTAACAAGAAATTTTATAGATCCGATCAGAAAATACTAACCAAATCCTTATAGTAAAATCTACTAAACGTTCTAGTCATAAAAAATCGAATTTTATCATGATAACTAGAAATTCTTGTTTAATTTAATCAAAATGCCTTCAATCATATACGTCTTGTTGATATAATCAAAAATCGATTTTTCTCAGTGTGTCAATTAAAATTGAAGGCGAATTAAAATCTCGAGTATAACGAAATCTTATTCTTCCATTTATCCCGAGTGCTCTTTATCGAAATAGAGATTTAATCCCCAAGATCAGTTACCCAGAGATATTAGACGAGATGGGAAAATTGTTGAAAATTGAAATCGGTGCGACGAGCAACGAAGAAACTCTAATTAAATCCAACTTTACATTTAATTCATCGATTTCTCGCCACAATCTCCCCACAATCGCGATACGCATAGTATGCAACAGTAGATATACATCAAGAAGACACCACGATTCGTGACATAATGGACCGATTGTCTCTGAAAAGAAGCAATTTGGCGCGTGTTGGCAAAATTCTACATTTTTTCATAAAATTTATATTAGTTGTAAAAACTATTATGAATTTCGGGAAACAAAATTTGATCTTTTGTATTAAACATGTTAAAATAAATAGAAAATCTTTTTATCAATATTCATCAATTTCAAATTGATGAAGAAAATGTTTTCTAAATGCTTTTTCTTTATTCAAAGTAAAATCTGTAATAAATTAGGAATCGATATAATAAACAATTTTTTGTTTTCTTCATCTTTGCAAAAGATGCTGAAAGGTAAGCACAAACTAGGTCTACGTAAAAAGTATTAAGTCCTAAGGTAAAAATTTTAAATTATAATAAAATTAAATTATATTTTTCTTAAATTAAAAATTAATATAAAATTTATAATAACATTTTTATTTTCAAAATTTTTATTTTGAATTTTTATTTTGAATCTTATTTGAATTTTATTTTTTTATTAACTATAGTGACTAGACAGTATGATTTATTAAAGTAAAAATATCTTTTCATAAAGTTACATGAACATATTTTAGAGTTACATATTATTTAAAGTTATTTTTACAGTTTTTGCCAGTTTGCTCCGTTAAATAAAGTCGGAGACTGTAAAAACCGGAATTTACCATGGTTTTTACCGCTTACTGGACTTTTCCGGCCAATCTTGGCGCGCATACATGTGTGTACGGATGCATCATCTGGCGGTATTCTTCTTCTTCTTCTTCTTCTTCGCGGAGGACATGTGGCCGCAGTGTGTGTTTGCGCCCCTCGGAGGAGGTTTGCATCGGCCTTTCTCTTCGCATATGCAACCTCCGTCGCCCTCGTACCTCCACCTCCCTTCTTCCCCCTTTCTCCCTCGCCATCTTGTCCTCACTCGTTCATTTTCTCCGCATGTCCGGAGACATGCTCTCCTGCAAAGACGCAACATCTGCGCATCGCGCGGAGACGTTTCGTCCTCCTCGCAGAACGAATCTATCGGACGTCCACTGCTATGACGAACGGAGGAACTTTCCCGTTGGGATGGACAATATTTTTCGAGAAAATATCGGGAATTTTATACGCGAACGTCGGAGAGATAAATTCCCCCTCTTCCTGTATCGCGGAAAGAAACGGATTTCGTTTCCTTCGACGAGAGCGAGAACTGATTCTCAATCTCTTTCAGTTGCGCAAATCGATTCATTGCTTCTTTTTTCGTCAGCGTGTGTATTCGTAAATTGAAACTCTCCCTAGACCGATCGCGAGAAAAAATATCGAAACTGTAATGTTTACTCCCGAATAACTGCGAGTTTATTTCCGATTCTCTTTATTTGACAAAGGAAAATATATGCGAAATATTGTATACAAATCATATAACACACGTATTGTTTTAAAGGACTTTAATTTAAAATACACTTTACTAGTTTCGCATGGAGAAAAATCGATTTTTGATTTTATCAACAAGACATATATGATTGAAGACATTTTGGTTAAATCAAACAAGAATTTCTAGTTATCATGATAAGACTCGACTTTTTATAACTAAAACATTTAATCGATTTTGCTATAAAGATTTGGTTAGTATTTTCTGGTTGGATCTATCAAATTTTTTACATTAATTTCTTTGCTTGCTTCTTAACTAAACTCATATTCAATATTTTCCATAAAATGTATATAAAGAACTAGTATTAACATTAAATCCAAAGTATATTTTTTTCTCTTACGAGTAGTAGAGCCAGAAAGAGGACACTAGCTCTTTGATTGTGTGTGTTTGAGCTGCATTCTCTTCGTTCATCACTGTTTATTGGTTTAATTTTTAACAAATTGAATTTAAAATAATTTATTCAATAATCTGGATTGAATTTATCCAACAATTTTGTTGGAATTCAGAATATTAAACAGGCTTTTGAGATTAGATGGAAAAAATTTTAGACGACTTGGTACTGGTGAGTTTAGTATTATTAACCAGAAAATTTGGTAAATTTAACAGGAAGAAATTAATCAGATTCATCTGGTAATTCCTACAAGAATTCTGGTTCATCCATTTTCCAACAGACATACTGGAATCTACCAGAATTCTAATTAATGCAACCAGATTTTTTCTCAGTGTACTGTTTATCAGTTTAATTTTTAACAAACTAAATTTAAAATAATTTACTTAATCTGGATTAAATTTATCCAACAATCTTGTTGGAATTCAGAATATTAAACAGGCTTTTGAGATTAGATGGAAAAAATTTTAGACGACTTGGTACTGGTGAGTTTAGTATTATTAACCATAAAATTTGGTAAATTTAAGAGGAAGAAATTAATTAGATTCATCTGGTAATTCCTACAAGAATTCTGGTTCATCCATTTTCCAACAGACATACTGGAATCTACCAGAATTCTAATTAATGCAACCAGATTTTTTCTCAGTGTACTGTTTATCAGTTTAATTTTTAACAAACTAAATTTAAAATAATTTACTTAATCTGGATTAAATTTATCCAACAATCTTGTTGGAATTCAGAATATTAAACAGGCTTTTGAGATTAGATGGAAAAAATTTTAGACGACTTGGTACTGGTGAGTTTAGTATTATTAACCAGAAAATTTGATAAATTTAAAGGAAGAAATTAATCAAATTCATCTGGTAATTCCTACAAGAATTCTGGTTCGTCCATTTTCCAACAGACATACTGGAATCTACCAGAATTCTAATTAATGCAACCAGATTTTTTCTCAGTGTACTGTTTATCAGTTTAATTTTTAACAAACTAAATTTAAAATAATTTACTTAATAATCTGGATTGAATTTATCCAACAATCTTGTTGGAATTCAAAATATTAAACAGACTTTTGAGATTAGATGGAAAAAATTTTAGATGACTTGGTACTGGCGAGTTTAGTATTATTAACCAGAAAATTTGATAAATTTAAAGGAAGAAATTAATCAGATTCATCTGGTAATTCCTACAAGAATTCTGGTTCATCTATTTTCCAACAGACATACTGGTTGCATCTACCTGAATCCTAATTAATGCAACCAGACTTTTTTCTCAGTGCAGGCATTAATCGAAATTTCTCTCTCTTTCTCTCTTTCTACGCAGTTTATTTTATTAAAATTACAAATTTTCTTCCCTCTCTCGTATATCGAATTTGCGCCAATACGGTCAACTCCAACATTTTCGCCTCCGATATATCCCTGATATCGTCAGTGGCGAAAACCTTTCGGAATTCATCAACAATTCCGAGAAACATCGAGAAGCACTTAAAAGTAGATGGCAACAAATCACTGGTGGTACGCCGCGTACATTTTTAAACAAGCCGTTCGTGGCACTCGTTACGTGGGAGGACGACGGCAATTTATTTAAGAAGTGTCCACACGTAGTAGCCACGTCGAAAAGAGAGAAAGACTGTCGTATCGGCGACACACGCGTGCATAGATGGTGAGACGATGGAGCATAGAGAGATCAAAAACACACACACGTAGAGCAAGATCGCGGGTGGACAGTGGCGTATGCTTGCTTTTTCACGACACTCGGTCTTTGATCGGCTTTATGAAAATCCGATAATAACACTGGCCGACGATGGGTGGCTCTTGTTTTGTCGCCGACTCTCGCCGACTCTGCTTTTACCGGGTCGTCAATAGTTGCGCCGTAGACTCGCTATGACTCAAAAGTTATATCGAGAAGAAGAGAAGAAAATATGGAGAGAAAAAGAGAGAAAGAGACGGGAGTGAGGAGGGGTGGGGTAATCGAACCTCGGTGATTGCCACGCGTTAAGGCGTCCCACACGTCTACCTGTATACATACGTATACGCAAATATGTGTATGTGTGTGTGTGTGTGTGTGCAAACAAACGAGCAACCTCCAAGTGCCTACGCGCGTTTAATATTTCCGCGTCACGTTCGAACCTTAGCGGAATCACGAACCTTATTCCGACCCCATAAAATCGGCGAGATAACACACGCGAGGGAACGGTGTTCTCGATCGACTTTACGTCAGCTAATTTTATCGCCACCTTTCTCATCCCCTGCCGTGGATGTCGGTGAAAAAGGCCGTGGCTGATGGGATTTGACAAGCGAGGGAATACGACGCCCCCATATCGTTGAGACCTTCGCGAAGAGGGAACATTGCTAACGATCTCGAATAAAATTCAATGAAAGTCGCTAAACTTACTGTCACGAGATGTAAACATCATTATATTATAAAATGATACCGTTATTATTTAAATCGATATTATATTGTCCCTAATATTTTTCGCAATTAATTTCGGCTTAATTTATCAGATGGATAATATTGAAAATTGAAAGAAGTTAGGAAAATTCATATACAGGGTGTTTCATTTTAATTTCCCCAGGCAAATATTTCGGAAAATAATGAAAAATCGAAAAAATGTTTCAGACAAAAGTTATATGGTTTCTAGGGGGACATAAGATGGTGCCATTAATTTGACCTTGAAGAATCATGAAGGTTATGTGAAGGTCATTTTGAATTTCTTAAATAGAACATCCTATATATTTTTGCCTATATATATTTCCCTATATATTTTTTCCTATATATATTTTCCTATATATTTTAAAGTTATATGGTTTCTGGGGGGACATAAGATGGTGCCATTAGTTTGACCTTGAAGAATCACATGAAGGTTATGTGAAGATCATTTTGAATTTCTTAAATAGAACACCCTATATATTTTTACACATTCTTATAGCTCATCTCGAGAGCTTTCCGAAACACTATAATTAAGTTAGTTTTCATTAAGTACTTTCCGAGTTATGAGGCTTGAAATTATTTCTTTATTTTACGTAAACCGTAAAATATCTTGTAAAATATTCATTTGCCGATTATCTTATCTTAATACTTTTATGTACAAAATAATGAGAAGAATCAATTGGCGTAAAGAAAACACAGAGTTGTTTCAAAGAAAAAATATGTAATTGTTAATTGCAAATTACATATTTTTTCTTAAAAATAATTATGTGTTTTCTTTACGCCAATTGATTCCTCTCATTATTTTGTACATAAAAGTATTACTATAAGATAATCAAAAAATGAATATTTTACAAGATATTTCACGGTTTATGTAAAATTAAGAAACATTTTTTCGATTTTTCATTATTTTCCGAAATATTCACCCGGGGAAATTAAAATGAAACACTCCGTATATGTGTATTATTTTTTATTCACGTAATGAATTAAATGGACATTTTATGCGGAATTAATCATCGAATTCAACCCTTTGATAGACCCTTCGACTGGTTTTATCGCGCTGTCATTTCCATCAACGACGTTCCCACGAAGAAGTTGTGGAACTAACTGTCCACTTCCTCTCCTCTTTACGCCTTCGGATTCTGAAGCATGTTTTTCTAAACAAGGTACGCGCACAAAAACTTGATTTCCAATCTTTCACGTCACGGCGCGACAAATCCGGGGATAAACGTGATTGAAATCGACGTGAGGGACGTCGTTACACAATCCGGGACAAGCTCGATGAATACATACACATATATATCGTCATCGCCAAACGTCAAACTAACAGCGTACATAGCTGGCAGCGTACCTAACAAGTGTCGTCTCTCGCAAGATTCCGTGTACCTAAACCAAGTTTCGGCAAATAATACGCCTATCCGAAAACTGATGTTCCGCGAGCGCGGAGGCGGCCGGGATGTGTTTCCGCGCACATATTCCAGGTGCTGTTTATAAATTAATCACACTGCCTAGTTTATCAACGATCGTACGACAAAGTTAAACAGGCTGTGTAAACGCGAGTGCGCGCGCGCGCGCGTATGACACACACACACACACACATTGAACGTAGTTCTCGCGCCGCGAGCCCAATGCCAGTCCATTAAGTTTCCCTCGAACTTGACCTAGTGCCTCGCGAACATTGCGAACCGAATCGGCGACTGCATCCTTATCGAAGCATTTGCATTCAAAGACGGTAAATCTACTACTTTTTATTCCTTGCTTTCCGTAGCATTTGCTACTACAACCTGTTACTCTTACAAGGAAGGGGGAGGGAGGAAATGCGCTTTCTCTTAGAATTTTAACATTCTCATTCATGTCGTTCGACACGTTTCTCGTTCGGTCAGTAAGAGCGAAAAGTAACTAGTCCTTTTTTAAATTTATGTTAGTCTATTAGTCTATTAAGCAGGAATGTTGATACTCGAAAAAAAATCTTGATTAGGAAGGAAAGGAAAAAGTATTTAATGATTTAGTAGTAATGATATTAATTTCGACAGAATTTTAAATTTTTTAACAGTGTCATATAAATGTCATATAAAATTCATCTTTTTTTATTAGAAAATTAAAAGACTGCAATTTATTATTATATCTCTAATTCAGGAATGGTAATTATTTTTGCACCTCCGAAAAGGATGTTTTGTATGTAAAATCCCAGTAAAAAGTAGCTGAAAATCCACGATGACGACGAATATATCCACTTTTGATGTATTTTGAGTAAGAAATTGTGTGGAATATTACAATTTGATCCTACAGTGCAGAGATGTATTTTTTAATATTTATTGCGTTTTTACTGAAATATTCCGAATTTTATTAATCGAAATGATTAACTTTTGGCAGAGAATTTCATTTTGTGACAGATGTATGGCTAACTTCATTAAATTATATTTAATCTTTTTAACCAGTTAGTACTTGTATAATATTATTGAAATATTTCCTCTGTATCTAAACTTTTGCAAATTTTGACAAATTCTGAATATTATTTCCATGTTTTTATCATTTGAATCGTTATACGTTTCTCTCATAAGAACACATGTTAATTCGGTGCAAATTAATATCCTTATAATTTGTGAATCGATTTAAAAATTGTACTGAAGATTCTAAACATATGTAAGGACATTCTGTATAATTTTCATTAAATTCTCAATATTTTGAAAATAGATACAAAACATCCTTAAGCAGTAATTATTACTTTTTTTTTTTAATTGAGACAACAATATCGCGTATCACGATCCATCGATTATCAATTTCACCGATTCACGAAAGACAGAACACCTTGGGTTTACATTCGGAAATTTATCCGCACGTGCGGCTGCCCTCGTTACAAGATCTACTCCCTCGTTACATAATTCCCTATCTCGAAATTATTAATCCGTAGATTACGTCACGTCCTCTCCGCCACGCAAGCGGATATAAAATAAACAATCGCATGCACGGTATTAGATCGGGGTGGTTCAATCAGAGATTAGGATCGTATTCAGCTATCGATATCGCAATCAATTAAAGGGAGTTACCGGAAATTCCGTCTCAAACGCACTTTGACGCAGAATGCGTGATTGAGGACAATCCGATTGATTCTCATCTCCTCCTCTATCCCTCTATATTTTCTCTCTCTCTTTCTCTCTCTCCTTTCATCTGTCTCCCTCTTCCCCCTCTTTCTCTCTCTCTATCTATTTCTCGCTAGTGTATATACGCGCTGCTATATCACCTGACCTCGCTCTCCGATAACTTATATCGTGAGAAAGGGAATCTCGGGCTCTGAAAACTCGATCCGTCTCTGTACGCGTCATTCGACCAGCGGCAATCGATGGTTATGGGACTAGAAAATATGCGCGAGCGTCTCTCAGTGTTCTCTCCTTTCCTCCTCGTCCTATCCAGCTCTCTGCATTTTCGATTGTCCGCCTCGCGCTGGCCCGTCCCCTGGTGAATTTATTATGCCAGTTGAATTACTTTGAATTTTCGAATGCATCGCGCGAAATGATGCTTGCTCAATGGAGTAAATTATTCCGTAGCGATAAATTTACCATTGACCTTCTGTCCTCCGATTTTATTGCTTGTCGAGAGCAAAAATCACCAGGGGGGGAAGTTTTACGGGAAATACTTGAAATTTTTAAATCGCATGACATTGATTCTTATCATTTCAGGATCTCTCATGTCTCAGAAAATCGTTAAATCTATTTTGAACATTTTTGACAGTTTGAGCAAAATACGTATATTCACATTTTTCTGTTTACAAAGATTATCTGTTGAAAAATTGTAATTTTTTTTTACGAAAGTTTCGACCTCGACAACATTTTCCAGACTTGTCTCAATCTCTTGAGACACTTTTCGCGAAATAACGTTGTCTTGACCTACACCGTTAGAAAGGATATATCTTTTTACGGAATGTTCGCGGCGACATTTCCAACGAGTTTTAGGATGTCGGAATCTAGTGCGCCGATTGCTCCCAGTAAACTGCGAAAAACATCAATTGCAATTTTGTTCCAATATAAATTTCTGTATGGGTTAAGAATATAGAAAATAATACTCGACATACAAGTCGGAATAACATGCCGATAAATTTTACTTTCGGCGCGAATTGTACACAGTAAAAAATTTTGTGTTAAATTTAACATATTTCACATGTCAGAATTTATCCACTCTAATTTTAATGTTAATTTAACAGAAGGCAAGTATGTAAATAAATAACACAAGTAATATGTTTAAAAATTAACACAAAAGTGTAACACTTAAACTTTATCTGGAAATAAAATTTATGTTAAATTAACATATTTATAATGTTAAATTTAATTAAAAGAAAATGTTATTCTTACATTTTTGTAATAAATAACAGAAGAGATATGTCGATTTAACATATGGAAACTGTTATAGAGAGAAAAATAATACAACTTATCTATTCATTTTAATATATAACATATTTCATCAAAAATTTCGTGGATTTACATATTAATTGTGTTGTTTTAACTCTTAGAAACGATGAATATTAACTCAACGCAGAAATGCCAAAATAACGCAATGATAATATGTTATATTAACATAAAAGTATGTTAAAAATTTAACATAAAAATTTTTACATGAGAAAATTTTAACAGAAATACAAAATGTTTTTTACCGTATATAATAATAATATAAAAAACGCCAGCATTATGTTACTAATACAATTAACTTTTATTTAAATTAATTTTCACACATGTATTTTGATTCTCTTCGATTAATTCTTTTTTTTAAATTTAATTAGATTTAATTAAAAAATAAAAAGTATGCAAATTTAAAATAATTTTAGATGCTTTAGAAAGAACAACATTTTTCTCTTAGTTTACAGTTAAAAAAGACATAAATAGAATATGCCCGGTCACTCTGGTACTTTACAGTGATTGCGCAGTTAAGGATTAATCTCGCGTAAAGAGTCTCGACAGTTTAAAAATTAAACATCGTGTTACAGTAATTTCAGCAGCGTCATTCGTCGCTATTTCTTTATTCGAGTTCATTTACTTTTATATTACGTGTATAACGCACGAGTGGATAATTTCTACGCAATAAGAGTGCAATAATTTATAATATTGTCAGATAATATTATTTAATAATATTATTAGAATTTATAATATTATTAGGTAACATTTTTGTGGCGTGATGAATTTTTTGACAGGCGAATCAAAGCACGTGGCGTCCTTGTGAGATCGTCCTGGATCGTTTTTCCAGGATCAACTGTCGATTTCTCTTTATATGCCGCAGTTTTTAATCCCTCACCATTACTTTTTTTACGAAAACAAGCTATAAATCGCAAGTCATAATCCAAACACGAATCAATGAATTACTCGATCTTTAATATCTCTCGACAAGTAATTCAATTATTGTTTTTCTTTAATTCTCTACACCAGACCTATCTGTACGTAAAGAATATCTCACTGTTGCCTGCACGGTAAAAAACATTTTGTATTTCTGTTAAAATTTTTGTGTTAAATTTTTAACATGAATTTTTAACACTCTTATGTTAATGTAACATATTATCGTTGCGTTATTTTGACATTTCTGCGTTGAGTTAATATTCACCGTTTCTAAGAATTAAAACAACACAATTAATATGTAAATGTAAACAAATTTTTGATGAAATATGTTATATGTTAAAATGAACAGATAAATTGCGTTATTTTTCTCTCTATAACAGTTTCCATATGTTAAGTCGATATATCTCTTCTGTTATTTATCATAAAAATGTAAGAATAATATTTTCTTTTAATTAAATTTAACATTATAAATATGTTAATTTAACATAAATTTTATTTGCAGATAAAGTTTAAGTGTTACACTTTTGTGTTAATTTTTAAACATATTATTTGTGTTATTTATTTACATACTTGCCTTCTGTTAAATTAACATTAAAATTAGAGTGGATAAATTGGGACATGTGAAATATGTTAAATTTAACACAAAATTTTTTACTGTGTATTAAGACAACGAATTGATTCGACGAATTATGATGAAGTTTACTGACAAGAAAAATGTCTCAACATCGCAAATTTAATTCTGATATCGTAACGAATTAAAATTGGAGAAATCTGTAATAAATGATAAAATTTAGGAAGATAGATAACGCAAAGTTAATTTTGTATCTTCTATAGTAAATAATTCAAGATAAGTTCAATTTAATGAAACTTTATTTCAAGCTCCCCTTCAATCTCATCGCGCTCAATTAACACATCAAGAATGAAAAAAATCCCGAAAGATGGTATCTGATAAATGGTAGATTTTAGAGAACCGGTCTCTCTTCTTTGATACTCGGGATCTGTCTTCTTGCCAAGTTGATCGACGTAGAATGAAAAATTTCGCCAGTTAAAAACTTCAACGTGGAGAACGCGCGGCGGATGTGCGATGAGCGCGAGCGATTTCAAGCGAACCCGAAGCGAGCGATGAAGTCAACGAGTGAAGAAACTGCTCGAACAGATCATCTTGGAGCGCTAGTAGAAGCGGAGAGACGGCGGCGGACAGCTGGTTGAACGAACGGCAGGAGGAGGAAAGCCGTCGCCGCCGATGTGTGGTTTTGCTAATGTTTGGCTAACCAGAGGAGCGAAGAGGAGAGAAAGAGAGAAAGGAGAGGCAGACGACCGACCGGACGTAGTCCCGGTGGGAAGGAGTAAAAGGGCGAAAAAAAGGAGACACAAAACGAGAGACGATGACGAAAACCGGGCGCAGCCCGGGGAATCACAGAAGCGGGATGAGAAGGAGAGTGGGAGGGAGGGAAAGATGAAAGAGAAGGAGGAGGAGGAGGAGGAGGAGAGGGAAGGGGAGACTGGAAGGTCCAAGGAGCAAGACACAGTCTATATGACGAAGAAACTGCCGGTCCCCGGCTCCGGAGAACCGGTTCTTCCCATTATCGCCGCTCCTCGTCGTCCACGCGACTCCCCGTCCTCGTCGCACGCCACGCGAACGTCGAGCGACCGGCCCGGTCTGGCCTGGCTCGATGCACCTGCAGCTGCAGCTACACACCGTTCATCAGTTACGGCCGCTCCGCACACGCGCGCGTCCCCTCCGTCTTCCCCGACCCCCTCTTACGCTCCGCAACCTGGGCAGCAGGCTTCAGCCTCTCGTCCTCTCATTCGGAGCTCTTGGTTCTCTCTTTTCTTCTGGGCTAAGCGAGCATGTTCCGCTCGTCTTCTTCTTCTCCTTCTCTTCTGGAACGAGCGAGCTGATTCTGCCTTCCTCTCTTCCCCTTCCTCCGGTTCTATCACACGATCGTTTCACAAGCTCGAGCCGTTTCCTACCCTTCCTTATTCCGCAGCTATTCGTGAGCTCCTTCTCCTTCTCGCACTCTCGCCGATCATACACACACACACACACACACACCGGCGTAGCCCATTACCCGATATATAATTTGTTCATTGGAGAGAGAAAGAGTACCCCGGGGCTATCATCCGCAGAAGCCAATCTCACGGCGCACAAAACGCCGTTCTCCTTTGTCCCGTCCGAGAACCCGCAGAAGAACTTTAAGGACGAACGTCTTCTCGCTTCGCGGGAAAGAAATGGGCCTCCACCGTTTTATCTCATCCTCCTCCTTCGGTAGCCGGTCCCGATGATCATCGCCAGTAATATCGAAACGGTATACCCGTTATATATTGAATTTCCGTTTGAAACTATATACACGGTGTTTCCCGATGAAACGTAATCTCGTAATCGCGATGATCTTGATCTTGGACGAAGAAAGAAATTTGTACAAATACATACGTGTCTAGTGTAACTTTCCTGCGTCGTAAATTTCAGCAGGTGTATCTAAGCACCTGTTCCGATCGTTTTAGAAGCGTACACGTGAGTCAAAACCGAAAGTCTCTCGTCAATTTTTGTCGTAATGACTAAAATTTCAAATTATTATCTGATATATAAAAAATTGCTTCTTCATCTTTGAAAGAGGTGGGATTAAAAATTTAGATAAGAGCCACGATGTCGTGCATCTAGTGCATCGGGATGCTTGATAATGTGATCAATTACACGGTAAAAAACATTTTGTATTTCTGTTTAAATTTTCTCGTGTAAAAATTTTTGTGTTAAATTTTTAAAATTTTCTCGTGTAAAAATTTTAAAAAATTTTTAACATACTCTTATGTTAATGTAACATATTATCATTGCGTTATTTTGACATTTCTGCGTTGAGTTAATATTCACCGTTTCTAAGAGTTAAAACAACACAATTAATATGTAAATGCACGAATTTTTGATGAAATATGTTATATGTTAAAATGAACAGATAAATTGCGTTATTTTTCTCTCTATAACAGTTTCCATATGTTAAGTCGACATATCTCTTCTGTTATTTATCATAAAAATGTAAGAATAATATTTTCTTTTAATTAAATTTAACATTATAAATATGTTAATTTAACATAAACTTTATTTCCAGATAAAGTTTAAGTGTTACACTTTTGTGTTAAACAATTTTTAAACATATTACTTGTGTTATTTATTTACATACTTGCCTTCCGTTAAATTAATATTAAAATTAGAATGGATAAATTGGGACATGTGAAATATGTTAAATTTAACACAAAATTTTTTACTGTGATAATATATAACATACATATAACATATAATATGTAATATATAACATATATATTCTTAATCCAAATTTAAAATTGAATTAAACTGATGTTTTTATATATACATTATCAAAATATAATAATACTCTTTTTATTCAAATACTTTATCATAAAAAATTTATTTTATTATATTTTATTATTTTATTATATGTAATAATATGTAATGATCTGCCTTTCTCCTTTTCTTTCTAATTTTCTCATCCATGCAAGTTTTTCAAAAGTATTTAACTATTAATAAATACACTTGATCGATCGCTGCCTTTTTGTTATTTACACACATTGCGATTGATTTTCGCGATAACATTACATCCATCATCCGTCATCATTACATGCATTTTCTTCGATAGACTTACAGAAACTGTTGAAGCTTTTGCCTACAGTCGAAGAACACCAGCTTCGAGCTGTCGGTATCGATTTTACTCTGTATCGAAATTCTCGAACGAACGGTGAACATCCGTGCGTAATAATCGGATTATAGAATCGGAATAACTGGCATGTGCTTCGTAATTGCATTTTTCGTGCCCTTTTGGTACAGGAGACGATGTGTTCTACAGGTTCGCATTGTTACAAAGCGCAGCTAAACCACAATACCATGTGGTCGGTAACTCAATATACCTGCGAATATCGGCGTATTATATCGATCAAATTTGGAATGTCGAGTTCTATTGACAGTCCTCGGTTTCTCTTATTAATTGGACAATTACAAGGAAACATTTGCAGGTTTGAACAGTAGCTGATGGCGATTTAGACGGTGAGCGGGACACAAAAGATGCTTATGCGAAAATTATTATTTCGCGAATGAATCGCCTTGGTGACAACAAGTCACCAAAGGTGCATGCAAATATTTAAGTTGAATGAGCAGTATGTTGCAACCAAAATGGCAAATGATCGCGGTACTTTGTATATCTAATGACTTTAGCGGGGATACAGAGACCCCCTAATAAGAGTCTAGACATCAGGCGATCTGCTTCTGCATGTTCACGCATGACTCGGTCTACCAATTTATGACGTAAAAGTGAGAAAAATATTAAGAGATAATGGGTGGACACTGTGATTTATAAAGTATTTAATTCATGTTTTGTCGTAAACAAAACATATTTTAATTAACGTTTCGTTTGTTTATTTTATTTTATATTCATACTTTATTTTGTTAATCTTTATATGAAATTAAATAAAGATTAAACATAAGGAATTTCTTATTATGTCTTATTTTTTATTATTATATATTATTACGATATTTTAATCAAATAATCGTAATATTCTGTTTCTCTATAAAGTTTATTTTTTATTTATGTTGCCAAAATATATAACGTTTATATAAAGTTTAAGATTTCTCTGATTCAAATATGAGCGGGAATTGCTCAGATCTAGAAGACCAATCAAAACTGGATATCACATGACATGACTCTTCTTAGAGGGGAGAGCGACATCTAGCGACTCCGACAATAAAAGTGCTTTCCTCCTTTAAACGAAACATTTATGCGTTCACTCATATCCTGTTTTTTTTTCTTCATAATCAGCATCCGTACGCGATACAAATCTAATCTGTAGTGTAACGGGGAGGCAGGGGGAACCGGGACCAATCGCACGCCATTGTTCCGCCCGCGGGATGGGGTTCTCCATTTTTTCTTTAAACGACCGCGTTTAATAATGGGAACGTTGCGCCAAGTTCCCACGTATCTTCCTGCCCTTGCTCCTTCCTAAGGTTAGTGTAAACTGCGGAAACCTTAATTCCGTATCGCAACGCACCGCACCGCACCGCGCCGAGTAATCACTTCCCACGTGCAGCCAGCACCCAACCTAACCTATTCAGAGTGTACGCGTCATGCATACAGATGCGTCCGCGCTCGGGAAATGCATATCCGTGAAATAACCGTGTATACAGTTACATCTGGCCACGTTGCACGTTGATCACGCGAACGTTTAACTCCCCGTGGACTCTTCGCAGACTCTAATGACATCAGCCACGCGGTGCGGATATTATGTCCCGGTCAGAGCTGCACGGGGGGATTTTTCAAGACGACGTGTGCGTCTGAAGGCGTTGTGTATAAATTAAAAATAATTGCACTAAAACGCTCTTCGCGCGAGGGGGGACTTTGTCGAATTTAAATCTTATTTTTTAAATGAAATATTTCGAGAGAATTAATTTCGACCCTTCGTCCGGTACAATTTATTGGAGCGATATTATGCGAGAGTTATAAAACGTGACGAAATAATTGCGATTATTAAAATTGGAGAGATGAAAATTATTATTAAATAAAAATCGTTAGCGAAATTATTTATAAATTTGTTATCGACATTTCTGCGCATTCCTTACATTTTTTTTATTTACATAATTTTAACAAGTCGATGAAAGCGTAATACATAATATTTTCATCAATGTTAATCGATTTTTCCTTGATTGACGTTTTTACGCTTCGTTCTTTTCTTCCCTATCCAGAGAAGCTGTTTTTATCGGATAAACATCCCGCGTGCTTATACACAGGGTGTGCAATAATTCACGGTATTTGCGACTTCTGTACACATTTTTCATTTATCATTCTTATAATGCGTCTCGCAGAATCCTTGTTTAATGCAGTCACATAATACATATAACGATGCTCCGGAGCTCTCAAGAATTACCCTTGACTAAAATGCGACACCGCATTTCTAGACGCAGAAAGTTTTCGCGGAGGTTAGCAGTACATTAAGCTTAAACTCTGAAGAACGGCTGACGCGGCGTACACACGTTTACTCGAGATATGCATTTCCCGTGTATCTCTCGCTTACGCGAATTATATAGCGCTCTGGACGGATAACAATAAAAAAGATATACAACGTCATTCAAAATAATCTCGACGTCCGATATTTCGAATATGCGGCATGAGAAGCGAAATATACTATTTCGCTCGCGCTCCTCCGCGAAATTTGCCGTCCTATTTTATTACGCCATGTTTTTTCCAAATGAGGAAAAAAACAATGTACTTTATATCTCAAATAAATCGCAAAAGTACGCCATTATTATTGTTTGCTCGAGAGGAGAGAGGATGTAGTTGACATAATATGTAATATATTGTTTTTCGAATCTAATTTTATCATATTTTATAATTTAACGTCATACACAAGAAAGTCTTTTTAATACGTAGTATTAATTAATTAATTTAATAAGCTCGAGTAGATCATCAAGTATTTCCGAATCTAAAAGATTAATAGAGAAAAAGAAGGAGAGGAAGACTATTTTCATGAATTAATTTTAAACTTACGAATGCTAATTTTTTATATCATTGTAAAATGATTTAAGGATGTTTTCTATGTACAATTCAAGCAAAAAGTAGCTGAAAATCAATATTGATGAATATATCCGCTTTTGGCGTATTTTGAGTACGAAATTGTGTGGAATATTACAATTTGATCCTACAGTGCATACATGTATTTTTTAATATTTATTGCGTTTTTACCGAAATATTCCGAATTTGTTAATCGAAATGATTAACTTTTGACAGAGAATTTCGCCTTGTGACAGATACATGGCTAACTTCATTGAATTATATTTAATATCTTTTTAACCAGTTAGTACTTGTATAATATTATTTGACCAAATATTTCCTCCGTATCTAAACTTTTGCAAATTTTAAACAAATTCTGAATATTATTTACATGTGTTTTTTGTGATTTGAATCGACGTGGTTATACGTTTCCCATAAGAACACATGTTAATTCGGTGCAAATTAAAATCCTTATAACTTGAACGCTTTAGTGAATCAATTTAAAAATTGTACTGAAGATTCTAAACATCTGTAAGGATACACAGAAAAAAAACAAGTGTCAAATCAAATTTATATACTTAAACTAACGCGTTCATTGTTTCGTATATACGCAACAATTTATAATCTTCTTAGAAGAATTTAATAATTTTAAATTTTAACAATATTATAGTCTTATTTTAATATTGTAATTGTCACCTCAAGAATATATAATTTTTTAATTCTACTTTAAGAAAATTATAATCTTTGATTTAAAAATGTTATTTCCTATCTAACATTGTTTTTTTTATTCAAGAAAATTAAATCTTAAATCATAAGAATATATTTTTTTCGATTGAATTATAAAATGGCTTCATTCAAGTAAGCAATTATTCAAGCAATTATATTTTTCTTTAATTAACGCAATATAATCTCATTTCAATATTTTCATGTTAAAACTAAATATATTTTCAAAACAAGAATGTTCTTTTTTTCGGTGCATTCTGTACAATTTTCATTAAATTCTCAATATTTTAAAAATGGGTACAAAACATCCTTAATATCGAGTAATCCTCTGTATCCTCTGTATTTAAACTTTTGCAAATTTTCAACAAATTCTGAACATTATTTCCATGTGTTTTTGTCATTTGAATCGATGTGGTTATGCGTTTCCCATAAGAACACAAATTAAAATCCTTATAACTTGTGAACGCTTTAGTGAATCGATTGAAAAATTGTACTGAAGATTCTAAACATATGTAAGGACATTCTGTACAATTTTCATTAAATTCTCAATATTTCGAAAATAGGTACAAAACATCCTTAATTAACAACTTTTATAGAACACAACAAAAATTAGTCCTCCTTTTTCGCAGTAATTTCGCGCGAAAGCGTAGAATCACCATAATGTTTCGTCCTCGCACACAGCATCAATTAAGCACGCTGAAATATCGCTACTGCGAATTTTCTCAGGTCTTGGGAATTACGTCGTTTTACCCAAACGGTAAACTTCTTTCCCCCGCTATACACCCTCTTTTTGCAGTCGAGCTTAAACAACCCCGCGAACGAGACATTGATTTACCGATGTTGATTTCGCTCTCACTTTCTCTCTCTCTCTCTCTCTCTCTCTCTCTCTCTCTCTCATTGCGATTATATGTTGAAAAAGATAGGTAAGAAAACTAGCTTTTTGAACAGAATGGGTCAATATTTAACACCGTATAGTAGACAAATAGTATATAAGACAATTATCGCACCGCATTTTGAGTATTGTGCAACAGTGATTGTGGGCATGGGCGAGACGCAAATTAATAAATTGCAAGTGGCATAGAATAGAGCTATGCGAGTGATTTTGCAATGTAAAAGAAATACCAGGGTGGAACAAATGCTGCAAGCCTTGCAATATATGTCAATAAGACAGAGAATATATTATAATACATGCATATTTATATTTAAGATATTAAGAGATTATCTATCACGTATGTTAAGAAATAGGCTAGATTTAGTAGGAGAGAATTATCAGAGGGAAACTAGACAAAAGGGTAACATGGTTGTACAGTTGCGTAAAACTTGTCAAGCGCAGAGGAGTGCTTTTTATAAAGGCACTAAAATGTACAATGACTTACCTGCAGAGGTAAAGCAATGTGAAAGACTAAATAGTTTTAAGAGAATGTTAAAAGATTATGTTACACAAATGGTTCCAAAATTGTAATGTTATTTGTATAGTTATTTGTATATAAGTAGCCGAGAAGGCTAAATAAAGTGTAATCAATCAATCTCTCTCTCTCTCTCTCTCTCTCTCTCTCTCTCTCTCACTCTCTCTCTCTCTCACTCTCTCTCTCTTCCCCCCCTCTCTCCCTCCTCCCCTCTCTCTTCTTTTCCTCTTACTTACTCCTGCGGGATCTGATCGGACATCGCGTCCCGTCTATTCCCGTATCTCCGACAGGTTATCGTCCGACGCGCCGGCTTTTATATCCGGCTATGCAATCTATAACCAAGGTCCAGCAGCAGCAGCAGCAGGAGCAGCAACGCTAGCTCTGCTGGATTCGACAGGTGGTTTTTCGACCGGAGGTCGACGATCGTTAGTATCAACCTAAAACCTACGTCGACGGTAGCCCGAGGGCAACCGACGACGCGGGAACTCGCCTTTTTTACCTGCTCTGCCGCCGCCGTTTCTTCCGCTCGCGTTTCGATCGCGCGTAAAGGGTGGAAAAGTGGGGGGAGGGGCGGAGGAGTGAGGGAGAGGGAGGAGAGGAGAGAAAGCTCTGACCGACAATTTATAGACTTCTTACTGGACTACGAGGCTCTCTCGAATTTATCCCGGCCTCGCTCGTCAGGTAATCATTAGAAGGGTACGTTTCCTCGTCTCATTAATGCGACTCTCGCGCCCGAGTCAATGACTCGCGCGTTCCGCTTAAACGCGACTACATCAATTTAATTGCCGTGAGAAACCTTCCCTCGACGAGGACGAGGACGCGACGCGACGGTTGCGCAAGCCCTCAGACGACGATTATCATGGGAACAGTTTGGTAATCGTCGAATTATGGTAATTTCCAAGTCGGAAATTATGATTGCGCGAGAGGCGATACTTTTTCCCCCGTTCACGGTAATTAAGTTGTAATAATGGTCGGATTTGATTTATCTTCGCCGACTCGCGAATTCGGAGACGCGGAAAGGGAAACTGCGATGCAGGATGCGCTAAACAAGTTCGAGATTCGATTATTCAGAGTTAGTTTAATGGATGTGCGTCTGCGTGTGAATATGTTAATCATTATCTCTTAATCGTCGAATCGACAGCCATTTATCTTGTTTATCGTCGCGGCTGTTTTTTTTTAAATCACGCGTCAAGAGACAAGTTAATTTTTGTCTCTCTTTATCCTGTTGTAAACTTTGAGATGTGTACCGGTTAAATAAATTTTAATTTCGAAAAACGCGATGTGTAATTTTAAAGGCAAAAACTCTTGGACTGACATAACAGACAGACCTACGCTTTTCCAAACAATCCAACTTTCGCCGAGACTCTTTAGCTCTTTAGCAGAGCCAACCATCTTTTTCCGACCGAACGAGGAACAATGAAGCACAGTACACGTGTGTGTGTGTGTGTGTGTGTGTGTGTGTATCTTTGTGCATGTGTGTAGAGGTTCAATGAAGTTTCCCAAATGAGTTAAAGAAAGCAGAGAATTGGATCGGGATAATACGAAGCCGTCGTGTACAGAGAAGAGGGGGGGGAGGAGGAGAGGGCGGGTAAGGGGGTAGGTCGAGGAAGCGCGGATCAGAGTATCGGAGGGAAGCAGGTGAACCGAGGAATATAAACGGATAAGAACACGCACAACGACCGTAGGAAAGTATTTACCTCGGGAGCGGAGCGGCCGAGGAAGAGCTGGAATTACGAACGGTTGTTCTCCATCGTTCGGGAGGGTGAAATGGGAACGAAGGGCGATAGAAGAGCCCACTTCGTTAACCGACGATAAAATCCACTCGACTTAATCGATCCTTTTTGTCTCCGCTCGGCCTCTAGCTACGCGCTAGCTACCTTACTACCTCGCTTTTGTTCGCCAAAACTGACGGATAAGCGCCACGTTTGCGCTCTCTCTCTCTCTCTTTCTCTCTCTCTCTCCCTCCCTCTCTCCCTCTCCCTCTCTCTCCATCTCTCTCTCTTTCTCTCTCTCTCTCTCTCTCTCTCTCTCTCTCTCTCTCTCTTCCTCGAGATCGAGCAAGAAGAATGGCTGGCCGTTCACTCGTTTTCGTAGTTATGCGCCTCGACGACGATGAAGTCGTCGGTGATTGGATAAAAAGATGGAGCTTCATACATAACGGGTGACGACGATGATGGTGAATTGTCGTCGTCGAAACTTGGACTTGTCGAGAGTTAAGTATCATCCATATTTATGCAGCGCGCTGCATTTCGCGAAGCTAACATGCCGCGCGAATTATCCACTTTTCTAACTTGCAGATTTACGAGTCCCTTCCTCTCGTTGCCTCTCTTTTTCTTCCTTTCCCTTCCGTTAAACGCGCGAATTTGTTTGCGCAACGAAAGCGACGGATTAGTTTCAATACGCAGCCATTTCGCGTTTCCGACGTCGAAAATTGAACGCGTTTAAAATTTTGACGCGTTACAAAAATGGTAGTTTTTTTTAAAATATCGCGACTATTTGGATAGTTTTACTTAATTTCGCGTTGTGTTGAAAATAAAACAGTATTGAAGAATAACGAAGGAAGTAATATTTTATTTATGTATATATTTTGTTCATTTGGACAATAAAAAGTTGTTTAACAATGAAAGAACGGATAAATGATCGAAAAATGTTATATAAGAAAGTTGAATTGTGATCAAATAAACGTGTATATTAATCGCATAAATTATATACTTCTTTTTATAAGAATATTAATAAGAATATTAATAAATCAATAATATTAATAAATTATATCTTCCTTTTATAAGAAAATTATACAGAAAAAATGTGTGAATACTAAAGTATTGTCAAATAATTTATTAATAAGATATTAAAATAATATATTTTATTAATAAGATTGTTATAAATATACGTTACATATATTATATTATACTCAAGATATAAATATAAATATGATCCTTCATTCTTGCGTAATCTATTAAATGCGTCTATTGAACGCATTTAAAATTTTGACGCGTTACAAAAATGGTAGTCTTTTTAAATTTTATCGCGACTATTTGGATAGTTTTATTTAATTTCGCGTAGATTGTATTGAAAATAAAGTATGATGTATTGAAAAATAACAAAGGAAGGTTAATAATATTTTATTTATCTACATATTTTGTTCATCTGGACAATAAAAAGTTGTTTAACAATGAAAGAACGGATAAATGATCGAAAAATGTTACATAAGAAAGTTGAATTGTGATCAAATAAACGTGTATATTAATCGCATAAATTATATATTTCTTTTTATAAGAATATTAATAAGAATATTAATAAATTATATCTTCTTTTTATAAGAAAATTATACAGAAAAAATGTGTGAATACTAAAGTATTGTCAAATAATTTATTAATAAGATATTAAAATAATATATTTTATTAATAAGATTGTTATAAATATACGTTACATGTATTATACTCAAGATATAAATATAAATATGATCTTTTATTCTTGCGTAGTCTATTAAATGCGCGATGCCTTTTGTGAATCGTATCTACCGACAAGTAATCGCTTAGAAATCGCTATTTCATCTTTTAACTGCAATTATAGTGCATGACGTGTTACTATTTATATATATATATATATATATATATATATATATATATATATATATATATATATCTGAATCAGCTGATTCTCGTTTCTTTAGCTATTGTCTGCGAGAATTGAATATAAATTTCTTTGCTCTTTATATACGAAAGAAAATATGAAATCCAAGCAGTAGATGATTCGAAATATTGATTATATCTGCGCACTTACCTGTAGATGTCCCGTATATTATCTCGTATGAAGAGTCGAGCAGGTTTAATTTTTTCGCGGAAGACATTCCGCGAGAGACGATGCTACATTTTCTGTCTCACATTGCTCTATATGGCGTATACAGGGTGGTCCTGAACGTTCTAGCCAGACTTTGAGATCTTATAGAAAATTTAATTCTGAATAAAAAATTTCCTATAAACATGGGTCATGGGAAAAATGCTTCCTTAAGAAGTCGCTCAAAAATCTCTGATGAAGGAAGGGCAAAAGGTGAAAAGGAAATGAAATAAAAAGAAAATGAAACTAAATAAATTTCTTGAAAAAAACGATAAAAATAAAAAATAAAAATCTTTTTCTTTTATGAAAATAAAATAATTTTTTTTTAACTAATATTTTAGTAATAGCACGTAATAGTAGAAAATGAATAAAGACGTTTTTCAAGAAATTTATTTAGTTTCATTTTCTTTTTATTTCATTTTCTTTTCACCTTTTGCTCTTCCTTCATCAGAGATTTTTGAGCGATAACTTCTAAAGGAAGCATTTTTCGATCCATGTTTATGGGAAATTTTTTATTCAGAATTAAATTTCCTATAAGATCTCAGAGTCTGGCTGGAACGTTCGGGGACACCTTGTATATATACGTATATAGTATATATATATATATATATATATATATATATATATATATATATATATATAAAGAAGAAATCGCTTAGATGCGACGAGACCGGAGAGGCAATCATCCGCGTCCGGTTTGCTTGCTTATTGCGATACTTGGGATAGTTCGGATGTTCGGATGCTGTGGAGCGCGACCGGCAGCAAATGACAGGCAAATCGTTGTATCGCAATCCGCGACATAAACCGGACTACGTGCTTCGAGACACGATGGCTGGTCATTTCGCGAGATGGATTCTGTATCGAACGGCACGCGTAAAACTTTGGGATGATAGTCGTCGTTTTCGTGTCAGGAAGGCGATCGCGCAGAACGAACGTGTTCCTCGCATGGCTCGTTTTCATGTTACATTAAACCTTAGGAGCGAGTGACATGTACATTAGTTCTTGTTGCGCGTAGTTGAGGAAGAATCGAGGGCTTATCACGTCGCAGAGAGACGCTAATGGATATGTTCGCGAAAAAGTGACGGTCGGACACGAGGAGGGTTGATTCTGGTTCCGCTTGATGTTTCTTAAGTTTCTAAAAAAATGCTTGGCAATTTTAACAAAGACGTGATGGATTCTAAATCCATCTCTCGCGGTTTATTCAGGATTCTTTCGACTAATTTCCCCTCACGAACAAATATTCCACACTCTTGGTTTCGTGAAACTTAACATGACATTTTATTGGTGGAAAGGCCATAACTCGTCGGATTAGATTACGGTTACCTAATTATACTGATATATTCAATGGATGCCGATAAAAAGCCGTTAACGACGTAATACGCGCTAGTTTGCACATCATGCGAACTGCAACATAGGTGTCAATTATTCCAATGCTCGTGAGTTCACGCCCAGCATCGTTGACGCAAATAACACGAATAACGTCTTGCGACGTTCGAGATAAAGTTTCGTTTATTACTAGGTGAGGTTTACGAGAAATTATAGTCGCAGCGCGAATCGCGAGACGAGTAGACGGTGGAAAGAACCCGGTGGATGATGAGCCTTTTCCAATTAACAGGCTCGAGGGGGATACTGGACGACGATCGTTCCGATCAGGGTTTGAAACCAGTCTCTCTCGATCAGAAAGAGCGTGGTCCACGATCCACATTCAGACATCCACTTTCCCACAGTGTCCGGTAGGCCGAAACGAGTTGGCTACCTCCACCTACCATTTCACCTGTCCTGTTCGTCCCGTCTCTCCTTCGGTTGCTCTCGCTCTTTCTCGCTTTTGCTCGCTCTCGCTCTCGTTCTCTCTCGCTTTTGCTCTCTCTCGCTCTCGTTCTCTCTCGCTTTTGCTCTTTCTTGCTCTCGTTCTCTCTCTCTCTCTCTCTCTCTCTCTCTCTCTCTCTCTCTCTCTCTCTTCATCTGTCTCCTTTCATGCGTAAAATCATAGTCTATCCTACCATGTATACGTTACTATCGGACTCTGCTACACCAGCATGTATTAATATGCACCATGCCGACGATGCACTAGCTCTAGTTATTAGTGCTCACGTAGATAGCATGAGATTGCATGCACATCGGCAAACGAGATATAAATGATTTTGATCGCTTGGCTAATCATTTCTAAAACGGTACATGAAATATATAATTTAAAGTAGAAATTTCCGAGAATTCGCTTGTGATCAACGAATTGTCAAGATACAATTATGTCTGAATAAGTGAAGAAACCCAACCAGAATAATTAATTCTTTTTAATTTTTCGTTTGTTCTGAGTTTATATTTTAAACAGCACTCGCCAGCTATTCAATCTGTTCATTTCTCGATTTTAAATATCTATCTTTTAAATATCCAGACTTGTGACGCAATGATAGACTTATCTTTTATCGTCTTTACGATTAAAGAAATATTTAAAATTGAATAAATATGGTATATGAATTTTATTGAATAGTTGGTGCCATTTATTCGTGTCTCTTATCGCTTACGGCTCGCTCATGTGTACGAGGCTTAACTCGCGTTTCTTACCTCCTTCGTCGCAAAGCCTTTTGGTTTCTTTGCCACCTCGGAGCAAGCCGTAAGCGTGGATGCTGGTTCCGCCACAGTTTGCTCCAACGCGCCACGTGGCCGCATACCTGGAATGCACAGGCACTCTCACACCGTTCGAACTTTTACGAGTCGCGATAACGTATAACGATATAGCGGACATAGTTGTAAAGGAATATTTTAATAAAATGAAAAAAAATAGCTAATATTATAATTTTTAAAATATCGAGAAAATGAGAAACTTAACGGAGAGCCCATCTCATTTACTATATTTTTTAATTATAATTACACATTTTGGTACGTTTCTTCATGATTGCACAGAATTCTATCAAAATATGTATTATTATATAATTTCGTGAATTTTTATTCTGTAATAAAATTTAATAAATTTTTTTTATCGACATCACGATCTTATGTACAGATCTGGAAACTGGTCTATTTTTTCGGTGGTCGCAATTCTCTTTTGATAAAGATACATTTGTTTATCCTTTCCGATTACCACTTATATCGCTTATTATGTAAACTTATTAATAAAACATTAAAAAAAAACAATATAAAATAATAATAAAACCGCGTCAGTGGAACCTGTGGACGTGCTACACAGAAAAAAAGGACATTCTTGTTTTGAAAATATATTTAGTTTTAACGTGGAAATCTTGAAATGAGATTATATTGTGTTAATTTAAGAAAAATATAATTGCTTGAATAATTGCTTACTTAAACGAAGCCATTTTATATAGTTCAATTAAGAAAAATATATATTATGATTTAATTAATTTTATTATTAAATATATTAAGATTTAATTTTCTTGAATAAAAAAGAAACAACGTTAAATAGAAAATAACATTTTTAAATAAAAGATTATAATTTTCTTAAAGTAGAATTAAATAATATATTATATATTCTTGAGGTGACAATTACAATATTAAAATAAGACTATAATAAGTTGTTGAAATTTAAAATTATTAAATTCTCCGAAGAAGATTATAAATTGTTGCGCATATACGAAACAATGAACGCGTTAATTTAAGTATATAAGTTTTAATTTGACACTTATTTTTTTTTGTGTAACATCCCATGCATCCTTCGTTGCGAATTATGCGGCCAATATTCAAACTACACAAACGGAGACCAAAAAGCGGGACATCTCCCATCACCAGAGTTTCCAGACCTGTACGTAAGATCGTGATCGATTTCTCTTTCTCTCTCCCTCTCTCTTTCGTTAGATCGATAAATCTTGTATCGCTATGCAACTGTCGTTTGCCAGTTATATGCGTTCCAAAGTTAGAAAAGATGTACAGGGATCGTCGCATTGACTGCTCTCCGCGACTTTGAAACAAATGCCATTTTTCTCAGCCACATCTTCGTGTATTCTCCATGAGCGAGGAAAAGTCCTCGGAGTCTGGGACACCCTGTATAATATCAGGATATAGCGGGATATCCGGACGGGGGGACTAGCTGATCTTCGCCGCGGCAACTTTTTTTTTCCTCCCGATAGTTTTCCCTCTCTCTATCGCGCGCTCTTCCAACTTTTCAGATTCTATAACTTTGGCGAGAGATATCGTGCCGATCGGACCGACGATCGAATCGTAAAGAAACCGATCCAGCTTTCCTAGAAAACTTATGCAGGAAACGTGACTGCGCCTCGCGCCGTGCAAGACTCGTTGGTCAATCGCATGTTTTTCGCGCTTCGAGAGAAAAATCTTTTTCGAAAATTAATAGCGCGCTCTCGATTTGACGCGATTTGCAATCTCATTACGAAATTCAATTTTCGCCAGCTGGAGCGAGCACGAAGATTATACGTAAAATGGGAAAATTAAAATGCTGAGCAATCGTTCTTTCGCGCGTTAAATTCGTTTTTAGTCAGATCGAAGAAAGGGAGAAGAAAAGAGGAAAGAAAGAGATCATGGGGGAAAAAAACACTGATTCTAGAATAAGAATCGCATTTGATCGTTTCGCGATAACGCCTGTAATCCCCTTGTCGTTTCGAAACAAAAGTGCAGTTTCGACGTATAAACTCGAAAAGTTCCGCGCAAGAACCATTTCTGTAAATTGCGTCGACGGCCGTGTATCGTGTATGTACAGCCCGTATAGTGTACTTCACTTCGGAAAATGACAGACGATTACAAACGTCATCTCGTGAACCAATCCAATATATAGGTGTCCTTCGTACGATTGGTTCGTATTAGTTTCGAAAGTTAATCGAAGGGATCTTCGGCAGGTGTCACGATGGCGCAGTCACGTACACCCTGTATATACGTCGCGCGATTTCCGAGAGTCCGGCTACCGATTTCTTTACGATAGTTTCGAAAATTACACGCAGACAATTTGCCAGGTTAGATTACATTCTATCCAATGAATTTGTTGATTCAGTCGTTTATTAATCGATCATCCGATTAATCAATATATGATTATTTTCACTTAAAAGGAATCGCACTGAGAAAAATCGTTTGATTGTACCAACAAGACTGATATATGATTAAAGGCATTTTGATTAAATCAAACAAGAATTTCTAGTTATCAAGATAAGACTCGATTTTTTATAATTAGAACGATTAATAGATTTTAAAGATTTATAAGGATTTAGTTAGTATTTTCTGATTGGATATATAAAATTTCTTGTTACAATAATTTCTTTGCTTGCCACTAGGCGACGAGTTATTCTTAACTTAATTCGTATTCAATATTTGCCATCAAATGTATGTAAAGAATTATTATTAGCATTAAATCCAAAGTATATTTTTTTTGTTTTACAAGCAGTAGTGCCAGAAAGAGGACGCTAGCTCTCTGATTGTGTGTGTTTGAGCTGCATCCTCTTCTTCCATCACTGTTTATCAGTTTAATTTCTAACAAACTGAATTTAAAATAATTTATTCAATAATCTGGATCGAATTTATCCAATAATCTTATTGGAATTCAGAATATTAAACAGACTTTTGAGATTAGATGGAAAAAATTTTAGACGACTTGGTACTGGCGAGTTTAGTATTATTAACTAGAAAATTTGGTAAATTTAACAGGAAGAAATTAATCAGATTCATCTGGTAATTCCTACAAGAATTCTAGTTTGTCCATTTTCCAGCAGACATACTGGTTGATTCTATCAGAATTCTAATTAATGCAACCAGATTTTTTTCTCAGTGCACTGTTTATCAGTTTAATTTTTAACAAACTAAATTTAAAATAATCTACTTAATAATCTGGATTGAATTTATCCAATAATCTTGTTGGAATTCAGAATATTAAACAGACTTTTGAGATTAGATGGAAAAAATTTTAGACGACTTGGTACTGGCGAGTTTAGTATTATTAACTAGAAAATTTGGTAAATTTAACAGGAAGAAATTAATCAGATTCATCTGGTAATTCCTACAAGAATTCTAGTTCGTCCATTTTCCAGCAGACATACTGGTTGATTCTATCAGAATTCTAATTAATGCAACCAGATTTTTTTCTCAGTGCACTGTTTATCAGTTTAATTTTTAACAAACTAAATTTAAAATAATCTACTTAATAATCTAGATCGAATTTATCCAATAATCTTGTTAGAATTCAGATTATTAAATAGGTTTTTGAGAGATTAGATCGAAAAAATTTTACAGGAAGAAATTAATCAGATTCATCTGGTAATTCCTACAAGAATTCTGGTTCGTTCATTTTCCAACAGACATACTGATTGAATCTACCGGAATTCTAATTAATGCAACCAGATTTTTTTTCAGTGCACTGTTTATCAGTTTAATTTCTAACAAACTGAATTTGAAATAATTTATCAATAATCTAGATCGAATTTATCCAATAATCTTGTTGGTATTCAGAATATTAAATAGGTTTTTGAGAGATTCGATGGAAAAAATTTTACACGACTTGGTGCTGGCGAGTTTAGTATTTATTAATCAGAAAATTTGATAAATTTTACAGAAAGAAATTAATCAGATTCAACAGACATACTGATTGATTCAGAATTTTAATTAATGCAACCAGATTTTTTTCTCAATGCGTGTATTTTCTCGGTCAAATGTGTTATTTTGAGATTTATCCGTTTTATGGAAATTATTAATATACAATATTTTATACATATGTCGCAGGCTCTCTTTGTAAATTTAATTTTTTTACAAAAAACTCAAGCTTTTTGTATAAACGAGTCAAGCTGTTTTCGTAAAAATGTTGATTTAGCAGAAAACTTATAATATACACGCTTCTCTGTATAATTTTTAAACGTTATTCGATTTTCGAGGTATATTTAAAAAGAGCGCATCCGAAAAACGTGCAGCGCACAGTTAGATAAACGATATATTAATCGTAGTTTGAAGCGGCGAAACCTTTCCACATCGAGTTAACTGCCGTTTTTACGTTCGAATAACGCGACGCTGTCGAAAAAAACTTGCTCAAGCCAGAAATCAATTAAGAAATTAACTTACACACGAACAAGGGGGATACGGGCTGGGGGGAGGGGGGGAGGAGAGAGGACGTGTCTCTCTCTCATAAAACTCGTTTATCAGTGAGCTACTGTTGGAGCACGGCAGACTCTTGATGCCGCTTCACTTCCGCCATTACCCAATCTCCAGGAGAAAATCCTTTGTCGATAAAAGAGACGAGAAGTCTGGCGCGAGAGGGATGGGGAAGGAAGGGGATTTAAATCCCCTGGATAAAAAATGTACACTCACATATACATATACATGTATACACGCATACATATGTATATGCGTGCGTGTGTACATGGCAAAATGTCGATCCGCGCGCGCGCTTGATTGTATTCCGCAATGCGGACGAACAATAATATACCGGGTAGGAAAGAAATAGCCCTCCCTCGCGCTGTATATATGCATATTGCATTATTTATACAAACGCGATCCGCGCTTATAAACGCGACGGTGCGAGATACGGGCCGTTTGCTCGCATCAGATGCGAGTTTGTAAATATGGCTTAAATATCGCTTCGGCGGAGCGATAAAGTCCGGGACTACGATGTCGTGAACGAGGCACTTATCTCGAGTGAAAAGTTATGGAAGGCGCAAAAAAATCAGGTCACAATATAAAGATCTCGTTTCACCGTGACAACGTGAGTAATACCTATTGAAACGTGAATATCTTTTTTTCATTAATAGCGAAAGTTGTATATATTTTTTTCGCATTTCAAGCTTTTCGAAAGTTATAAATAGGTGGTGGAATTTTATTCTAAAAATTTTACTCGAATATAATAGAATTGTAATTAATAGAATATCTACATTTGCAAGAGTTATAAGAAGAAGACGGTCGAATATATTTAGATTAAAACAATCAATTTAATTAATTCCAAAAATATCTGGGTATTTTTGTAAAAAATAATCCATAAATATGTAAATATGGAAACACCAGTTATCGACGATAAATTTAAATAAAAATATTATATATACAAGTATATATATTACACATAAATATATAATTAATGAGAGAGAAATTTAAATACAGAAATTATATATTTCTTTTTCATTAATAATTCTTCCCACCATTATAATACTCTCATGTTTACGAACCTACCGGACTTACATATTGCAGTTTTTATTTCGGGAAACGCTCGGGTACGTGCGAATAAAGACGAGGTGATCAAGTGGGGAGGTAAAACGTGGGAGAATCGCCGTGCGAGGAGAAAAACGGCAGAAAATTAAGACACGCCCGCAACGCCGGGCGAAAAAATGCGTCTCATAAAAATTCGTTTATTATATGTTCGAAGTGCGGTCGGCTTTACGGTGCCGTATATAATCGCTGTCTCTTGTCGTAATTTTCAACGCCAACCGCATCGCACCCCTCGCATCGGTATCCTCCCTCCGTTCCTGGGAGAGCTCCACTTACAAAGGAGACGGCCTCAATTTCAAGCGGTGACGAAATTCGCGGCCGAGCACCATCAAAGTATTCCGGAAACGAGGAGAGACGAGCGCGCGTCGTTATTTGTCAAGTATTATTAAATGGCGCTGGCGGTGGCGCAGAATTTCATAAATAAAAATGTTGCGAACGACGAGATGTGTGTAAGGAAGCGCTGAAAATCCTGCAAATGATATGCATCATATATTCTAGATAAATTCTCCATTCGATTCCTCTGACTCGAGAGAGGCGACTTTTTTCGAGATTTTATTAATTAAACTAAATAATTCTTCCTTGACAAAATTATTGCGACATTCTAAAAATTTTCGTGCCAGTTTTGCTGTCGCCATTCGCATTTATTGCGATATTTTTGAAACGATTATTCTTATGAATGATTCTTTTTTTGGAGTGCCTGTGATTTTTTGAGAGTCAATTGGATATTTACTAAGAAATGTTTGATGCAAGACACAAATTTTGCAAGCCTTGATATATTTGCAGCTATAAGAGGTCGATATAAATTATGGCTAGATTAATAATTTCAAGTATTTTAATTATAATGAACAAAAAGAGATGTATTTTTTATAGGAACATTCTCAAGCATTTGCAGAAGTGAAATTAAAATATACTATTAAAATATACCATTTTGTAGAGTGTATATTTGATAATCGCATTTTCAAAAAGTTTAGAGGCGAACATAAATTATTATTTATCGCTCTGTTTCTCTCTTCCACAAAATTATTTTTGCACAAGAGCGAAGCGTTATTTTATTATTTGAAATATATATTTCTCGTTTCGTATATTAAAAATATATAAAATATATTTGCTTCTCGCGTATACCATCTATCTTTCCAGGGTATAACTCTTTCCTTTAATTTTACCGGTATTACATCCGCCGGAAAATTTGCGTCACGTTGAATACGTGTCCAATCGCTCTTCGGCCTTCGGCCGATGAGAAGAATCGCGACGACGCGAATTCCATAGGCGACCAATAAATAATACCTGCCGAGCCGTATCAAAATACATATCGCGTATTCAACTCACCGAATATGCTCGTCCTCTCCGTGTATCGTGCAAAAAGAGGGAAAGAGAAGAAGATAGAGCGGCAATGGCCAGAAATGAGGAACCGAATTGGGCCCAGAAGTCATAGGTCCTCGGTAACCATCCCCAAAAAGAGGTCTCTTCTCCTTCAAACATTGATTCGGCATTGCGCAAAATACATATCGCGTATTCGAATCATCGAATATCTTCGTCCTCTCGTGTAAAAAGAGGGAAAGAGAAGAAGATAGAACGGCAACGGCCAGAAACGAGAAACCGAATTGAGCCCAGAAGTTGTAGGTCTTAAATAACCATCCCCAAAAAGAGATCTCTTCTCCTTTAAACATTGATTCGGCATTGCGCAAAATACATGTCGCGTATTCGAGTCATCGAATATCTTCGTCCTCTCGTGTAAAAAGAGGGAAAGAGAAGAAGATAGAACGGCAACGGCCAGAAACGAGAAACCGAATTGAGCCCAGAAGTTGTAGGTCTTAAATAACCATCCCCAAAAAGAGATCTGTTCTCCTTCAAACATTGATTCGGCATTGCGCAAAATACATGTCGCGTATTCGAGTCATCGAATATGTTCGTCCTCTCGTGTAAAAAGAGGGAAAGAGAAGAAGATAGAACGGCAACGGCCAGAAACGAGAAACCGAATTGAGCCCAGAAGTTGTAGGTCTTAAATAACCATCCCCAAAAAGAGATCTCTTCTCCTTTAAACATTGATTCGGCATTGCGCAAAATACATGTCGCGTATTCGAGTCATCGAATATGTTCGTCCTCTCGTGTAAAAAGAGGGAAAGAGAAGAAGATAGAACGGCAACGGCCAGAAACGAGAAACCGAATTGAGCCCAGAAGTTGTAGGTCTTAAATAACCATCCCCAAAAAGAGATCTCTTCTCCTTTAAACATTGATTCAGCATTGCGCAAAATACATATCGCGTATTCGAGTCACCGAATATTTTCATCCTCTCGTGTAAAAAGAGGGAAAGAGAAGAAGATAGAACGCCAATGACCAGAAACGAGAAACCGAATTGAGCCCAAAAGTCATAGGTCCTAGGTAATCATCCCGAAAAAGAGATCTCTTCTCCTTCAAACATTGATTCGGCATTGCGCAAAATACATGTCGCGTATTCGAGTCATCGAATATCTTCGTCCTCTCGTGTAAAAAGAGGGAAAGAGAAGAAGATAGAACGCCAATGACCAGAAACGAGAAACCGAATTGAGCCCAAAAATCATAGGTCCTAGGTAATCATCCCGAAAAAGAGATCTCTTCTCCTTTAAACATTGATTCGGCATTGCGCAAAATACATATCGCGTATTCGAGTCATCGAATATGTTCGTCCTCTCGTGTAAAAAGAGAGAAAGAGAAGAAGATAGAGCGGCAATGACCAGAAACGAGAAACCGAATTGAGCCCAGAAGGGCTCATAGGTAACCATTCCCAAAAAGAGATCTCTTCTCCTTCAAGCAATGATTCGGCATCGCGCACTAGGTGCAATCTGTATGTATCATCTGTGATGTAGAGATGGGAAGAAGATAAAACGGAATAGAAAGAGAAAGAGAGATCGTATATTCACACAAAGTTCAAAGCACACTAGACTGGAATTGTGTTTGCCTTTCGAACTTGCGCCAGAGAAGACGCAATGGGAATTTACATTTTAAGTGTTGCATCCTCCACCTCCCCCCCAATTTGGGCATCGATTTGTCATTGTTTTTGCGGTGTCCATCTACTTACAACACCCGAAAACCCCTTGTCACGTTCATTAGAGCCTCGGACAGTTCGATTGTTGGAAATTGGACGGCAAGCACGCGTGTCTAGTTTAATTCGATTATTCGACGAGAACGAGAGGGTGGCTGTCGACCTCTTCGACACCTCACCCGAATGTCTCGCGCCGGGGAAGTTAATCTCGCCTGGCCGATATCGAACGTCTAAAATGCTGAGTCGCTGCAGAGCGTTTCTGGCTGTGTTTTTGGCCAGGCCTTCATGGAAGTCGAGTCACGGATCGATAATTTGTGTGCGACGAGTAATGGACTTGGCGCAAAAAAAAAAAAAAAAGACTTTTAGTGTTGCACTCTCTCGAAATAATTTCCCTTTTTCCTCTCTCGTAGAGAAAAGTAGTACGCACCGATATTACCCCGCCACTGTTGCCGAATGGCCAATGTTGGCGCCATTCGCGAGAAAACATTGATTTATTTATCCATTATACAACGTTTGTTTTTTTATTTACGGGCGAAAATTGCTTATAAAAAATTTGCTTACGTTTTTATTTTGCAATGGATGCCGCGCGATGCCGCGTTGATTATTTTTCCGCGTAACGCAAATTTTTTAAAAATTCGATCCCTTTGATAAATATCGGATGTTGTTGATATCTTTTACGCGTCAGATAGTTTACACATTTGAGGTTTCCGTTAAATGAAATATACGTGGATATTTTGTTCCCTCTATAAAATTAGATATGATAAAGCTTATTCGATTACAATGCAGGGTGTAAAATCGTCAAATGCGGAGGAAACAGAGAGCAAGAATTGTCGAATACTTATTCGCAATTCAAAAAATTCTCCCTTTGCCGATTGATTTATTACAGGAATATATATTCCCTCTTATGCTCGCAACTTTGACTTTCATTGGCCTTTCGTATTTTCAAAGAGAGCCTCTAATGTCGCGAAGCTACGATAATGTCGCGGGTTGATAACAAAGTTGCATCGCCCCGAGCATGTTAGGGATTTACGATACCAGGGCGAGCTTTCGCGTATTTCGTACTTTGCGAAACATCCCACGGATTTCCGGTGAAGGGACACATACATCCCGTTGCGCGTTGGAGGTTACAGGTCAGTATCTCGTGTCCGACGGATTCCACGGCGGCGGATGATGCTGTTGTTTACCAAAACAGGTATATCGGAAGCGTAAAGTATCGCGTAGCTACGTAAACAATTGTTAGCATACAGCGTTGGCTATATTCCTGGCCGTCTATGCGAGCTTGAAACCCACCTGTAACCCTTGACGGGGACCGGATCTTGTAAAACTGTCAAAGGGTAAAATTCGAAACGCGATTTGCATTAATTTGCTCGATAATTAAAAATGCGTTAAATCATAGCGCGCATAATAATATGCGAAACGTTTTAATAAGCTGCATAAGCGGGCGATAAAAAAGCACGCTTTTTTCGTAATTGTTAATTATGCGCGGCGAAGGAATATGTAATTAAACGTTTTAAAATTAATGATATTTTGCGTTGTTTAAATCGATAATTAACGAGAAAATATTTGCGCGAGATGAAAATCTTCGAGGGGATATTTTACCGAAATATGTATCTTTTTTTTGCAAATACAATATATGATTCGATATTTTTTCGGCATTAAATATGGAATATAAATCTATAACGCTTTTTCAGAAAAAAAACAATGATATTAAAATTAATATTTTTCTTTAGAGAAATAAAATTGCTAAAATTTGGATCATATTTAGATAAAAATATACAGAAGAGTTTTATATATTTGTTTAGCTTATTAATTCTCAGTTACCATAATCGACCAGTTCGTATTTAAAAAAATGTGGTTGCACAAATATGAAACATAAAGAAAAATGCATTCGACATATCGTTGTATTAGCCACATTATATCTCTAATAGGATAATATAATTATATCAGCCGCTCTTTTTTTTTCCATCGGGATGTTTTTACTTTAAAGAGGCGGTTCCGGTAAATTATGCAAAGTTGTTAACTCAAAAAATCTCGAGCAGAATAATATCGTCAAAGCGATGCACTCTTCCCGTTCAAAATTAATGAACGCGAGCATTTTCCCTCTCGCGTAAGACTCAACTTTTAATGAGGGAAATTGCAAACGCTGGGCGCAGTATTATGCTTCTTAGCATGTTGGGAAGGGAGAAACGATAATTTCAGAATAAGGGCATCGAGGACGCGTTAAAAATTAAACACCCGCGAGGCCTGTTGTGCGCAACAAGACGAGAGAGTTAAATATAAATCGCGCAGTCCTGCCGCGCAACTGTCGATCTCGCGCTTAAAAGCTCGAAGATGGTTGGGGAAGTGGTTAAATGGATACACACACACACACACGTAAACAGGAGTATCTCCGCACAGATGTATACATTTCGAAGGAGAGATCGGTGCGCATCCGAGGGCAGGGCGATGAGTTTCTCGCAGATTACCATCGTCATTCAACGGCATACGAAGCGAACTAGAAATTGCATACTGCACAACTGCATTGTTGTTCGCATCAAGGATCGAGCAATGACCGATTCCACGTTAAATGCCGGCTGCGGTGAGGTCGGTTAGCTTTAATCGTGCTCATACCGTGAAATTTCCGCCCCTATTAAGGGCAGAACGGGCATTGCAAATTTTTAGAGATTTTTGCATTTTCGGGATTCCATGGCGCGAAAATAATCGCGAGAGGGTGACGGGTTTTACGATCGGGGAGAACCGCCATATATTTTTCATTTATTGTTCATTGATTTGCAATGTAAAAGAGGATATTAAACTGCCAACTGCGATTATAATAATTGATCGCCGGCAATCATCGGAGCAACGATATGATTGAAAGGTCAAGAGTTTCCTATCTCTTTTTTTTTTCGAAAGTGCTGATTCTGCCGACAGATTTTCTCGCTTCTCATGCTGCATAACAAGTTTTTCACTTTGAGGAGAAAATATTTCAATCCTGTTTATCCGAGAGCAATTTCTCTCTTTGATGCTGCGCGAGATGTATATCTTTGTGCTCTCTCTCCCTTCTGTCTAAATTTATAACTGTATAAAGTATTTTTTTATCGTTGCCTGCGAGAATTTTGTGCGAAAAGACTTTGGGGTAATCCGGCAATACCGGTAGTCCCGACGATTCGATTCAATTTCCGGTTCGACGAATTCGAAGCGCATGTGCGGGCAAATTCGCACACGTTGGGTAAGGTCGATCGTCGAGCGGACACGTGATTCCTGTCGTCGTGTTTCCTTTTTCGCGTCATCATCCGGCCACCGAGAAACAACCGGCGGCGGTGCGGACCCCGGTTAGTCGATCGCTCGGGTCAAGTCGGGTCGGGTCGGGTCGGGATGCAGCTATCGCCGGACGCGAAAGATCAAACGGCGAAATTCCCCCGGGAGGGATGCGGTGTTTCCCTTCGAAGGGTTGCTAGAAAGGAAGATACAAAGGGGGATCCGAGTTATTCCTCACGGCGCTATTCCAGGCTACACCGGCCTGGTCTGGCCTGCAATACCGGTTCTACCACCTGCAACGAGAGATATAGATAGAAAGGGAGACAGAGAGCATTCTCGTTCTCTCTCATCTTCCATTGTGTCTCACGCAATCTATAAAAAATATTTCCTCGAGAGTTATTCCGAGTACACCGAGACGGGAAAAGCCCTTTTTGCGCCGCAGTTTCACTTTTACTGCTGTTAAAAATACCCCGATGAATCGATTCCGTTTTCATTCATTTGTTGAAAGATCGCTGTCCTTTAATGTGTTAAGAATATTGAAGGAAATGACGAGGCTTTTCATCATGTCTAATATGCAATTAGAAATAATAAATTGGAAAGATTGATTCTTTTTTCTTTCATGCATTATGTATATTATTTGATAATAAATATATATTTATTAACGTTTTAATAAATCTAGATGTAATTTTGAAAATGTTGAAATCAATTTTCAAGAGAGAATATGACAATGTGCGCCGATTGTCATCAAAGATGAACAGATCACGCAAATCTTAGAGCAAGGTTCAAGACAAGACAATATTTGAAAAAATATCATATTGAAATTTTCAAAAAATTCTTAAATCTTGTCTGAATCTTTGTAGCAAAAATCTCATCTTGTCTCGATCTTATTAACATTTTTTATCTAATTCTGAACAATTGTTTAAATTAATAATATTAAATATCATCTTTATAATACACAATAATTATCAAATAATTATTACTATTTTAATTATTACTATCTTTACATCATTCGTTTATTTCCCCAAATATTATACGTATTTGATATCTTTACGAAAAGGCAGTTGCGTACTGTGATACCAGAATGAAGACACAACTTATACACATGGCTCAAATGTGTTGTACAAAGTTTTATGTAACTGAATAATTGTATAAAATTTAATATTATTTTGTTTATTGTATTAATTGTTTCTAAATTTGTTAATGTAATTTTTATTTATTAATTAACTAATTTTTATTTATTAATTTATTTATTAATTAATTTTTATTTATTAAATAATTTTATTTATGAATTTATAAATTAAAAATAATTTAATAATTTTATTTATTTTTATTTATTTATTAAATAACATTTTTTAAGTTCGTATACAGGGTGTCTGCTAAACATGCGGCAAAAATTCAGGGGGTGATTTATTGGGTTATTTTAAGACTTTTTTGTTGTCTGATGATTTTCGAAAAAATGCTTTGTTTCGAAAATAAAAGCAATAAAAGTTTTTTGACCAATTTTTTATTCCATAGATAACAGGTGATACAGGTTTTTAAACAAAATTATTGAAAATTACAAGAAAAAAAAAAAAAAAAAATTGGTCAAAAAACTTTTATTGCTTTTATTTTCAAAACAAAGCATTTTTTCGAAAAATTGGTCAAAAAACTTTTATTGCTTTTATTTTCGAAACAAAGCATTTTTTCGAAAATCATCAGATAACAAAAAAGTCTTAAAATAACCCAATAAATCACCCCTTGAATTTTTGCCGCATATTTAGCAGACATCCTGTATAAATATAGTATGATTTTTTTCTCATTTTTTAATTCCCAAATTTACATATTTGATTAATCTCGACCAGACCAATCCTGACAATCTTAGTCTTGGGATTAAAAATCTTTGCCTCGAATTTTAACACAAGACAGTATTAAAACTTAGTTACTCGGGATCTCGTACAATCCTGGCAGATCTCATCGAATTACTTATTCGGAAGATAACGTTGAAGATTACGTAGAGTGCGTCAGTAAATAGCCAGCCGCGCCATTATTCCTGGGCGGTAGATCCTGGCAGCTCCGGCAGCTCCTGCTGCTGCTGTAACGGCGCACACACACTGTGCAAGGACGTTAAGGCTAACGAGCTATCCTAATATTTGCCGCCGCTTATTGGCGTAACTCCCGATGTGCATCGTGATTTTACATGCAGTCTTAAGACGCGTTTCCTCACCGACAACAGTTCAGACTAAGTAGCTCCCGACTGCTATGTGTAGCAAAGCGCGCACAATGCAACGGGTTGATATTTAGCGAGTTGGGAAATTACCTCGTCTTACTGTGCCCCCTTCCTCCCTTCGAGGACGTTTAATAATCGAAACTATCGTCATAAACGCATTTCTCCCAAACGCATTCCTGGAGCCAGTTATTTCCGCGCCAACACACGCGTAGCCTAATTTCATACATTATCAATCGCTGTGCGGGTATTCAGCATGAGAGAGAGGTAGAGAAGGAGGGAGGAAGGAGAGGAACACCTCTCTGCGGCATCTTTGTTGCGGCGCTATCGATTTTCAACCGGTCCAGGTCGAGCTGTTCGTCGATCTTGGAGTAGCTTGGGGTCTAACCACCTTCAATCTTCCCAAATCTGCGCTTAACTCGCCATTGTACGCGACGAAAAGCATCTAAAAGTTGGAAAGAACCGCAGCACGGGTCCTGCTTATCACGGATTTACAACTGCTATATGGAACATTGAATGACGAACACTTTGACGAGTTCTCGATTCTTTCTTTGTTAGCGGAAATTCGCGGAGGAGCCGGCGGACATCGTTCATTTTTCTCCACATTGTACATCTTGAAGCTCGAAATGCATTAAAAAAAAAACTTTTTAAGTGCCTGGATACATTTATATATTGAAATGAAACGAAGAAAAATGAGCGGGAATGAAAAATCGTTAAATCCTTGACGTATTCCTTATGAATTTTATTCCAAGGATACACGGTGGGATATCACAAAGAAAAATATTAGTATAATTACAAGGAAGGTTCTACGAATTATTACGTCCAATTTTTGCAGTTTAAGTAGTTTTCACTCTTGTCTGTTTTTATAATGATTATAATGCGGCTATAACACGATTTCACGGACACGACGATATTTACATGGGAAAATAACAGGAAACACGTGAGCGATTATCACTTGCCAATAATCGCGCACGAAGGCGTGAAGAAAAAAATACACGCGTTGTGCGTAGATGCTCGTTCATCGGCGACGGATTAACTCTTCTAAGAGATGCGGAAGTTTTCCTCGAGTTTTCATTGTTGCAAGAGTGTCGGGGGTCGTTCCCTTCTTTTCTCTCTCTTTCTCTCCTTTTCTCTCTCTACTCCTTCTCTTCGAAGGGCATTCACGCCCATTACTACGCTCGATTACCAAAGAGCTTCTTTGCAACAAAAGCATCTCGCAGCAGTTAGCCGCATCGAGTCGAGATCGATCGAGAGGTCGGGAACGATGGGGTTGCGAATAGGCAGGCACAGGCGTTGCCGATAATATCGACGATGGCCAATAGCCAGTGAGATTAGGCATCCCTAACAGGCAGTTACGGGCGACGGAAAGCATCGTTAAGCGACGTCGATTAATGGCTGATTTCGTGAACGCCAGCCAAAAGTCCCCCTCTTTTGTTTTTCACGTCTTTTCACTCATTCATTCACTCGTCACGGTTTAAACATGGGAACACGACGATTTTATAATAATACGTATGTCTCGTAATTGAAATTCCCTTACTGACAAGGAAAGGTATCCAACTGTCACTTACGGATTCTAATGAAACTTTGTACAGTTGTAAAACTATGCACAATAATAGACACGTATTTTTTTTTCATCTGCGGAGAAGCGATTTTAAGGGCAGAAACAACCCCTTGTATACAGGGTGGGCCATTTTAAGGCGCCATCCAAGGTCCAACTCATGGCGCCAGTAAATAGATCTTTTTACACCCTACAACTTTTGTCTGAAGCAATTTTTTATAAAACTTAAATTTTTTACAAAGTCCGTACATCCACCCCATAAGGGTGGACCCCATGCCACCCCATATACATAAGGGATTGTTTCTGCCTTAAAATCGCTTCTCCACAGATAAAAAAAAATATGTGTCTATTATTTTGTATAGTTTTACAAGTGTACAAAGTTTCATTAGAATCCGTGAGTGACAGTTGGGTATCTATCCTTGTGAGAAAAAAATCTGGTTGCATTAATTAGAATTCTAATAGATTCAACCAGTATGTCTGTTGGAAAATGGACGAACCAGAATTCTTGTAGAAATTACAAGATGAATCTTAATTTTTTCCTATTAAATTTACCAAATTTTCTGGTTAATAATAGTAAACTCACTAGCACCAAATCGTCTAAAATTTTTTCCATCTAATCTCAAAAGTCTGTTTAATATTCTGAATTCCAACAAGATTATTGGATAAATTCAATTCCAGATTATTAAGATTATTATTTTAAATTCAGTTTGTTAGAAATTAAACTGAAACAGTGATGCAAGAAGAGAATGCAGCTCAAGCACATACAATTAGAGAGCTAGCATCCTCTTTCTGGCACTATTGCTTATAAGAGAAAAAACATACTTAATGGATTTAATGTTAATACTAATTCTTTATATACATTTCATAGCAAATATTGAATACAAGTTAAGTTAAGAGTGACTCGCCGCCTAGTGGCAAGCAAAGAAATTAATGTAACAAGAAATTTGATAGATCCAACCAGAAAATACTAACCAAATCCTTATAGTAAAATCTATTAAACATTCTAGTTATAAAAAATTGAGTCTTATCATGATAACTACAAATTCTTGTTTGAGTTAATCAAAATGCCTTCAATCGTCTTGTTGGTACAATCAAACGATTTTTCTCAGTGCTTGAATTAAATTGGCCGACGACGGTTGACGAACGCACGTGTTCGATCACTCGTATATTAAACAACGTTTCCACCGCAGAGCTATGAAAGCAGGGGGATACCGGCCGGTGGTTCGGCGAGAAACGGGAGGATTAGGAAGAAGGGGTAGGAGGTGAGGTTGGGCGGAAGAGGCACGAATTTATCGCGCCCAGGCAATCTGCCGTAATCTAGGCGAAGACACGGGCCGCGGGTTCCTACGGTTAACTACGTTTTCAACGCTTGATTATCGCGTTTCACGAATAAGCACCCCCGAGTGCGTGCTTGGGGGTGGTTGGCTGGCTGGCTGGCTGGCTGACTGGCTTGGCTTGGCTTGGCTTGGCCTGGCTTGGCTGGCTGCTTGCCGGTCGGAAAGTTAACCCAGACGTGGCGCATCGGGGGCGAGAGAACAGTCTAGGCGTGGCTGCAACGAAGAGGCGAGCGGAACGGAAGAAGGAAAGAGGGAGCGAGAAGAGAAGGGCGAGAGAAGGGAAGAGCGCGTTGCATTAGCCGCAGATTGCATTTATACGCCATCGCGGCGCGCGGAATTATGCACCGTCGAGCATCCGCCGGCGCGGCGTTATTTCGCAGTGCAAATAATTAGTATTCCGTCGCGAACGAATACGCGCGAGAGGAAGAGAGACAGAGACAGAGAGAGAGAGAGAGAGAGAGAGGGAGAGAGAAAGGGGTTGGTGGCAGGAGAGCGCAAGCCCCTCGCGCGCGGATGAATAGGCACGTGTCTGCCGGCTCTCTTCACTCGCGTCACAAATGTTGCGTTTGCGTGCATTCGTTCGTTCATCCCCGTTCGTTCCCCTCTCTCTCGCCTCCTTTCTCGAAATGTGACGCGACGCTTCCGCGACTGCAGCCTCCGTATGCATTGACATGCATTCAGCGCCATCGGATGTACTCGTGCGTTTCGAGGCTCTCGCTTTGAAGTAGTCGCGGACGATCGCTGTCAAACGTGACGGACAATACTCTGGAGTCTAGAAATGTCACGGTTAACTTTTACCCAGAGAGCGACAGAGAGAGAGAGGATCCTCTTCTCGTTGCTATTTTAGGGCAGGTTAGGGCCAATTTGGGGCCCATATAAAAGTTGGGATTTTTCCATCGTAATTTAATTCTTTTAAAAATTTTTGTTTATTACAATTTAATTCTTCGAGAGAGATTTCCATGAGCAAAATTACTATAATTAACATATCGCTATCCGCTCTCTCTCGTCTGAATAATAATAATTCTTAGAGATATCAACATCGGATGTACTCGTGCGTTTCGGGGTTCTCGCTTTGAAGTAGTTGCGGACGATCGCTGTCAAACGTGACGGACAATGCTCTGGAGTCTAGAAATGTCACGGTTAACTTTTACCCAGAGAGCGACAGAGAGAGAGAGAGGATCCTCTTGTCGTTGCTATTTTAGGGCAGGTTAGGGCCAATTTGGGGCTCATATAAAAGTTGGGATTTTTCCATCGTAATTTAATTCTTTTAAAAATTGTTGTTTATTACAATTTAATTCCTTGAGAGAGATTTCCATGAGTAAAATTACTATAATTAACATATCGCTGTCCGCTCTCTCTCGTCTGAATAATAATAATTCTTAGAGATATCAACATGCACGGTTAATGGTACAACTATACAGACTGACGCTTCCGCGTGCATTAAAGCTTTCTCAACTCTTCTCAGTTTCGGCGATGCACACTCACTCATACGGACACCACCGAACTTTACTGCACAGCAGCTACCGTGCACTGTTTTGTCTCGGTGATTTGCAGCATCTGCGGCTAGCACCTCCGAGCCAGCCAACCAGTCAGCCAGCCAGCCAGCTAAACAGTCGGAGCGAGTAGTCTCGTCGTCGGGTCTGTCCACCATCGTCGCGCCATATTAGAAGCGGCGATAGTTAGATGTTGTGAGGAATGAGGAGAGGTTGGGGAGAGGGTGTGAAAATTATTTTGAATTATTAGGCGACGGCACGATTTATACGTGCCTACCCGGAGTCGTGAGCCGAAGGGGTGATGACGCTCTAACGAGAGAAAATTGCATTTTCCCTCCGAAATTATGCGGAGGACAGAGAGGGAGGGCGAATTATTAAAATGGAATTATCATTAAAACGGCTAATAATCCGCGCCGACGTCGCCGTCGAATTACGTGAGGGATGTAAATATTCATTCTTATAGGATTACGCGGATGGTCACTAAATTTCACCCCGCGAATTTAGCAACAATTTAAATCTAATCGAGTTGGATTATAATGTCACGTAAAGCACATTTCGATTAATAGAATTTGTAAAGCGATATATCTGCTTGTTCTTGAAATGATCTTCATATTTTTCTTTAGTAAAGTAGTAGTTTCTTAATTTTTTGTAGTAAAAGTTAGCAAGTAACTCGAGGGAAGATGCCACTTCTCTGTAATTTTTAAGTTTTTCGATAAAGGGTACTAATTTATTCAGTTGATCGCGTTTAGTGCAGATGATAAAATGACAAGGACAGTTCTGTTTTTTTTTTATTTCTGAATTAATCAGATAAAGTTATAAAAAAATATGGCTCGAATCTCTCTTATTTTATAGTACTCTAAATATATAATTATTGCTATAATATTTATGTTCTCGAGTGTGAAAGGACTTATTTGGGTTATTATTTTTAGTGAATCATGTACCTATTCGTTATCTCGAATCGTGTAGCTATTACAAGCATATCCATGCTCTCTATTTTTACATTTAATGTTTATTATGCAGGGTAAGATGCTGCATTTTTCGATGATAAATTTAATATCTCATCCTGGCAAGTGTCAATTACTTTCTGAAATCTAATCGCAAAATATATATAAAATTAGTGTTACAATTTTATTTTTAAATATGATTGTAACTAATATTGATTATTACGTAAGGTTATCGCGGGACATTTTATTCCAGATTTCATAGTAGAAAATAAAACAAATCGAAAATATCACTACTATATTTATATCTGGTTATAATTGAATGGCTCAGATATCAAGTGGTACAAGTTCACTTGAAACTCGGCTTCGAGTTATTAGCGAATTTCAAGTACAGACAATGCAATGCATTATCAATACAACACTACACTGAATTCGTCTGTTTTCAATCAGATTGCGTAGTTAAATCATTTTTATGTGTACTTATGATAAAGGCGAACACAAAAGTTTTTACTTCTCAAACTTTTGTTTTTCAGACTCGTACCACTTGATCCATCCGATCCACTTAAAATTAAACAAGTCTAATTTTTTTATTATTTTAACAGTAACAAAAAAATTCTCACAAAAGTAGCATCTTCTCCAACGATTGAATAAAATGCAACTTTTATAATAATTGCTTTTCTTACTGTTGAAATAATTAAAAACAATTTTTTAGACCTTTTTTTTCTTTAATAAATTATAAGGTATACAAATATATAATGGCTACTTTCGATTTGTTTTATTTTTCTTGCCTCAGAATTCAAAAATGCAAAAAATTGCCTTTTTAAAGTTAAATATGACATCTTCTCCGGAGTTACTCCACTATTGTGCGCTCTCTAAATTCTTGATTCTATCTAGCGCGCAAACAATTGTTATCTTCTTTTTTAAAATTTATAACACAGTGTTAAATTATATTTTTGTACGTACAACGTATACGAGAGAAAAGATATTTTACACAATAGACTACGACTTTTCATATCCCGCGAGCGTTTACTAAGATTCGATTATAACGTCTGCGCTGTCTCGATTTGACGTCTGATGCGGCGAGACGTTGCGTTTTTAGATCGCGAAACGCGCTTTCCCCGCAACATTTTCTAGAATTCGCACAGTTTTTCGCGAAACCGTAAGAAACTGCATTTCCCGCCGACAATTCGCGCGTTCATCCTTCACGGAGAGTAATCTCGCCGCGGTCTCTTCCGAAAAACCCTTGGTTTTCGCGTCTTGCTTGCGTCGGGACGGGCGGGGGCGATTCTCTTATCGCTTGCACTTGTGCTGCAACGCTTTTCGCGGCCGCCATAAATATTTCCGCAATTGAATTTGAGGAGAACAATGGCCGTGCTCGAGGACGATAAATCAGAATCTATCTGCGATACGCGAAGAGGAAGAGGAATCTGCGAGGTACGTCGATATCGAGTATGCTCGATAATCGAGGTGGCTCTGCCGGGGCAAGTACTTATCTCGGTCAATAAAGTGATAAAAGGAAGAATTGAGAGTTGCAGAATGGACAGATTAAAAATCAGTTGCGATATAAAATTGTTGCAGCAATTACACCCGTCAAATTAGATGCTAGGGAAGATAATCATATTTATGACACTTGAAATAAATCTTTATCATACATATACACATTAATCTATAGAGTACATGCAAATATTTGGATTAAAAATAATCATGTTTATAAATCATATTTTATAAAATTGTGAATATTTATAATATCATATGTAACAAATATTAATACACTATAATTTATAACATTACATTTTAAATATGCATATAAAATGTAAAATTATGTAAAATTGCAAACAAAGAAAAAAAATATTTCCCCTTCCGTTCGTTTATTCGAAATTTATCGATAAGTGGTACAAGCCAATGATAGATCAGACATTTTTAGCGAGCACTGCGCTTGATTGTCCGTCGTGTATGTGAAACTATATAGGCTATTTTCAACTGTAAAAAACGCTGAATGAAATTCAGAGTAAGTTTTACATAAAACATTCGCGGAAAATTCCTTTGCACCAAGATACTGATTCGAGCTGATGTATATCGTTTTATATTATCTTTCGTTATACAAAGACTTCCTTACAAGGACCATTATGGCTATCAAGGATCACTTATTACAGTGGTCCTCGGCAAGATAAACATGGCTCGATCTCCCGCGGTTAAGAGACGCTTGGAACACGATACGACAGGTCGATCAAATTATTTGTTATCGTCTTCCCTTTGACGTTTCGTTGCGCGAAAAATAATACACGACGCGATTACTCATCTATAGCCGAGTCCCCGCATTGAGAAAAAAATCTGGTTGCATTAATTAGAATTCTGGTAGATTCAACCAGTATGTCTGTTGGAAAATGGACGAACCAGAATTCTTGTAGGAATTACCAGATGAATCTGATTAATTTCTTCCTGTTAAATTTTCTGGTTACTAAATACTAAACTCGCCAGCACCAAGTCGTCTAAAATTTTTTCCATCTAATCTCAAAAGTCTGGTTAATATTCTGAATTCCAACAAGATTATTGGATAAATTCAATCCAGATTATTAGGTAAATTATGTTAAATTTAGTTTGTTAAAAATTAAACTGATAAACAATGCATTGAGAAAAAATTTGGTTGCATTAATTAGAATTCTGGTAGATTCAACCAGTATATCTGTTGGAAAATGGACGAACCAGAATTCTTGTAGGAATTACCAGATGAATCTGATTAATTTCTTCCTGTTAAATTTTCTGGTTACTAAATACTAAACTCGCCAGCACCAAGTCGTCTAAAATTTTTTCCATCTAATCTCAAAAGTCTGGTTAATATTCTGAATTCCAACAAGATTATTGGATAAATTCAATCCAGATTATTAGGTAAATTATGTTAAATTTAGTTTGTTAAAAATTAAACTGATAAACAATGCATTGAGAAAAAATTTGGTTGCATTAATTAGAATTCTGGTAGATTCAACCAGTATGTCTGTTGGAAAATGGACGAACCAGAATTCTTGTAGGAATTACCAGATGAATCTGATTAATTTCTTCCTGTTAAATTTTCTGGTTACTAAATACTAAACTCGCCAGCACCAAGTCGTCTAAAATTTTTTCCATCTAATCTCAAAAGTCTGGTTAATATTCTGAATTCCAACAAGATTATTGGATAAATTCAATCAAGATTATTAGGTAAATTATGTTAAATTTAGTTTGTTAAAAATTAAACTGATAAACAATGCACTGAAAAAAAATTTGGTTGCATTAATTAGAATTCTGGTAGATTCAACCAGTATATCTGTTGGAAAATGGACGAACCAGAATTCTTGTAGGAATTACCAGATGAATCTGATTAATTTCTTCCTGTTAAATTTTCTGGTTACTAAATACTAAACTCGCCAGCACCAAGTCGTCTAAAATTTTTTCCATCTAATCTCAAAAGTCTGGTTAATATTCTGAATTCCAACAAGATTATTGGATAAATTCAATCCAGATTATTAGGTAAATTATGTTAAATTTAGTTTGTTAAAAATTAAACTGATAAACAATGCATTGAGAAAAAATTTGGTTGCATTAATTAGAATTCTGGTAGATTCAACCAGTATGTCTGTTGGAAAATGGACGAACCAGAATTCTTGTAGGAATTACCAGATGAATCTAATTAGTTTCTTCCTGTTAAATTTACCAAATTTTCTGATTAATAATATTAAATTCACCAGCACCAAGTCATCTAAAATTTTTTTCATCTAATCTCAAAAGTCTATTTAATATTCTGAATTCCAACAAGATTATTGGATAAATTCAATCCAGATTATTAAGTAAATTATTTTAAATTTAGTTTGTTAAAAATTAAACTGATAAACAGTGCACTGAGAAAAAAACTGGTTGCATTAATTAGAATTCTGGTAGATTCAACCAGTATGTCTGTTGGAAAATGGACGAATCAGAATTCTTGTAGGAATTACCAGATGAATCTGATTAATTTCTTCCTGTTAAATTTACCAAATTTTCTGGTTAATAATACTAAACTCACCAGCACCAAGTCATCTAAAATTTTTTCCATCTAATCTCAAAAATCTGTTTAATATTTTGAATTCCAACAAGATTATTGGATAAATTTAATCCAGATTATTAAGTTTATTATTTTAAATTCAGTTTGTTAAAAATTAAACTGATAAACAGTGATGCAAGAAGAGGATACAGCTCAAACACACACAATCAGAGAGCTAGCATCCTCTTTCTGGCACTACTGCTCGTAAGGGAAGAAAAATATACTTTGGATTTAATACTAGTTTTTTATATACATTTTATGGCAAATATTGAATACGAGTTAGGTTAAGGGTGACTCGCCGTCTAGTGGCAAGCAAAGAAATTAATGTAATAAGAAATTTTATAGATCCAACCAGAAAATACTAACCAAATCTTTATAGTAAAATCTATTAAACGTTCTTAGTTATAAAAAATCGAGTCTTATCATGACTAGAATTAACTAGAAATTTTTGTTTGATTTAACCAAAATGCCTTCAATCATATACGTCTTGTTGGTACAATCAAACGATTTTTCTCAGTGCGTGTAAATTGAAAACCTTGCTGGTCGATGCGTCATAACATAACGATGTCGGTCGCTCTACGAGTTTCTGAGTCAGTCGGCGAGCCATTAGCGGCGATTAATTAGGAGGCTTTTACAAGCTCGACTGTGCTTTTATCGACTTGGTCCGATTGCTTTCCCACTTGACCGTTTAAACTCACCTCTCATTTTCTCTCCCTTTTTCCTTCCCTATTTTTCTTTACCCTCCCTATCTCGCAGACTACTCGTTGCACTCTACCAATCGCTCTTCTTGCTTACGTTCGCCTCTCCTCTCGCCCTCGCCTCTTCCATCACTCTATTTTTTCCCTTCTTATGCCTCCGCTTACTCTTTTGTTTCCACGTTGCACCGGGGTTCCTATCTTAGCCGCCCTCGCGAACTCGCTTGCACGCTGCCTCCGCGAGACGACCGACAGTAGTACGAGCCCAGGGGGAATCGAGAAATACTGCGGGAATTCTGGATTAAAGTGAAACTTTAGTTGCCACCTGGGTCGGCAGGCCGTTTGTTCGCGAAGGACGAAAACTCGCGAACTAGCGCCGCGAAAATCCACCATTGGCTATCGCGTTTAACTTTCCCAACAGCAGCCGTAAGAAAATATATAGCGTGGGCTGTATATACAGTCATGTAGATGAAAATAGTTTATTAAAGACTGCATTAATAAATAAACGATTTTCCATTGTTCTTCGCTATGCTTTATTAAAAACTTTTCTTTCTACTCGTAAACAAAAAAAAAAGGAGAAACAAAGAGTTTCGACTGGGATGAAAGAGGAATCCAGGAGAACCGCACAATAAATCACGAGATAAGAATATAAATAAGAAGTAAGTGAAAAACGGAGGAAATGAAGTACGAATCGCGAGGAACATAATTTGTCAGCCGTGTCTATAAATGTCACGAAATTTAATTGTACTTCCGCGAAGTATTTAATGGAATATAACTTTATCGGCTGTAACTGCGTCGTAATACGCCGTAACTACATCAATCACTTTACGCTATTACAACTACGAGCGAATAACTATTGTCTCGCACGCGAGTATTCGAAGGTTAAAGGTTAGTTCAAGAGTCGAGAGCGGTCGATTACCTTGGCGTTGATATTAATATCACTCAGTCGAGAGTTTGCTGCTGCGACGAGAATAAATTCTTCCGATAGGTAAAGGCAAATCAAATCCATAACCAGCTTCGCGAGCAGTTGTCATATTTGCAATCTTGATGAAATCGGAGCGAGAATGTCTGTCAAAAATTCAGTCTTTCATGTTAAATAAAATATCAGATCGTTATTTATAAAATAATAAGACAAATAACGTACATATGACAGATTTCAGCAGTTTCATTTTTTTTATAAAATAACCATTTATTGATGTATAAAGTCAAATATTTTATTTTAAGATAATGGGATTTTTTAGTAAAAACAAAATATAATTTCTTTGCGAAATGTTAGGAATTTTTAAGCACTTTTTATCAGAATTAATTGTGCTACATTTGATCAAAATCAAATGATAAAAATGGCTTCTTCCACTCTAAGTAAGTGAGAGAAATTAAAGAAATTAAAGAAATATTAAATTTATTTCAATATTATTTTGTTTTCGGAAATTAACTGAAATTATATTTGAAAATTTGTTTTAAAATTGCCACTTCACATTTGATTTTTGAAACTTGACGAAAAGCAAAAAAGCAGTGCAGAAATTTTACTTCTAATTAATGTTTCTGTAAACAACGTGTATAGAATGTATAGATTGTTACATTTTCAATTAATGAATCCCTCTTTCTCTCTTTTGGATTCCGGATTCTTTCAGTCCTCTTACGTGATATTTTTCATGTGTTTTTAAGGAAAGAATAATGTCCGTCTCGAGTGTTTCGAGGAAGAATAAACATAGTTGAAATTGTATCGAAGAAATTGTATCGAGATAGCCGAACGAATAATTTTTCTCAAAAGTATCTCGAGTAAACATCTCGAGTTGGCAATTTATATGAAAATTGTAGCGTAGATATGTGAAAAGATATTTTTATAGGATGTTCACTCTTTTAAGATAATTTTCGAAATTCTTCAACACATGGATATATTTAAATACATGCATCTCCTCTTATAACTTTTTGATCGTCGCAAAGCTGGAACTTTGATTGACTAAAATACGTATTAAAGTGCAAAATTGAAGTACGCGCAATCGATCGGACTCAAGTCGAAGACCGTAAAAGCCGCCTCGAAGAGATAAAGCTTAATATAGAAGGAAAAGGGAAATGTTTTATCAACGTCACGTTTCATCAACGAGAGGAAACTTTGCGATAACTTGAGAAACTCGTGAGAAAAGAGTTAAATCGCCGATATATACATCAAACAGACTTATCACTGTCTTAACACAAGAATATTCTTATATTCTTAGTTACGAAATGAGGCAATTATTGCGCAGAACAGGTTTCAATAATCTTTAGGATTCAAGGGGTGGCAATTTCGTATACAGATTTATTTCACGTTTATATAAGATTTATACAATTCTTAGATAACGCTCAGATTATATAGACTAGTGATAATTGTATTTACATCACAAAATTATTAAAATGTGACAATAATTAGTTATGTTGTTGTGTTATATTTTATTATATTTATATTTCGAAATTGTTTGTGCAAAAAATTGCAAAAAAAATTAACTTTGGATTTTTCAAAAATTGTTTCGAGAGGCAAGATTTTCTTTTTTATTTAAAAAAATCTATAAAATTTTGAGACTGCTTTTTGAAAACCGCTTATAATTGTATTGACGATACACACAAACGTACACGAAATATAAACGAGAAGTAATTTCTATCGAAGAATCAATTCGTTATCTGCAATGATGAATCTTACTCCGACGAGGACTCTTTAATTTCTTCGGAAGAATAAGCGACGTTGAGCTGTCAATTATGCATGAAAAATAAATAATCTGTTTCACCTAGAAACGGATTTGTTTCGCGAAACGGAACGAAACGACGAGCGCGACGTTGTTATCCGAATGTCACATGCGCGAGAAAGGTAAAGCCATCACTGCCGGCAGGGATTCGCCTCGCAACACGCTATTGCACCGAAATTTAGCGTACGAAAACGGGGCCGTGCTGTTGCTAACAAAAAAAAATAGGAGAAGAGAGAGAGAGAGAGAGAGAGAGAGAGAGAGAGAGAGAGAGAGAGAACGGAGCGAACAAAAGAAAATAAAACCCGGTTGGTCACGCGTTTCGAAAGACACCGAATAAACGCGGCTGATTCGCGAAAACGAAAATACTGGCGCGGGTCGCGCCAGTCATTGAAGCTATGGAAAATACTGCGCGGAAAATATTTTTCCGACGAAAGACGATATATTTTTCAACAATAAACACACACACCTTATTGCCCGTAATTTGCATAGCGGAACGCCGCTCCCCCCGTTCTCAGTCGGCGTAATAAATGTAAAAACTGACGGGAGCACCCTTATAAAGCCAATAGCGTTTTGTCATTTTTATCTTCGCGCTCGCCACCCGTTATCGTCCGCAAGTTATTCGGAAATTATTGCCGCCGTATATATCATTACCTGACGCGCGTTGCACAAATCCTGTGAATTTTTCAAACCTCACCAGCGAGGGAGCGGGGAAGGACGAGGGGGGAAGGGGAGAGGGGGTGGGGGAGGAGGGGAGGCAAACTCCCGCGCGTCGAAGCGTCGCAATAAATATGGATCGATCGGGGAGCTAGGCCAGACTGCAAATATCGGTAACAGACGCATATTTAATGTACGGGATGTCTCGGATATCCTCTCCAACATATCTGTATCGTTGACGCGTATATCGTTATTTTCGCACTTCTTGACTTGATATCGTTTAATAGCGTCCGCTCTCGCGCTTGTATCTAAAAATTTGGTTTTTTTCTTTTTTTTTTTCCTGACGAAAAAATGTCGTTGCGTGTATCGCCACGTCATTCGTTGGATATATACCGCAATTATCCCTGTTATTTCTGTAGTGACTGTAAAATAATACCGGAGATCGATCGAGCCTGCCAATCGGCAAATTGTTTGCATATTGTTGCGGTTTGTTACGCTCTTCCGAATAACGCTTCATTATTTTCGTACTGGTACATATTCCGATTGAATAAAGCTAATTCAACAAAATTATGCAAACTATGATATTATGCGACGAGTAGTGGATTAATTACTCCCGTTCGGGTTAAGTACGAGGCGTAATTATGTTAATTTCGCGACGTATATACAATAACACCAGATGATATTCGCGATAATTAGCTGTAGATAATAATTTACTTTGTTGTTTTAATATCTGGAAGGTGTTTAGCATTTTCAAGTTATAATTGAAGCCGTTAACTTTATGGCTTTACTACTTCGTTAAACTCGAAGCCGCATTAAGGCGATTTAAGGGATGTCGGCTTCCGTTTGAAAGTCGAACCGCAGTTTAATATCAAAAATATACAACTAGGACAAAAATATAAATATTTCTTGTCAAGTGTGTTATTTAAAAAAAAATTTTTTACAAATGTAAACTATTCCAAAATTACGTCAAGAGATTTATTTGTCAAAAATAGAAGTGCGTCGGAAAAATTTTAATCGAATATTTGATGAAATTGTAGTGCGACGAGAAAAGACCAAGTCAAGGTTCACTTGGGACGACGTCAATGACCTTGGGGCGTGTGATTTGAAGCGACTTAACATTGTTGTCCTCGTTATCTGGCGAGAAACTTATTGATAACCGCAAATATTTGCGTTCGCTGAAAGTTAATAATCCGCAGGAGTGCGTACCGTGGCACGTGGCGGGTTAAAATCAGCGTAAAGCGTAAGGTACACCCGGTTCCTTCTGTCGTCGATGACAGCCACGACACGGAAGCAACGACATTCTTGGAATTTCATGAAATGCTTTCCCGAGCTTGCTAGATATTGCCTGCTTTCGCGTTAAGATAAGCATTTCTCCCTCGATAAAGCTTACCGTCGTCTCGATAAAATGATCGAAGGTGTTCTTGGCGGTTAATGTTAAAAAGAGATATCATTTTCGCTGGAGAAAATGAAGCGACACTTTGGCATCACCGCACTGAGAAAAAAATCTGGTTGCATTAATTAGAATTCTGGTAGATTCAACCAGTATGTCTGTAGGAAAATGGACGAATCAAAATTCTTGTAGGAATTACCAAACGAATCTGATTAATTTCTTCTTTTTAAATTTACCAAATTTTCTGATTAATAATACTAAACTCACCAGGGCCAAGTCGTCTAAAATTTTTTCCATTTAATCTCAAAAGTCTGTTTAATATTCTGAATTTCAATAAGATTATTGGATAAATTCAATCCAGATTATTGAATAAATTATTTTAAATTCAGTTTATTAGAAATTAAACTGATAAACAGTGCACTGAGAAAAAATCTGATTGCATTAATTAGAATTCTAGTAGATTCAACCAGTATGTCTGTTGGAAAATGGACGAACCAGAAGTCTTGTAGGAATTACCAGATGAATCTGATTAATTTCTTTCTGTTAAATTTATCAAATTTTCTGGTTAATAATACTAAACTCGTCAGTATCAAGTCGTGTAAAATTTTTTCCATCTAATATCAAAAGTCTGTTTAATATTCTGAATTTCAATAAGATTATTGGATAAATTTAATCCAGATTATTGAATAAATTATTTTAAATTCAGTTTATTAAAAATTAAACTGATAAACAGTGTACTGAGAAAAAAACTGGTTGCATTAATTAGAATTCTAGTAGATTCAACCAGTATGTCTGTTGGAAAATGGACGAACCAGAAGTCTTGTAGGAATTACCAGATGAATCTGATTAATTTCTTTCTGTTAAATTTATCAAATTTTCTGGTTAATAATACTAAACTTGTCAGTACCAAGTCGTCTAAAATTTTTTTCATCTAATATCAAAAGTCTGTTTAATATTCTGAATTTCAATAAAATTATTGGATAAATTCAATCCAGATTATTAAATAAATTATTTTAAATTCAGTTTGTTAGAAATTAAACTGATAAACAGTGCACTGAGAAAAAAATCTGGTTGCATTAATTAGAATTCTGGTAGATTCAACCAGTATGTCTGTTGGAAAATGGACGAACCAGAATTCTTGTAGGAATTACCAGATGAATCTGATTAATTTCTCGCTGTTAAATTTACCAAATTTTCTGGTTAATAATACTAAACTCGTCAGCATCAAGTCGTGTAAAATTTTTTCCATCTAAAATCTCAAAAGTCTATTTAATATTCTGAATTTCAATAAGATTATTGGATAAATTCAATCCAGATTATTGAATAAATTATTTTAAATTCAGTTTGTTAGAAATTAAACTGATAAACAGTGCACTGAGAAAAAATCTGATTGCATTAATTAAAATTATGGTAGATTCAACCAGTATGTCTGAAGGAAAATGGACGAACCAGAATTCTTGTAGGAATTACCAGATGAATCTGATTAATTTCTCGCTGTTAAATTTACCAAATTTTCTGGTTAATAATTCTAAACTCGTCAGCACCAAGTCGTCTAAAATTTTTTCCATCTAATCTCAAAAGTCTGTTTAATATTCTGAAAAAGTCTCTTTAATATTCTGTTTAATATTCTGTTTAATATTCCAATACGATTATTGGATAAATTCAATTAAGATTATTGAATAATTTTTTTTAAATTCAGTTTGTTAGAAATTAAACTGATAAACAGTGATGCAAGAAGAGAATACAGCTCAAACACACACAATCGGATAGCTAGCCTCTTCTTTCTGGCACTACTGCTCGTAAGAGAAAAGAATATACTTTGGATTTAATGTTAATACTAATTCTTTATATAGGTATATTTTATGGCAAATATATTAAATACGAATTAAGTTAAGAATCAAGCAAAGAAATTAATGTAACAAGAAATTTGATAGATCCTACCAGAAAATACTAACCAAATCCTTATAGTAAAATCTATGAAATGTTCTAGTTATAAAAAATCGAATTTTATCATAATAACTAGTTATCATGATAACTAATTCTTGTTTGATCTAACCAAAATGCCTTCAATTATATACGTCTTGTTGGTACAATTAAACGATTTTTCTCAGTGCGAGTGTATAAATTTATAAATTCTCTGATTGAAAGGAATCCTTTGAGTCTCTTTATCTTTGCGAAAGTTATTTACGGTGATTCGTAGATATTTTTGCTTCCGCAAACGAAGGTTGACAGTTGTGTTGATTAACAAACACTGATTCCTCTCTGAGCAAACTGGACGCAGAAGGTTGTCATCGTGTAGCGATCGTCGGATCGTAATTTCCATACGGTTATCGATGACATCTTAGATGACCCGGGCGATTAATGTTACGATCGATAATCACGGCCGATGATTTAGATACCAGATGGTATATAGTACACGCCGACCATGTATTCCACCTTGATATCGAGTCAGATATCGCTCCCCTCCTCTTCAATGGAAGTATTTCAATCACAATACACGTACGTATCACGTTAAACGTTTATTAGCGCTTCGAATCGCAATCATCGCCGCATCTTTAGCGTCAGTCGCATCAATCGAAGCTCCCAAGGATTCATGATGAATTGGGCAAAGATTCCGACGCGAGGATCGTCGGCATGAAACATTTATATTGTCAGGGTACGAGCGATTGACAGTTATGCCGGCAGCGGGAATACCAATCGGCGAAAAAGAGGAAGATCCCGCGAAAACGATACATCGGCATAAATATTTTCCCCCCGAAGGAGGGAAGGAAGGATGAACCGGCAACCGTACAAGGAGTGGTAGTCAACACGAGCGGCGACGAGCGTCGCGACAAGGAGGACGGAGCGCCGCGTCTCTCGCTTTGAAATCGAGGGATGAAGACAGCGTCGTTCCATAAAGGATGGAAAAAGCGGTGGGACGGGGAGAGGGAGGGGGGGGGACAGAGACAGAGGGAAGACGCGGAAAGTGTTTCAGAGGAGAGGAAGATAGACCGAAGGAGGAAGAAAATTGTGGAGAACGAGAAGGAGGAAGGAGACGACGAGACGGAAGGCTAGAGAGAGAGAGAGACAGAGAGAGAGAGAGGGAGTGGGAGGCTGCGAGGGAAAACCGGTCCGCTTGCCCGCTCTTGCCATCCGCCGATCAATACACTTCCACTGCTCTGCGAACGGAGCCGCGAGGATGGGCGGAAACGAGAGAGGATGGTAGATCGGCGGCACGACATCGGCCTGGCGTGGCCTGGTGCGACGCGACATGATGCGGCATGGCATGGCATGACATGGCAGGGAGAAAGACAAGAAGGAGAGGGACGCGTGGCTGCATTTTCTCTCGTGAGAAAAAGGTCCCCTTTGCGGGACGAACGAATCCAGGCGAGGCCGCGTACGGATCAGGCCTCAGATCTTGAAACCGAAAGCGATGCCTCCCGGATTGCCTTCATTGGTATAATAACGCTCAACCAAAAAAATAATTTTAACTCTTTCCTCGTATAATTTTGCAGTTTCGGGCTTATTCAAGTGTGCTGATTTCGAGTACGACAGTAGTTTTTTTTTTAACAGCTCTTGTTCTTTAATATGTTTAGACCATCCCCTTTAGACATCACGTGCAGTTTTTTTGAGTTTTACTCGACTCAGAATTATTATTTTTTTAACTTTCGATTTATGTCTTCGACTCGGAGACGTTGTTTACATAATCCAGATAGTTTTTGCTATATTTGTGGCGAATACATCTTCCAAAAATATCGAAAACCTATTTCAAAATTTGTTAATTGTAATATCTTGTAAATAAAAAAAGTAGAGCTGATACAACTAAACTAGTATTTTTTTCGTAATCAGTGTCTTAGATATAACCTATAATACACGTTAAATGTCAGGAAAAAATTTGAGTGTTGACCAGTGTAATACGTGTGTCGAGAGATAATATACGGAATCGAATTGCATACACGTATAAAATTGACGTGTTTGTATATTTTGTTACCGTCATTTAATATTATTCCCGTTCTCCCGATCTTCTCTTCGCTAGAGAAAGGATCTTCGTGAGAGAAAAGATCTGCGAGGGCACGTGTGAGCTGGAGAAAAATCTCCTTCTTCTCTCTCCTTTATCTTTCTCGCTGCTGCAGTTATCGCGGATTCGCGGGCTTTTTTTTCCTCACGTTAGGTTAGGTTAGGTTAGGTTAGGTTAGGTTAAGCACTTTGCGTTAAATATTTTGCAGCGAAATGGAACGAATGGATAACGAATACCGTTTAACGATGAGTGCAATGGCGCTTATATACAGAATATACAGAATATTTAATACTTGATCGATCGCTCTTCACGTTTTTATATTTATACGAGAATTAAAGTAAATAGGTTTCTCTCATATACAGAGTGTCCCAAAAGTCCCGGACCGGTCGAATATTTCATAAACTACACTTTAGAAGCTTTACTGCACTTTAGAAAGAAATGTTTCAGACAAAAGTTGTATGGCTTGAAGGGGGCCATCAGATAGTGGCAATGATTTGACCTTGCAGAGTCATTTGAAGGTGACGTAAAAGTTTTTAAGAAAAAATATGGAATTGTTAATTGCAAATCACATATTTTTTCTTAGAAACAACTATGTGTTTTCTTTACACCAATTGATTCCTCTCATTATTTTGTACATAAAAGTATTAAGGTAAGATAATTGAAAAATGAATATTTTACAAGATATTTTACGTAAAATTTTACGTAAAATTTTATGTAAAATTAAGAAATGATTTTAAGCCTCATAACTCGAAAAGTACTCAATGAAGAAATACTTTATTATAGTGTTTTGGAAAGCTCTCGAGATAAGCTACACGAATATGTAATAAAAAATAGAGAGTTCCATTTAAGAAATTGAAGATGACCTTTACGTCACCTTCAAATGACTCTTCAAGGTCAAATCATTGTCACTATTTGATGATCCCCCCTTCAAACCATACAACTTTTGTCTGAAACATTTCTTTCTAAAGTGCATAGTTTATAAAATATTCGACCGGTCCGGGACTTTTGGGACACTCTGTATATATGTGTATATGTGAAAATATTTATAAAGAACGCCCGGTCGAAATATCTCGGTTGAATTTCATCCATTGACGATGTCACATTCAACTATGCGATGTATAAATGTATCTATATTACTCTTCCCAATTTATTTGATTCCCAAACAAAATGCGTTACGAATAAGATGACTTGAAATATTGTCCGCCCTCTCTCTCTCTCTCCTTCGCGATTTATTATTTATTTCGCTGTGCAAAATTGAAATTTGCTACGGAAGAAATTGTCGGTGTTAAACAAAAAAATGACACCGACGTAATAATAGTTTCGATGACAATCAAAACTGCGAGTCGGAATTTTTTTCGTCGGACACCGGTCTCGTCCAATGACGCTTTGTTCTCAGTCACTTTGTCACGTTTCTCCCGTTATCACCTCGTATAATAAAGCTATTCGCGTACATTCGTCGCTCACACGTTGTTTCTAATTTATAGAGGGAAGATTCTAGGAATGAATCATCATCATAAATCTTTCATTTTTTTATCGTTCGATTTTTCCCTTCGACTCGGCCTTTTTTTTCTGCACTTGCGCAGAAGTCGATCTCGAAGGAAAGAATTAAAAGCAACATACGATACATCTCGAAAACAATTGTGCAGGTCGGACTCGAGAGATGAAGGCTGGGGCAGATAATAGTCGTGGTTAATTTTCCTTTTTGGGTAACGCGCCCTTTACCGGTCCATTTTACCGGTCCCCGTCTGCGCAAAACGCAGACGTGAGAGAGAGACGTATCCGAGAGACGCGTAATAATGTATCATTTCGATGAAGCTGTATATGAAGCCGCGGTGCGCGTCATAACTTGTAAGCCGAGCGGACTCCCGGTGTGAGCTGAAATTTTAATAGGGCTCGTATAACATCCCCCTACTGTATGATGCACGTCTCGCGAGGAATAGCGGTAAGGGGTCTCTTCGCGTATCTCGTACAAACAACCGTCTAACTTCTTACAGCGAACTAATTTGCTTGCTCCGGTTTACTTATGTTAATTGCACGACGCGTCGTGTCGGATTAAATCTATTTGCTTATTAATTCCGCGTAATATTATGCTCGATTGTTGCGCGTCCTTCGTGAAATGAAGCTATGATTGTCAACTGAATGGAATATAATATATTTCCCAGAACGTATGTCACTCGGTTCAAGCTTTTTCTTTTCAATTTTCTATTTGTAGTATTTTGATAAAAATCAGAGTGCCCATTCCCTGGGAAAACGCGGAAAATCTGGAATTTTCAGAAAATCTTTTGTATCTGGAAAAGGGAATTCTTGTGGAATTTTATTAAGATTGTTTAAAATTTTCTCTTTGATTGTTCTCATTGTAAAAAATTTATTTATCGTAAATAGTCAGCAAGCCAAACACATTATGCGTGTTTCAAATATATTGTGAATATATTTATTTTTGTTTATATATTCAATATTTTCTTAAAATATTGGATATGAAATTCTTTATTGTAACTTTAATGATAAAAAAGAAAATTTTATGCAAACGAAAAAAATGCTTATCCTACGAAACTTACTCAGTACATTTATTTAATATTGAAGCTCTATGTCTTCCAGATGAGCAAAAAATTTTAAAAAACACTTGCAATAAAAATTTGCTTTAGAAAGTTGTCCTAAAATATCCTCTTTACATGGAATTTTGACCAAAAATATCTTTAGAAAGGTTAAGAATTTTTCAGAGAATTTTTTCGATTTAAAATTTAAGTAGATATTTTGAAAAATTCTTTTTTCAAATAAATATCAAAATTTTTTTTATTAAATAAAATTAACGTAATAATTATTGCAGGAAAAGAGAAAGAGAGTTTTAAAAAAATTTCTAAAATTCGAAAAAAAGATTTTCATTTTAATGAAAAAAAACGTCACGCACGATTTTTTTTGTATCTATTATCGTCATTATCTATTAAGAATTTTTTTTCGTATTTCCTCGATAAGAGGGATCCGGATACAAGATAGGGGAGAGAATTGAGCATTATTGGCCTCTCGAAAAACATCATATTTCATAGCCATACCCGCTATATTTTCCATTTACCTGGCACGCTATCGGCTTTAAGCATCTCGAGCGTGGTGTAACCTTTCTTTATTATTATTAACCTCGTCGTCGCCGTCGTTATCATTATTGTTATCGAATCTCATTAGCCTTATACTCCAATCTTGCGCATCTCGCGAAAAGCAGCGCCTTCGTGGCAATAATCATTTAGAAGCGTATCGCGGCGTTAATTCCAAATGGCAAAGAGAGCCGATTCCGTGATAGCCTCGTCGTCGTTTAATCCGCCTCGCTGCATCTAATTTCATTTGCGCTTCCTTCCGCGTAAACACATAGATCGTCGATTTCCGCGCGGAAATTCCGCGAGCTTCCCCCTCTCCCCCCTCCTCGCTAGTTTTGCGCTCTCATTGTCAAGCCATATAGTACGAATTGAGATTGAATACACGATTCGCATTTTTAAACGTCAGTTCTCATGATATCAGCTTTTTGGTTGCATATGAAATGTCAGGTTTCATGATATCAACGATTTGTGCAACGAATAATTTCCGAGAAACAAAGTACACGTGCAATTTTTTGAAAAAAAAAAAAAAGAATTATTTTTTCCCGTTTCTCGGAACAGGACATTATTTTTATATGTAACTTTATTTCGATTAAATGTGGGGGGAAAAAGTGAAAAAGGTGGGAAGAATCAACAATTCCATTTTCATTTCTTCCATTCTTCTCCCACGTTAATGTCACTCTTAAATTTATTCTGCCAACTAATTTTGCAATCTCGCGCGCGATTTTGAGATCGTAATTTAATAATAATAATGGAAATTTTTTCCAATTTTTTATTCTTTCGTAAAATTACTTAATTTCGAGAATTGCCAAAATATTTCGCAGAAAAAGGGAACTAAAATATACACACTTTAAAAAAAAAGCACAAAAATTTTTATTTAAATACGACACGTAATCATTACATTATTGCAAGATAATTATAAAAAATATTCCGTAAACAATTCCGTAACGTTTCCAACGTTTAACATGTAACAAGTCAACAGATGGAAACGAGAATTGCGCATTTGCACATTTTTTTTTTACATAAACGTGTCTCTCTTCACGTCTCGCTATAAAGCCACTGCCCATTACGTATGTAAACGTCGGTGCAGTCGTGCAAGATTCAATAATCCGTCACCATCTGTTTCTAGTTTGCTCGCTCGCGCCTCGCCGACGTTACTATATAACGCGTGGTCGTATAAACACTTGTTCCCCGATCGGGAAAAGGCAATTTAATAACGAGACTGATTGCTTTATAGCGCGCTTTTATCGCTTAACACGTGAACGCGATCTAGACAATATTACGTAAAATCAGCAAACATTTCACGTCGGGGATGTATTTAAGCTTCAAATTTCGTGAATTATACAGGGTGTCTCAAAACTCATAATGAATCTTTCAAAGACAGATTCCTGGGATCATTTGGAGACGATTTTTCTTCAGCGAAAATGTCGATGAAGGCCATCATTTTTTGCATCTTCCCGATTTTTCTCATCATATATGTTTGCAATTAAGCCTTAAATTAAAACTCAATTAAAGTAAAGTCTATTTAAAATTAATCGAAGAATGTGGTTTTGTTAATATTTTATTTCTACAAAGTTTAGTTTACGAAAAACTCCTTATTTCCAATCACTTATAATTCGAAAATTATTAGTGCCTTGAGATTTTCATTGAGGAAAAATCGTCGTCAGATGATCCCAGGAATCTGTCTTTGAATGATTCATTATGAGTTTTGAGACACCCTGTATTTTCGAAAAGCACAAGCAATTCAATACATATTAGACGTAATTCAAATTGATCAAAATATGTATGGAAAGATAATTGAAGTAAAAATCATGAAAAATTATTACGAGGACATCGAGTCAAAGTGAGATTATCGTTGACGTGAATTATTCTTATCCAGTATTTCATTGCCAACAGTTATATTCGCGACACAAATAATAATTAATTACGTTAATATTTACCTTAAGCTCGCAGTATGATTTTACGTTAATTAAAATTTATTATAAAGAAGAATTTTCCACGCAGGGGGGAAAAATGCTGTTTCAACAAAGGGTTTAGTCGCGGATTAAAAGGTCGCGAAACTTGCGTTTGACATATACGACACACTTTTCCCTTTATATACAGGATGTCCCAAAAGTCCCGGACCGGTCAAATATTTCATAAACTATGCACTTTAGAAGAAATGTTTCAGACAAAAGTTGTATGACTTGAAGGGGGCCATCAGATAGTGGCAATGATTTGACACGGGAGAGTCATTTGAAAGTCACGTGAAGATCACCGTCAATTTTTTAAATGGAACCACCTATTTTTTATTAAATATTCTGTAGCTCACGTCGAGAGCTTTTCAAAACACTACAATTGAGTTAGTTTTCATTAAGTACTTTCCGAGTTTTCGATTATCTTACCTTAATACTTTTATATATAGTACAAAATAATGAGAGGAATCAATTGGTGTAAAGAAAACATACAGTTGCTTTTAAGAAAAAATATGGAATTATTAATTGCAAATGACATATTTTTTCTTAGAAACAACTATGTGTTTTCTTTACACCAATTGATTCCTCTCATTATTTTGTACATAAAATTATTAAGGTAAGATAATCGAAAAATGAATATTTTACAAGATATTTTACGGTCTATGTAAAATTAAGAAATGATTTTAAGCCTCATAACTCGAAAAGTACACAATAAGGAAATACTTTATTATAGTGTTTTGGAAAGCTCTCGAGATGAGCTACACGAATATGTAATAAAAAATAGGGGGTTCCATTTAAGAAATTGACGGTGATCTTCACGTGACTTTCAAATGACTCTCCCATGTCAAATCATTGCCACTATCTGATGGCCCCCTTCAAGCCATACAACTTTTGTCTGAAACATTTCTTTCTAAAGTACCTAGTTTATGAAATATTCGACCGGTCCGGGACTTTTGGGACACCCTGTATATCCCCTTTCTTTTCTTCTCCCTTTTTTTTATCATTCCATACTGAGGATTGTCTTCGCGTAACGTCGCGTTCGCTTTTTGCTGCCGCATTTCAAGATTCAAATTCTCTCTCGCGGATCGAAGGGTGCACGTGAGCGCGTCGGTCGGCCTTTTGTCGGCTTTTCCCTTTTCTTTCCCTCTCCCTTTCTTTGCCTTTCCGCGATATTGGGACGCGCACTCGGGGATTTCGTCAGGCGAGAATGCCACTTTCTGCATTAAACGTGCCGTTGGGCTGAAGCCCGCCCGAATCCCGAGATGGAGGATCCTTGGCGCGCGTTTCCGCCCACGGGATCAATGCGTAATGCAGGTAGCGACGAAAAAGAAGATTGGCTGGAAACGGAATTCGGATCCTCGGTCGGAAGACGGAGGTTCCCACCTCCGGTGGAAAGAGAGGCCGCCTAACGATAAGAGGAAACCCTCTTCGTCTTTCTGTCCTCTGTCTTCGTCTTTCTTCTCTCTCTCTCTCTCTCTCTCTCTCCTCCCTCTCTCTCTCTCTCTCTCTCTCTCTCTCTCTCTCTCTCTCTCTCTCCTCCCTCTCTCTCTCCCTCTCTCTCCCCCCTCTCTCTCTGTCTCTCCCTCTCTCCCCCCCCCTCTCTCTCTCATTTGCCAAATTTTCAATGGGAGAATTATGCGTGAAATTTGCAATCGGGATTTCCATCGAGTCGCTCTGTAACAGCACCTTGACGTAGGGCGTTGGCTTGAAATAAGCGCATCAATTTGGATGCGACGAGAGGTTCTAATTCATGTTAATCTCGCGAGTGTCTGATGATGTCAGGTACTCCTACTTACAGTCGATGAACCGCGTGAGAGTTGACCTTCGTAATTGGCGAGATGCCGCGCCTATTAAGGCTCCTTAAGCCGGACCGTTGTGTTTTCGGCTTGACCTCTCTTTCGCTCTCTTATCTGCTTCGCAATTAAAGCCAATCAGGCTACTTTATTAATTGGATTTTGTGTAAAAGGAGTACTTCTCTCCATGTCGGAAATAAAAAGCTTTTCTCGAGAGAAAGGACAGTTAGAAATAGAGATAAAACATGAACATTATTGATTTAAATTTTATTTATAAAGATGATTTTCTGAAAAATTATATACATTTTATCATAACTTTTTTTGAAACACTTTTATAAATTTTACTCTACTTTTATAAATGTTAAAATTTCTTAATATATTTAACGAAATAATTATTATATAAATGTATATCATTTTGTAAAGATATATATCTTACGCGATATTAAGATATAATATATTAATATCAGAATGATCTATATATTAGCTTTATTAATAGCTACCACTAAGTATATTTTCATGATATATATATTTAAAAAATGTTAGATAATCTATAAACAAATCTGCTTTTTTGCGCGCCAGATGGACTAGATTTATCCAATTGATTCTCGCTTATTAACATTACATTAAGGGAGCATATAAATATTTACATGTAATTAAATGATGAGGAATAATATTATTAATTTTAAAATTATAAAATATATATATATATATATATATATATTGTGATTATTTGTTTAATTAAATTAATATACGCGCGATGTAATGAAAAATTTTTCATTAGGATAATTTTCTTTTTATGATAACAAATATACATGACAAATGTCAGATTATAAACTTCTTTCTTCTTTTCTTTTTTTTAATATAAAATGGTATATAATGCGCCCAATATTTGCTTAAATCGATATAAAATATACTTACGAACAGATTTTGATAATTGAAATTTATTGTATAAAGATTCATTAATATTGCAATTAATAATTGCATCAATTTTTTATTTTAATTGAAGTATTTTAATTATGAGATTCATTTTTTCAAATAATTGAAAACGGCGTTTTCTCCCAAGGCGATAAAACATATCTCAAATTATTACCGGAAATAATTTCCTTTTAAATTATAAAATTCACATACACAATGAGACATAAAAATTCATATTTTAATTTAATAAAAATATTGATTAAATATTCATAAAAATTACATTTTTCTCTATTTTTTTCAAAAAAAGAGAAACATTGATACTCATTAGTAATGCCTCGACTTTTGACATTGCTTCATGCCTCTTCGTTTTACTCTATTCTTTTTTTATATGTTTTACTTATAGTATATAGTCAGAAGAATAAAAAATAGAACAGAGTGAAATGTTATAAAATATTAGCTCCATATTTTTGAGGCATTTTTAAATTTTTAAAGAAACGAATTTCTTCATGTCGAATAGAAGATTTGTAAGGCTATCGGCGGTTATGATTTCAAACATTCATTGAAAACACATAGAATAAATATAATTACTTTCATGGAATAAAAAATGATCAAAAATATTTATCAATAAATTTTATAGATTTTTCTCAAAAATTATTAATTTTAATTTAATAAATTTTTTTTAGTATAAAATCGCATTCAGAGAAGTTTTGTGCGATTTCTCTCTTTAATTATATATTGTTATCTATATCGATTCTCGTTTCTCTCAATAACATTTATTGCCATATGTCTGAGCAATGAGACATTTTTCCCAGGACTTATTACGTTATTTCATCACATACATATAAAATCATACATATAAAAAATTCCAACTTATTTAAGAGAAGTGATAAATTTAACGAGAAATCCCGCCTTTGAGTTTATCAACACCACACGTGACGTGACGATTTTTATTCCTTCACCCGTACCTCGTGTCCTTACTTTTTTTTCGTTTACATCGTTGGTCATCGGGCGCACTTTTTTTCCTCACGCGACAGCCAGAGCTAATCAATGAGATAGGTGGGCGATAGAACGGCCCCGGTCTTTCCTTGCCGCATGACTTCCCATCGCGATTTCGATATTTCGAGATTGGAAGCAGCTGCTCGCACGGCTTTTCTGCGCGGTCAGCTCGTTCGTCTTTCCTCCTCGATCCGCCGAAGTCTCCGCCGAGGTAATCTGTAATCAACGCCCCTGATTTGACGACCTGACGGAGCAGGTTGCCAAGCCGGCCGAGCTCGATTTACAGAAGCGGCAGGACTCGAATTTCTCGAGAGAGAGGGAGAGAGAGAGAGAGAGAGAAAGAGAGAGGAGGGGAGAAGGGTGAAGGGAGGTGGGCAGAGGAGGGAAAAGGAGGGAGAGTGATACTGGAAATATCGCGGATATCGATATGCGCGGAATAATAAATCCGATGTGCCACTCCTGTCGAGGGAGAGCGAATCCACGGAATAAATCCGGCGTGAGCGAGTAGTACGATTGATGGTTAAACGCGCCCTCCTAATGCATCGGCACTCACCTCGCGCGCGTCGAGGAATCATCCTCGTTATTATTACGGTATAGCCGCGAGATCCCGACTATTACGCGGAATCCTCTCTCTCTCCCTCTCTCTCTCTCTCTCTTTCTCTCTCTGCAGAAGATGCAAATTACTTGTTCGTGTTTGCGCGAACAAGGACACTCTTTTATGAGTGAGTGTTCTGGGGCGCGCGACTAATGTTTGTCATCTATTAATTCATGGAGTACGTTTCACATTAATTGTGCCATTAATACTTATTTTAAGGTTTATGGTTTTTGGTCACAATGTGTAAAATATTACACTGTACTCTCTAAAAGTGAATCAGCGTATTATCACTGAAAAACAGTAAATAGTCACTGATTACAGCAGTTATAAGTACAGCACTGTAAATCAGTGATATTTTATTGAAAGAATCAGTTAATAATTTTGACTGTTTCAATCAGTAATATTTCTCAATATCAGTAATATTTCTTTCGTTATTGTCAGTAATATTAAACTATAATTCATCTCTTCATAATTTTCATGAAGTCGTCAGACATTTATTTGTCCGACTTGTATAAGATCGATTTAATACTTGAAGCCTCTCTATTGAGATTGTATCAGAAATTAAATCGAAGTAATACTTCTAATTTTATCTTTCGCTCTTTCCAAACTTTATATCATTCTTATGACTAAAACTAAATACGGGAGAAATAGTAATCCTAGCGGTAAACGAACGAACTAGCGATTACTGGTTTTACAGTGAAATTTACTGGTTTTATAGTGAATTTTATTTTAACTGACCATAATCAGTGAGGTGTAAGATAAAATAACAAAAAAATAAGCGTTTCTACTGAAAATCAGTAAAATACTCACTGATTCTCAGTGAAATCTTATTTTACTGTTTAAATTAGTGATATTTTCACTGATTCACTTTTAGAGAGTAAATACTCCTTATTGTTAATATAATTCTAAATTGAGAGATTATTAGTAATATTAATTAATTATATATATAATAATAATTATATATTAAATAAAATAATTATAAAATAAATAAATTATATATTATATATATATAAATGTTAATATTATACAGGGTGTTCCCTAAGGTGGGTTTTTTATATCAACATATACTCTTACCCTTTCTATGGAGTTACACGCCTCCAAAAATAGCGGTAAAAATTAGGTTTTTATTTTTTTCTTAAATTTGGAACAAGTTAAAGAAATGAAATAAGGTGGATATTTTTCACTAGAAAAAAGGTTATTTATTAATATTTTTTCCAGCCTCCCGTATTGTTATAAGGGCATGAAACTAGTCACCTCTATTCAATTTTTTATTAGAACTTTTTAATGGGCCAAAATATGAACATTAAAAATATGCATTAAAAAGTTTGATTTATTTAGAAACTTTTTTATTTCGTTTATTTTTCTCATAAAATCAGTAGTTTTCAAGAAAAAAAATAAAATACGTTATCGTGAACAACACGATATTAAATAGCATAGGTTTCGAATTACGAGAAGTTAAATTTTAAAATAAAAATAAAATTGGAGTAAATGTTGGGAAAATTGAAACAAAAACAAAATTATAATAAAAACTTAAGAACCTAAAAAATAAAAATCTAATTTTTACCTTCATTTTTGGAGGAGTGTAACTCCACAAGGAGGGATGTAGGAGTATATGTTTATATCCCTCTTAATTTTTGACAAAGAATTATCTATAATTTTCCACACTTAGTAAAAAATACCCCGTATAATTATATATAAAATAACATATATAAGTATTATATAATATCTTTTCTCTCGCTATTGCGTTAAGAAACTCAAGTGTCTGTTTTTTTTTCTTTCCTAGCTTCAGAAAATGTATAAAAATTCCAGGAAGAACGTGCATTTTTCCAAGAGACCATTTTATTTATTGGGAAGACGTAGAAAAATACTCTTCACATTTGTTCTAGACTTCGTAAACGAGACTTGTAGCCTTTTACAACAGCGCTGCTCGCGACACATTGTATACCGTCCCGCAACGAGAAATTGTTTTTCGCGAGTATGACACTTATAGCCTCGCGTGTGTGAAGTCTTTGTCTGTTACTATAACTGATTTTCTTCTATAATACGTTATGATACACATATAGCATCGCTCTTCTAATATATCTCTCGCAATATCCTTCCGAGAAAGAGAAAATCCGTGGATTTTACCGAGAAAAAAATATATATGAAGGAAAAAATACCTTCGCGAAACTTTGTAAAATCGTTAATACATCTCCCGGTTCATTTAAGACACACTTTCGTGCGGCTGAGTATTTCGTGCGACGAGAGGAAGGGTCGATCGAGAGCGTACGTTTTAATTAAACGTAATTTTTGTAATTTTTAATAAAATCTCGACGCTTGTGTCCAGCTCGAAGCCGATAATAAAACGACACATCAGCCGTCGAAGCGAGCGTTAAAAAGAAGGAAGAAAAGAGAAAAATAGGTATTCGACGTTTTAATAATTAATAACTCATCGCTAAATCTGGGAGGGTTCGTGTCAAAACGAGCAGGGGGCGGAAGAAAGAATGTAGATTAACGGACGGATTCTCGTGAACATCGCGTAAGATCACGAGGATAATCCGATCGACAAGGAACAAATGGAAGAGAGGATTTCTTCAAAGCGAGTCTGTCGAAAAAGCGCTCTCCTCCCTCGGCGCATTTTCTTTCCCCCCCCCTCCCCTCCCTCTCGTTCCTTTTTACATCTTTCTCTTTCTGTTGCTCCCCTTGCAGTTGTCGTCGTCCACGACGTTGATTGGACATTGACAAACGATGCTGAAGCGTACTCCAATGTCTCCGATGAAATGAGCGTTATATCGAATAAACGACCTACCCGATGTTTGTGTGCGTTTGCGAGAAAAAAAAATGGCGCTTTTCCGGCGGCAATCTCGCTCATTAAAGACCTGTTTCCCGCTGAGATATCGACGAGATTGTTCGATCTTGTCATCCGCGGCTATTATATCGCATCTTGAAATTGAGTTAAGACGCGACGGTGATTCCAGGGATGCATACACACACACACACATACAAACAGATGTTACACAGACGCATACGTGCGCAAAGGAAGATGGATTAAGTCATTTGCATTCACGAACATGCGCATCTGGCTGGTATCACTGTAGTTGTCTTGTACGAGAGAAATAGGATACGTCACGTTATATATACGGCACCGTTAACGATCTAGAACTAACGGTCTTAATAACAATTTCAGTAACGAATCTATTTGATTTTATCTCGCGTCTAGCATTGCCTTCAATGTTGGGGGCAACAGTTTCAAGTCGAAGAGGAAAATAAACTCTTTGTTTTATTAACCTCGCGAGGACTCAATTTAAATAATATCGTCTATTTCGAGCTTTTGTACTCTCTAAAAGTGAATCAGTGAAAATATCACTTTAAACAGTAAAATGGAATTTCACTGAGAATCAGTGAGTATTTTACTGATTTTCAGTAAAAACGCTTATCTTTTTGTTATTTTATCTTATTGATCTTATTTTATCTCACTGATTACGGTCAGTTAAAATAAAATTCACTATAAAACCAGTAAATTTCACTGTAAAACCAGTAATCGCTAGTTCGTTCGTTTATCGCTATGGTCGCTATCTCTCTCGTATTTAGTTTTAGTCATAAGAATTATTTAAAGTTTGGAAAGAGCGAAAGATAAAATTAGAAGTATTACTTCGATTTAATTTCTGATACAATCTCAATAGAGAGGCTTCTGGTATTAAATCGATCTTATACAAGTCGGACAAATAAATGTCTGACGACTTCATGAAAATTATGAAGAGATGAATTATAGTTTAATATTACTGACAATAACGAAAGAAATATTACTGATATTGAGAAATATTACTGATTGAAACAGTCAAAATTATGAACTGATTCTTTCAATAAAATATCACTGATTTACAGTGATGTACTTATAACTGCTGTAATCAGTGACTATTTACTGTTTTTCAGTGATAATACACTGATTCACTTTTCGAGAGTACTCTCTAAAAGTGAATCAGTGAAAATATCACTAATTTAAACAGTAAAATAAGATTTCACTGAGAATCAGTGAGTATTTTACTGATCTTCAGTGGAAACGCTTATTTTTTGTTATTTTATATCTCACTGATTATGATCAGTTAAAATAAAATTCTGTAAAATCAGTAAATTTTACTGTAAAACCAGTAATCGCTAGTTCGTTCATTTACCGCTACAATCGCTATCTTTCTCGTATTTAATTTTAGTTATAAGAATTATAATTAAATTAAAGTTTACAAAGAGTGACATTTAAAATTAGAAGTATTACTTCGATTTAATTTCTGATACAAGCTCAATAGAGAGGCTTCGGATATTAAATCGATCTTTATAAGTCGGACAAATAAATGTCTGGCGACTTAATAAAAATTATTCGTTCGTTATCTATTTAAAATAACAAGTTCAATATGCATGTAGTATAAATAAAATAAAATTTTTAATATAATAAATATTTAGTAAATATAAATACAATTTTTAATTTTATATGAAATAGATAGAGAGATGAATTCTAGTTAAATATTACTGACAATAACGAAAGAAATATTACTGATATTGAGAAATATTACTGATTGAAACAGTCAAAATTATCAACTGATTCTTTCAGTAAAATATCACTGATTTACAGTGCTGCACTTATAACTGCTGTAATCAGTGACTATTTACTGTTTTTCAGCGATAATACACTGTTTCACTTGTCGAGAGTAAGGTAACAAAAATAAGCCATTTATTTATTATTAGAATAAAAAGATTTGACGTTTTTTTGCACCCCTGCAGTTTGTGTACATGCACGTGAGTGAGTTTTGCGAGTTTTCAATCTGGACTGGAAAACTATGACAGTACTTTGGGGTGGAATTTTATCCAGGCAAGATCCGCGTGTTTGACAAAAAGTGCAAAAAGCCGAAAGAGAATGCGATGTTTTTCGCTATAATAGGAGCGTCCGTAATTTTTTCCCCCCTCTCCGACTGTCACCAGGGCGTTCAGTCACGGCCATCCAATCTCCAGCTCTCATTCGTATATATACAGGGTCTACCAAAAGTGTGGAAACCCCTAAATATCTCGGAAAATATACGTTTTACAGAAAAGTGTTTCCAACAAAAGTTGTAGGGTTTAAGAAGATCTATATACTGATTCTATCAGTTTGACCTTGGATGGCGTCGTCAAGGTCAGGTCAAGGTCACATTGACTTTTTTAAATGACACCCCCTACATTTGATTGCATATTCTTATAGCTTAATTCAAGAGCTTTCCAAAACACTATAATAATGTTCATTTTTATTAAGTACTTTGCGAGTTATGAGGGTTGAATGATAGAGTAGCGCCGGTATTAACATTATCCAAGGTGTACTACATGGAGGTTACTCGCTCGGATTTGCATCTGTTGTGTGTGTGATCCAGCTAACTAAGGCAAGATCGATTCCTCAACATATCCTCATATTTCGCTGAAGTCAAATTGCCAAAAAATTGCTCCATAAAACGTGTATGAAACGTCTCGTTAGTTCCTTCATTTACCGCTATGTGACGCACTACATGCAGTCTAACTCACATTTAAAATTCAACTAAGAATGTATAAAGCTATCAAAGAACGAGCACCTTCTAACTTCAGCTTTGAGCAAGCAGAAATTAATTGTTATCGTCCAAATACAACGTACGATTAATTAAAATTAAACGTTTTAAAAATGGCTGGCGACTTGTCGGAACGTGAAAGAATCACTATCCTCATGATGCGTGGATGGGGTGATAACGAAAGATCGTTCTCTGATGTCGTTCGATTATTTAATGACACGTATCCGAACCGTCGAATTAATAAGTCCACTGTGTTAAAAACAATAGAACGTTTTAGACAAACTGGTAACGTAAGAAATCGCTCTAAGTCAGGAAGACCATTGTCTGCAACCAACGAAGAAAAACAACTTGATGTTCTGCAGACATTTATTGAAGATCCCAATTCTAGTGTTCAGAGAGTCGCTCAAACTCACGATATTGCTCCCATGTCGGTTTGGAGAATTTTAAAGAAGAACAAGTTCCATCCATATAAATTGCAATACGTTCAAGAATTGCAAAACGGAGATGAGGAGCGTCGTATACATTTCTGTGAAAGAATGATGGCACTAATAGATGTCCGGCCCATCTTCCCTTATCAAATTGTTTTCACAGACGAGGCAACTTTTACCTTAACGGAAGAAGTTAATAATCAAAATTTTCGTTTCTGGTCAGATGAGAATCCGAATTGGGTGCGGGAAACTCACACACAACATCCACAAAAAATAAATGTATGGTGCGGAATAATAGATGGCTATTTAATAGGGCCGTTTTTTTTTTGAAGAATATTTGAACGCTCAAAGGTATGAGAGATTACTTGTTGATCAAATAATTCCAGCCATACAGAATACTTTTCCAAATAATTTCCAAGAAATATGGTTTCAGCATGATGGAGCTCCTGCTCATTTTGGTGCAGGACCACGTCGTATTTTAAATGAGACTTTTCCGCTACGGTGGATAGGAAGAAGGAACGGAAATGAGGGAGGAGAGGATTAGCCACCTCGGTCACCAGATCTAACTCCTCTTGATTATTATCTATGGGGATATCTGAAGAGTAAGGTTTACAGAACAAAACCTAAAACCATTCACGAATTGATACAGCGAATAAGGGATGAAATGGCTTTGATACCTTTTGAAACGAATCGTAAAGTCATTTCTACATTCTACCAAAGATTAGCATATTGTCAGGAAGTAAATGGCAGCCACTTTCAGCATTTACTTTAACACATTGAAACACATTTGCAATCGTTTGGTGCAACCTAACCTGATCTCTGTATACACGCACCGCACGCACGCACACGCACACATTTCGAACAATTATTATGATAAATGAGCATCCACAAATTTATTTACTGTTTACTATGTCGATTGCTTTCCAGGTCTTTAAATGCTCGATTGTAATTTGGTTGGGTCTTTGCTTTTGCTGACTGGATCCACGACCGATCTTGCCTTAGTTAGCTGGATCACACACACAACAGATGCAAATCCGAGCGAGTAACCTCCATGTAGTACACCTTGGATAATGTTAATACCGGCGCTACTCTATCATTCAACCCTCATAACTCGCAAAGTACTTAATAAAAATGAACATTATTATAGTGTTTTGGAAAGCTCTTGAATTAAGCTATAAGAATATGCAATCAAATGTAGGGGGTGTCATTTAAAAAAGTCAATGTGACCTTGACCTGACCTTGACGACGCCATCCAAGGTCAAACTGATAGAATCAGTATATAGATCTTCTTAAACCCTACAACTTTTGTTGGAAACACTTTTCTGTAAAACGTATATTTTCCGAGATATTTAAGGGTTTCCACACTTTTGGTAGACCCTGTATATATATACACACAGCTACAGCGTAATTAATCGAAAAGCTCCTCCTGAAGCTGGCTGTCGCGCGTCAGCAACGTGACGCACGACTCTGCCGCGATCCTGACCGCGGTTCCGTCGACGGATGATGGAAATTAATTCGTCGCATTCCTTGCCATTACACATCTTGTTTCGCCCTGGACGCCCGGTATCGAGCGAAACCATTTCATTAGCCGCGCGCGCGCGTCAAAATGCATACAACGCGTGTTACGTTGTACTCCTTATTACGCCCAAAACGTATCGCAGCTGCAGAAAGGGGTCTTTTCAACGTGTTTCATTTCGTTACCATTCATATCTCCTCCGGATTTGGCCGTATGTTCGTGCACTCCGCGCGGTAAAGTCGCGATGCAATTTGCGTATGGAGCAAATTGAAAAGTTACATGTAAATTTACTTGGTTGTATAAGCTTCGCGTCTCTGGAATTAGCTTTTTCATCACGTTACTTTATTATCGCTTTGCGACGTGAGATAAGATCGAGATGAATATGTATTTAATTAAAACCCTCTAGAGATAAATGCGAGCATATCGGACGGCGATAACGAGTTAGGTTAGGTTAGGTTATCGTTAATACACGACATCTTTATGCTCTTGCGAATCGAGAATTTTCAAGACACTCGATACATAATCTCGGCTTAACGATTCCTATTTATTTATGTTTCAGGTGAGTTCGTAAACTGGAGAATCGATCGAGGCTTAAAGCGGAGCGAGCAGGTTTGTTTATGATACCTCGATAGCGCTAATATCGTTTCCACCTTTAAATCATTTAGCCCGAGAAGAGGAGATCGTTTACTTAGCATCCATTATCCGACGCTCGTTCTCGAATCAGCCGGACGTAATTTCGCGGCCCTTGCATTCGCGTCATCTTCTTTCCTACTCGCGTCTTCTCTTCATTCTCCCATCCGGCAAATAGTAATAAAGGCTTAATCTCCTTAATGGACGTCTCGGGTATCCCAACGACAGACACGGACGGGATATCTTTAATCGATCGACGCGCGTATCTCCGTTGTATTACAACAGTTCGTCTTTATGTAGCGCATTCAATCCTATACATGCACAGTTACAGGGTGGTTCAAAAATGTTTCGCTCTTTCATTTCGATAAACGTGAAACGTCAAGGAGATGGGGTAAAATTCAAGCAGCCTGTTCTACGTCACTGCATCGTTGAAATTTGATTCTGCGACTTTTGTATTTTTACTTCCGACTATTGCAACCTAACCTAACCTCAGATTGTTACTCCCGGCTGCTGCAAACCTAACCTAACCTACAATTGGCAAAAGACAAAGGGAGTATACGTTTCATCGAGCTTGGATCGATTGTAATGGGTATTCTCGATAACTATAACGTAGTTTGATACCATCTTTGGCACATTAGTTTCGTTTTAATCAAGGAAGGTTTCTAGTATATAATTATTGTATACATTGTATTCGCGGATTAATTCGCGGATTAGTCTCTGAAGCGTTCTGTATCGCGAGAGAGAAAAGGGAGATATCAGACCTAGCCCGAAGGGGAAAACACAATGCGCTTTCCTCATCACGAAATATAACAGGCAGCGGATATTTTTGTCATCATAATGCCGCGTTTAACGCTCCTTCCCCCGGAAGCGGCTCATCCCATCAAGGGAAATGTCAACGCGGATACGGTATTCGGTCGCGGCAATTTTACAACGGCAATTCTAAACCGGGAGGAAATCGTAGTATTTACGTAAATGGCGGACGCGGGCTCATATAAAAGAGTAAAAGCGAACCGTGGTATCCTCTCGTATTATGAGAGCCGGGCTACAAATTCCGCGAATTCCCCTCTCAAAAGGAGACGAAAATTTTTCGAATCCCATTCGAGGCATCGTCGTGATATCCGGACATACCAGTTTCCTCGCCAATATATCGGCGAATCGAGATAGGTTGCAATTTAATTTAAAAGTATTGTGATGACTGGAGAGATCGATAGGGGAAAAATTTGTACTTGAAAGAGAGAAATTAAGATTACATAGATTATAGATCTCTCTAGGTGTACCAATTGTAGATTCAAAGACAAAGGATTCAGAAACAAAGGATAAGCAAAAGTGGCAATAAAAAATTTTATTTCATTTTATGACGAGAATCTAGAGAGAAATCAATAGAGACAAACTTTTTATTAAAAAAAAAAAAAAGATTATAAATCTTTTTAGATACGAATTGTAGATTTTCAAAAACATTCAGAAACATTCACACAATGGATCAAAAGAAACGAATTGGCAATAAAAATTTTATTTTTATGAACAACTAATTTTATTTTTATAAATAATCAATTTTATTTTATGAATAACTATATAATTGATATAATATAATTTATTTGAAAATCTGTTTTTATACATAAAGGACACTTGAATCGTTTCGAAAAGACCGCGTCGTCTCGTGAAATAAAATTTATCGGGAAGTATTTGGAGAGAGGAACGGGAAAAGTTTTCAGGAAATGAACTGGATATAAAAATAAATATTTATTTAACAGATAGTATAGACACAAAGATATATAATAAATACTCGTTTAGCGAAATATAGATATAGGTGGAGGAAGTCGATACAAATAGGCTCTTCCGCTCGAAATGTTTCTTTCGACGGAATTCATTAATGAAAATATATATTTCCGAGAAATGGAGCGAGAGGATGCGGGCCTTCTCTCTCTTATTTCCACGCCGTATGTCGAAAGATCGAATCCCACACGTGCGAACCGAATAGCCTGGCGATCCACGTGAGCCATCGCATTGCATGCGATCCCCTCGGTGAGGAGAAAATAGTGCAAATCCGATCGCGGCCGTGGCTGTGCACGAAGGTTAAACAACGATCAACGAACGCCATCCGGTTAGAATGCGATAAATTTATGAGGGTAGCCGCACACGAAGTCGCGCGAGAGGGAAGGAAAAATAAGCGAAATTCGTTCTCTCCTCGTGTAGATTTCGCGCGTACATAAAAGGAGGCATTTAAGAGCGGGAAACTTAAGCGAGCGTCTTCGGCATATTTGAATGTTCGAACGGAAAGGTCTCTCCTGCGCGAACAAAATTGCTTCTGTCGCCCGAGGGGAATATTATAAAGCGACTATAGTCTTCGGAGCACCGCAATTTTTTTGCAATACATCGGGTGCAGTGGCGTTTGTTCCGTTCTGTTTGAATAAATTCCTCGCGCGAGGGTCTCTCGTACAAAAGGGATCTCCGGGATAGATTAAAGGAGCTTAATAATGGGACATCTAATTACGCTCGGCCTTCGAAATACACGTTAGAGGAAAATTCCTCCCGCATTAATGCATTCCTTTGCGTCGCCGACGTCGTTTCGCGTTTTCCTACAAAAGGGATAATAATGACATATTTTCGGCTAATTATATTTGCCAGCCGAAATACACCTCGGATGAAAATTTTCCGTCACATCGATGGATTTGTCTAGATTATCAGATCCTTTTTCCGCGAATATAATAAAGCGAGCGTAATGTTGGAAGCTGCCTTTTTTCTCGATACTTTCGCGCAAAAATTTGCGTTTTTTGTTCAAATAAATTCTTGCATTTCTTTCTGTTCGCTTTCTACTATGGGCCACGGCAAATTCGCGAAATGAATTAAATGACAAAAAATATATACGTACAAGTGCAGTGCATTTTCCGGATAATTATATTCGCCGCTAAAGATGAGTATTTCCGTTGGCAGCAAATTTTTTTCGAATATTAAGGATGTTTTGTATGTGCAATCCCAGCAAAAAGTAGCTGAAAGTCAATATTGACGTATATTGAGTATATCCACTTTTGGTGTATTTTGAGTATGAGAAATTGTGTGGAATTTTACAATTTGATCCTACAGTGCAGAGATGTATTTTTTAATATTTATTGCGTTTTTACCGAAATATTCCGAATTTTGTTAATCGAAATGATTAACTTTTGGCAGAGAATTTCGCCTTGTGACAGATACATGGCTAGCTTTATTAAATTATATTTAATATATTTTTAACCAGTTAGAAAAAACATGGAAAACCTGGAGTCTCGAGGGATTTCTTTTGTATTGCAAAAATCAGGGAATTCTCGTGGAATTCTATTGGGATTCGGGGAATTATTTTGAAAAATTCCTTTCTTGGTAATGTTGCTTTTAGATTGTAAGCCGGCAAGACAAGAATTATGGGTTTAAAATATATTATTTATGTTCAAGCATTCTACCAAAATATTGAATATACGTTTTTATTGTAAGTTTTTGTGATAAAAATGGAAATGTGCAAGTGAAAAATGTTTATTTTTTATTAAAGTTATTCAATTTTTCTCAGTATTTTATTTATAAATCTAGCATTTAATACTTAAAATGTTCTGTCCTTTTTCTCCATGTGAATAAAAAACAGCAAACATGTAGAATTAAAAAAAATTTACTTTAGAAAATTGCATTAAAAGTTTATTTTTGAAAATAAAAAAAATTTTTTAATAGTCCTTTTATCTAAAATTGTGCCAAAAAATATCTGGCAAAGCAGGGAATTTTCAGGGAATTTTGTTTACAAGGGATTTGAGTTGACATCCTTAATTCCGAGTTATAAACAGAAAATTAAAAAATGAAGAATATATGATAGATCTACTTCATAATGCTTACAATCAGATGCTCTGATTGAGCATAATTATGTGCTAATTTTAATAGTAATAATTTTTATTAATCTATATAATTAATCTATATAATAAATCTATATAATTTTTATTAATCTATCAATTTCTTTTTAAATATAATTTAAAGTTGTTTTGATTGTCTAAGATGTGAATGATAATAATGATTAGAATTTTTTGAGGATGTTTTGTATGTACAATCCCAGTAAAAAGTAGTTAATAATCAATATTGACCAATATCTTACTTTAATATCTTATCTAACTTTTGGTGTATTCTAAAGATGAGAAATTGTGTGGAATATTACAGTTTCTTAGATGTGCAGTGCAGAGATGTATTTTTTAATATTTATTGCGTTTGTACTGAAATATTCCGAATTTTGTTAATCGAAATGATTAACTTTTGGCAGAGAATTTCGCCTTGTGACAGATACATGGCTAACTTCATTGAATTATATTTAATATCTTTTTAACCAGTTAGTACTTGTATAATATTATTTGACCAAATATTTCCTCTGTATCTAAACTTTTGCAAATTTTACAAATTCTGAATATTATTTCCACGTGTTTTTGTCATTTGAATCGACGTGGTTATACGTTTCCCATAAAAACACATGTTAATTCGGTGCAAATTAAAATCCTTATAATTTGTGAACGCTTATAATTAGTGAATCCTTATAATTAGTGAATCGATTTAAAAATTTTACTGAAGATTTTAAACATATGTAAGGACATTCTGTACAATTTTCATTAAATTCCCAATGTTTTGAAAATAAGTATAAAACATTCTTAACGAATTCTCTGGCAAAAATACATGTTGGATCGTCGCTTGCATTCGCGATTCTGTTAAGTAACATTTGAACCGACGCGAAATGTCATCGTTCCTACCGGGAAAAGAAATATTGATCTCGGGGAACGCGCGCGAAGTAAACTGCGACCGCATTTGCTCCCCCTCGAGTAAGCTCCGCTTAAAACGATAAAAGAGTTAGGCAAACTTTGGCGAATGAGATAAACCTATTTGTGCCGCGTCTTCGAAAATACTTTCCGCTAGGAAGATAGAGAGAAAGAGAAGAGCAGAGCGCGCGCGCGCGCGCGAGAGAGAGAGAGAGAGAGAAAGAGAGAGAGAGAGAGGAAGAGAGGTGCCCTTTAAACCTCGCTTCACCCTCGTCGACACGGTGCGGTGCATTTAAACGGATGGGGCCAGGCGTGTTGAAATCGGACGCGGTCGCGGGATGCAGATGCTCTCTCTTAAAATTAGGTCACACCCGCGGGTAAAGGGGTAAAGGTTGGGGCGGGGGGAGGGAGGAGGGGAGAGGAGGCGGCGGTAGACGCGAGTTTTCGAAATTCGCGTGAAAAAAAAACGCGACCCCGCGGTTTATATGTGTTATACACACACGGCGGACTATTTTATTTCCCGGCATGTGTTGCTTTTTACTTAGAAATGCGGTAATTATACAGGCCGCGCGTTGCATCTACTCTTCCTAATATTAACGTAATGCGGCGTTACGCTACGGCTGGCATGTAGTATTACGGAGTCGTGTAATAATAACAGCGGGAATTACTCGTAAGCACGGTGATAAAAAGGGTCGCTCGTTTCCCTCCCGTCGCCACTCTCTCTTTTTATTTCCCTCCAACGCTTTTCGTTCCCGTAACCCGAAGATTTCTGAATTTCTTCTCGAGCTGTCTTTGTTGCTCGAGCAAAGGACGACGAGGTCTTACGTCTCTCCGTCTGCGGGAAAGTTGTTATAATTTCACCCATTTTTTGAATGGAAAATCGTTTGATCGATTTGTGTGATCGATTAGGAATTTTATTTTATATTTTAATTGAAAATATGGTAATTATGCGCTTTACGAACGACCTCATCGATTTCAATGATTTCTTGACATATGTTGTCAAGCTCACTATCCTGAGTAAATCAAAAGGCTTTAATCACTATTTATTAAAAAGTTATTGACGAAAAGATTTAATGAATATAATATGATTTTGCCACAGCATGCACGTTTGAGAAGGTATATTTGATGGAATATATGTTTAATATTTAGCAAAGGTCATCGATTTAAAATTAAAATTTGGTTTAAATCAGAATAGGTTTTGATTAGGTTAGGTTAGGTTATATCATCCGGAAGTGGAGCCCTCCATAGGGGGAGCTGAAACCTACTGTCTCAAAGTACTTTGTAAGATAAAACCATGTAAAGTTCACATGGGTTTGCAATTTTTCACGCGAAGGAAGGTTCATCTCAAACGAAATTTGAATTTTAAATTAGAAATAGGTTTAGGTTAGATTATATCTTCCGAAAATGGAGCCTCCTTTACAGGAGAGCGGAATACACTCTATCCACGCATGTACATTTCACCTTGACTCTTAAAACGTACAAAATGTTTAAAAAATGCACATAATTCGTAAAACTTTTTTCGTTAATAATTTTTTAATAAATAGTAGAGCGACGCTTAAAACCTTTTGATACTCATTCAGGAGAGTGAGCTTGACAACATATGTGAAGATCATTGAAATCGGTGGGATCCTCCGTAAAGTGCACAATTACCGAAAATATTATTTCACTTCATTACATTTATAATTACCAGAGAGAATATATTAAAGCGTAAATTTGCAAAATTGAAAATTTAAACATTTGAAATAAAGTAAAATTTTTTTTGGGGAATAAAAAGTCCGATTGAAATGGAAGCAGTATATTCAAATATTCAGCTACTTAATCGAATAAAAAAAATGTTTACTTTCATTAAACATATTCGCGTGAAAAAGGACGCTGGCGTATCATTTCCTGCGAGTGCTCGTGAAAATTATTAAGAGAGTTCCAGTTTGATATTTAATAATTTCGTAGAGTCTTTAATAATTTATATCTGGCTTAACGGTCGGACTTATTTGTCAAAATTACCAAGAATTACACGTACATTGAATATCAAGCTACAACTTGCGTAATAATTTATAAATTTCCACACGCACACGCGAAACGATCCGCTGGCGCACTCATGAGAGGATTTGATTTCACGGCTTTATATCCGCCCATCCTTTTATCGTTCCGCAGTAAACATTAAACTACGATGCACTTAATCCGTAGAAGCCTCGACGAACGTAGCTGTAATTTCCGCCGCTATCTCTTCCGGCTCTCTCCCCTTCTAGTTACTATGGGCGGTTAATCTCCAGCGAAGCAGAGCTTCGGAGCAGAAATCCCTTAAGTCAGAGATCGACGTTTTATCGAGGGAAGATGTCCGAATAATTTTATTACCACGACGAGAACGTAGCGTCGGTCGGTCCCGTTTCTCCCGGCCCTTCTCGGCTTTCGCTTGTGCTATACGTGACCGCGGATTAAATTCAAAATTAGTTTGAAGATTAGCAAAGTTGGTTTAACTGCCGTCCGCGGACGCGCGCTCATCTCTATCCATCAACCCCTATAACCGCTCGAACCACCGCGTGAATACCGATAGAAAGATCGGGGCAGTTAGCCACCCTCGAGTATATTGAGTATCCTAGAATACCGGCCGACCCCGATTTTAATATTCTCCTCTGGCCAATTTGCGGAGTCGGCTCTCGGTCAAAGGTTTCGTTATCAAATTTAACGCCAAAGTTTCCTCCCGCGCGACTCTTTTATATGTTTTTAGAATAATTTAATTGGAGGGAATAATGAAATTTTGCAAATACAGAATTTATTGTTCCGACCGAATTTATCGTTTAATACTCCCTATTGATGTGCCTCGAGTTAATTAAACTTTTGCATGTAATAAAAACGGTACATTTTCATGAAATTTTCCGTTAAATTTAATATAATTGCATTCCAGAGAAACCTAGAACGTGAAATCAATTTTAAAGTTAGTCTCGACAATTTCGCACAAATGTCAGATGAATCGGCCAAAGAATCCGTCACGAAACTTATGGTCAGAAGTCTTGGGACTCGTCCAGCGCGTCGCGCAAAAAGAGATCGGATAGATTCGTCTCGCGAATGAAGGAAATGCTTCTTGTTCCATGATAATACACATGTACTTTGGCACTTAAACTTTTAACGTGGCTTTCGAAGATACGGAGAAGAATGTTTTGGAAAGAATATGGACAAGTTAAAATTCCCAACTCGAAATTGGATCTCACTTTTGAATTAAAAGGATGAATTGATGCTATCATTTAATTTTCATTCTCATAAAAATTATTATTATTAATTAATTTATTATTATTATATTTATATATAATATTATATATTTATTATTATTATTATTAATTTTATATATAAATATATTAATTTTAAATATATTAATTATATATTAATTTTATGTATAAATATATTAATTTTATATATAAATATATTAATTTTATATATATATTAATTTTATATATTAATTTTATATAATTAATTATATAAAATTAATTTTTAATTAAATTTATTATATAAAATTAATATAATTTTATATAATTAATTATTTGATTTTTACTTAAAAAGTACCCAATTTTAATTTTTACTTAAAAAGTACCCAAAAGTACCCATTTTTTCTAATCTGAAAAATATGTAATATTCATCAGTCATTTTTTCTGGAACAATAATCCATCTTGAAACTTGCGTATGAACTTTATCTTATCTAATCGAAAATAAAGTTTAGTCTCGAATTGGGGAAATTTTGGGGCAACAGATGCCCGCACTTTTTCACAAATTTTGTGAACACATATCGAATTCTTCATCCGAATTTTTCATCATTACATGAATTCCGCGCGCGGTGCGGTGTCAATGACGGTCGATGGACAAGCACACGAGTGGAATAAAAGAATGCGTCATAATAACACGCACATGAACATAGATGTATATCTCGCGTCGAACATGATAAAAGCAAACTGTTTCGCGGCGCGCGAACAGAATTGTTTTCGGGGAAAGGAATTCCTCCTTCGAGCTCGAACGGCGAGGCTTTTATCAAAACGACGCGTTTTCCCACGAGAAAAAGGTACGAGAAAAATCGAGCACTTGCTCGCGGTTAAACCATCCGATACTTGTTCTCACACTCTTTCCCCTTCGCGGTTACGCTGCACCGATCAGCCACGTATCTGCATAACGTACAGGGCGAAATGTAGCCTCGATCGGCGATCTCGATGACGAAACGAAACGCTATCTCGTAATTCGAACCAATTCGCTCGGTTCCGATCGACTCGTTTTTACGCCGCGTGTCGTGAGAAGAGAAGACCGGCTCGACACCCCGGGCTCTCCTTCGTGGGAGAGCGAACCCGGCGTCGCCGAGTTAACCCTTTGCACTTCGACGATCATCTGGGTTGAGCCACTCAATCGCCGAGACGCAAGAAAGTCCAAGAGAAACGAAAAACAACTTTTTACCGGTTAGTAGACATTTTTCCACGAGAGGTTCCATTTATCGATCCTTAAGATTCTATTTGTCGACTTCTTTCTTCATTTTTCATGTTTTTTTTTCGCGATTATGACGTTTTTGTTCTTTGAATTTTTTTATGTCGCAAAACTTTTTTCGGGAAAGATTCAGTGATGATTTAGCCTACTTAAGGATGATTTTGTACCTGTTTTCAAAATATTGAGAATTTAATGAAAATTGTACAGAATGTCCTTACATATGTTTAGAATCTTCAGTAAAATTTTTAAATCGATTCACTAATTATAAGGATTCACTAATTATAAGCGTTCACAAGGATTTTAATTTGCACCGAATGTGTTCTTATGGGAAACGTATAACCATGTCGATTCAAATGACAAAAACACGTGGAAATAATATTCAGAATTTGTTTAAAATTTGCAAAAGTTTAGATACAGAGGAAATATTTGGTCAAATAATATTATACAAGTACTAACTGGTTAAAAAAATATTAAAAATAATTCAATGAAGTTAGCCATGTATCTGTCACAAGGCGAATTTCTCTGCCAAAAGTTAATCATTTCGATTAACAAAATTCGGAATATTTCAGTAAAAACGCAATAAATATTAAAAAATACATCTCTGCACTGTATCTAAGATCAAATTGTAATATTCTACACAATTTCTCATATTCATATACTTTTTGCTGGGATTGTACATACAAAACATCCTTAAAAAATTCTAATTATTATTATCATTCACATCTTAGACAATCAAAACAACTTTAAATTATATTTAAAAGGAAATTGATAGACTAATAATAAAAATTATTATTATTAAAATTAGCACGTAATTATGTTCAATCAGAGCATCTGATTGTGAGCATTATGAAGTAGATCTATCATATATTCTTCACTTTTTAATTTTTTGTTTATAACTCGGAATTAAAGGATGTCAACTCAAATCCCTTGTAAACAAAATTCTCTGAAAACTCTCTGCTTTGCCAGATATTTTTGGTCACAATTTTAGATAAAGGGAGTATTTAAAAAATTTTTTTAATTTTCAAAAGTAAACTTTTAATGCAATTTTCTAAAGTAAATTGTTTTTAATTCTACATGTTTCCTGTTTTTCATTCACATGGAGAAAAAGGACAGAACCTTTCACGTATTAAATGCTAGATTTATAAATAAATGCTGGGAAAAATTGAATAACTTTAATAAAAAATAAACATTTTTCACTTGCACATTTCCATTTTTATCACAAAAACTTACAATAAAAAAGTATATTCAATATTTTGTTAGAATGCTTGAACATACTTAATATATTTTAAACCTATAATTCTTGACCTGGCGGCTTACAATCTAAAAGCAACATTACCAAGAAAGGAATTTTTGAAAATAATTCCCCGAATCCCAATAGAATTCCACAAGAATTCCCTGATTTTTGCAATACATGAGAAATCCCTCGAGACTCCAGGTTCTCCACGCTTTCTAACTGGTTAAAAATATATTAAATATAATTTAATGAAGTTAGCCATGTATCTCACAAGGCGAAATTCTCTGCCAAAAGTTAACCATTTCATTCGGAATATTTCAGTAAAAATGCAATAAATATTAAGAAATACATCTCTGCACTGTAGGATCAAATTGTAATATTCCACACAATTTCGAACTCAAGATACACCAAAAGTGGATATATTCGTCAATATCGATTTTCAGCTACTTTTTACTGCGATTTTACATACAAAACATCCTTTTCGGAGGTGCAAAAATAATTACCATTCCTGAATTAGAGATATAATAATAAATTGCAGTCTTTCAATTTTCTAATAAAAAAAGATGAATTTTACATGACATTATCACTGTTTAGATGTGGATGTATTCGTCAATATTGATTTTCAGCTACTTTTTGCTGGGATTGTACATACAAAACATCCTTAATTTTGCAAGCATAACATTACAGAATTTTGCCCACGATAATTTGATTTTTCCAAAATTGTCAAGATGTACGTGCTACGATTTCTAAATCACCATATCTGATCTGTCTTTAATTCTCCTTGATCGCTCTCTTTACTTCTCTCTCAGTTCCAGAATTTCTATTTCTTCTTCTGAGGAAAGAGGGGAATCTAAAATCAATATGAAGCAAATGTAAGTGATAATTGGAACGAAGCTTACATCTCCTGGGAAATTTACCTGCGGCGATAGCTCCTCTTCCCTATCGATGGCAATTTTCTAGATTCCCAAAGACCTCATCGCCATTACTTACGTAATATGCTCCGCCGTCTCACCCCCACGTAACATATAAACTGCCTAGGACCCGCCGCATATCGAAGAACGTGATGCGGCGATGCGCACGTTAGTGGCGTCTTCCATTCTCGGGGGCTCTTCTGGGAGGAAACTCGCTCTCGAATTTCGGAGATGGTGGCACGATATACCGATGCTCTTTGAGCGCGAAGTGGTCGTCGGGAGAGCCAGGCCAAAGGTGACAAAGGAATAGTACGTGGTCGATTCTGGGCAAGCTAGTATAGAAGAAGCACGCGGGGGAGGGGGCGGGGGCGGGGGGGGGGTTAGAGGGAAGGGGAATGGGGTGTTTGGCGCGCGCTCCAAGTCCAATAGGGGTTGGTCGCAGTCGACTTGTCGTCGTTTCGTTTTATGAACGGCAAAAGCGCCTGAAAGGGCAGGACGGGGCGAATGCCCCGACGTGTGAATCCCGATCTGGTAAACGGCAAACCCCCGGCAAGTCTGAAGTCGCGACATAACGAGCAAGAATGGGCCACCTCTGATAAGTGCACACCACACACCCCCACGGGCCGGGCTGACTGTACGGTATTCGATTACGGAATCGTGTACGAGAAAGGGGTTGCAATGATGGCGCGCCTGGTAATCGGAATCGAAATGCGCGCTTACAGATTTTTCCTCTCTCCCTCCTTTCCCATTTCTATCTTTGTCTCACATTTTTCAATGGTCGATTCGGGTAGTAGGTTTATTGGAAAAGAGAGACGCAGTAACATTGAAAGAGGATAATATTGATGCTAAAGAATAAAATAACAGGTGAAAAAATTCGGAAAGATACAGTAAACCGATATATTAAAGAAATAAACGGTGGGAGATAAATATAGAATAGAATAAAAATAGAATAGAATCGAATAAATCGAACAAAAATAATACATGTTAGCTCTTGAAAAGTGAATCAATGAAAATATTACTTTAAACAGTAAAATAAGATTTCATCGAGAATCAGTGAGTATTTTACTGATTTTCAGTGGAAACGCTTATTTTTTTGTTATTTTATCTTATATCTCACTGATTATGGTCAGTTAAAATAAAATTTACTATGAAACCAGTAAATTTCGCTGTAAAACCAGTAATCGCCAGTTCGTTCGCTATCTCTCTCGTATTTAGTTTTAGTCATAAGAATTATATAAAGTTTGGAAAGAGCGATAGATAAAATTAGAAGTATTACTTCGATTTAATTTCTGATGCAATCTCAATAGAGAGGCTTCAGGTATTAAATTGATCTTATATAAGTTGGACAAATAAATGTCTGACGACTTCATGAAAATTATGAAGAGATGAATTATAGTTTAATATTACTGACGATAGAAAGAAATATTACTGATTTTTGAGAAATATTACTGATTGAAGCAATCAAAATTATTAACTGATTCTTTCAATAAAATATCACTGATTTACGGTACTGTACTTTTAACAGTAGTAATCAATGACTATTTACAATTTTTTAGAGATAATACATTGATTCACTTTTAGAGAGAACATCTTTGCGATTTTGTATCTTTTATAAATATAATTCTAATCGCGTAGTATTGGAACATTGATTAATTTTGGTCATTAATTCGCCATTAATTCGCCGACAGATTTTTCTGTCTTATTCTTTATTCAACGTTGCAAAAACATTTCAGCAATTTTTGCAAGTTTTATCTAACATTTTTTCATTTGGTTATCCGATCGTTTTCAATTTTCCTATCTTGGATGTTTTTAAAGTTTTCACGAACACGTAGAAATTGCACGCCGAAATAATGGCAGAAAAGGGGATGAAAGAGAAAAGAATATCTTATTAATTGCATTAATATTGACAGCGATTAAGTGAGCCGGATGAAATTCTCTGATTCGTTATAGACTGTATTATTAGCGAAACACCATCGAGAGCGCGTCAATAATTAACTGCGCACGGAATTGCATTTGTCATGGATGAGAATTCATAAGCAGACATGTTTCTCTCTCTCTTTTTCTCGTTCTTTCTCTCTCTCTCTCTTTCTCTCTCTACTGGCCTATGAAATTTCCATCTGTCATTTTATACAGCTCAGATATATACAGGGCGGCCCCGAACGTTCCAGACTTTGAGATCTTATAGGAAATTTAGTTCTGAACAAAAAATTTTCTATAAACATGGATCGAAAAATGCTTCCTTAAGAAGTTATCGCTCAAAAACCTCTGATAAAGGAAAAGCAAAAAGTGAAAAGAAAATGAAATAAAAAGAAAATGAAACTAAATAAATTTCTTGAGAAACGTCTTTATTCATTTTCTACTATTACGTGCTATTACTAAAATATTAGTAAAAAAATTATTTTATTTTTATAAAAGAAAAAGATTTTTATTTTTTATTTTTATCATTTTCTTCAAGAAATTTATTTAGTTTCTAGATAACTTTTTAAGGAGGCATTTTTTGACCCACGTTTATAGGAAAATTTTTTGTTCAGAATTAAATTTCCTATAAGATCTCAAAGTCTGGCTGGAACGTTCGGGGCCACCCTGTACGTTTTACGTCCCCTACCCGCGTTGCGTGTTTCGGGACAACTTCCTCTCCTCTCCCCCTCCCACCTCCGGCTTCGCCATTTTCCTGTAAATTAATAAAACGCTTTGATTTAAAATGGCACGCGGCGAATTTAACGGCGCGATAAATGGCGACAAACCGGCGAAAATATCATAAGCCGCGTCAGCAGTTCGCGTCAGCCAGCATCGCATAATGCAATCGTGTTTCGCATGCGAATATTCCCGGTCTGCATCGGGGAATATCGGGATCGACGCGATAATACGGCGCGCATTATGCAGGTCGCTCTCTGACGTTTATCGCGTATCTTTTTTTTTTGTTTTTTATGCGCGCGCAAATATATATCAATCAAAGATCATCGTGTACGTACATTAGCCGCGTATACTGCAGCGGGGCCCTGGAAATTTAACGCCGGTAAATAAACTCGCTTGGAAATAAATAAATGAAAATAGATTGCGCGCGGACTCGTGAAATAATTCGGAATCGCGAGCGTGTATACATATCGCGAATAACGCGATTGCAATACGCGTTGACCGCAACGTTCATTTGCTAATAATCGCCGACCGCATCATTACGATTACAGTATCCGATGCAGCATTCACGAGGTATGAACGAATTACTTGCGATTTAACGGATGCGATTTTTTTCGAGAGATAAAAAATGAAAATCCTTGTTTGATATCTGTTTTTTTTTTTTTTTTTTTTTTTTCCATTTTTGATTTCGTACAAATGTCAGAGTCGAATTATTCCTTAATGTAGCACTTTTGTTGTAGCAAAGAAAAATTTTTCGTATAAAAAAAATTATATAAAAATTATATAAAAAATAAATTATGTAAAATATAAATTATATAAAAAAGGCTCCTCCGTTTCCAATAATTTTTTTTCTATCTAGTTTTTTTGATAATATAATTTCTTCGTTTCGATTCTTGTACATTATCTGGTCGAGATGTCACATTCTTGCTCGTGCGAGAAAAGATGAGGGAGGGGGGGAGAACAGATGGGGAAGTATAGCGAGATTATGATAAGTCCTGTCTTCGTCGGTGGATGATTCTTTCCGACAGATTGACTCTTATTCTCTCCGGAGTGTCATCGAGGATCTGGGCGGATCTCGGTGGAGCCTTTGCTTCTTGCACCTAACACCTTCAGACAGCCATATTCGCGTAATCCCAAGTACAAACATCGGGGAGGACTCGCGACAATAACCGCACCGTCATATTTCTTACTTTCAAACCACATTATACTTGCCCCGTTTTTCTCCTGCGGAGTACAGGATTGTTACACTATGTAAAATTCTGAAAAAAGTATCAAACTATCTGCCAAAGTTGTAATGTATGTGTTTTTAAATTTTTAAAAATGTGTTTTATTATATAATAATATAATGTAAAACGTAATAATAATATAAAATATATTTTATGTATATAATATAATATAAAAATAATAATAATGTAATAATATAATAATGTAATAATATAAAATGTATTTTATATGAATATATTCTCAAGAATATAAGATAAGTTGATTTTTAAAAAAAGCATTTATTAAAATTGCTATATTATTTTTATTATTTATTAAAATTATAATTATAATATAATAATATAATGTAAAATGTAATAATAATATAAAATATATTTTATGTATATAATATAATATAAAAATAATAATAATGTAATAATATAAAATGTATTTTATATTAATATATTCTCAAGAATATGAGATAAGTTGATTTTTAGAAAAAGCACTTATTAAAATTTACTATATTATTTTTATTATTTATTAAAATTATTTTATTATTTTTATTATAAAATAAATATTGTTTTCGACAGTCGCTCTATTCATAGCAATTAAATAATTCGAAAGTTGAATCTTAATGTTTCTGTTTTTTCCAGCTTTCCAGACTTATAACAAGCGCGCGAAAGTATCTCGAGTTACGATCAGAGCTTGCCTTTCGAACGAGGGCATGTTCATATATTTAATATGCTGCGCCGCCGCTTTACATTGAATATTATAGCGACGCAGCGAATGAATGGGATTGCAAGGTTAATCGAATTTTAAATTAAAAACTCCCTCTCGCGCTCTCATTCGCCCTGACTTGCTCTACTAACACCGCCCCGACCGCTAGAAGGCAGTTACTTTTATGCTCAATCATTTTACTTTCCCCACGAGCGAGAGTTGTATTAACTTTAATCCAATCTTCACCCTCCCAAATCACATTTACTTATTATCTTTGATACCTGTCGATCTCGCACATTTGGGAATTTAGTTTGGAAAAATTCGTGAATATTCAGATTATAAGCATTTTATGAAAAAAAAAAAAAGAACTTTGATGAATTACGAAATTAAAAAGTGTGAGCAAGTGTATGTTGCCCAAAATTTTCTCCAGAATTGAAAAATTAATTTCTGGCGTAAAACATAATGTATGACTCGTAGATTACGAATATATAAATTTGATGAACGAAATTAAATGTTTAATTTTAATTTTCCGTTTAATTTTCACCCTTATAAAAAATGCCTATATTTATTGCCCAAAATTTTCTCAATTCGAGAATGAACATCATTTTTGGCTGAAAATTTATGACAGATTATGAATTTGCAAGTTTCCAGTTTGGGTTGAGTTAACGTTTAATTTTCACTCTTATAAGAAATTCAATTTTTATCCTTATAAACTTAATCCTTGTAAACATTTATTTTATCGGCCGTTCATTTAATTTATTTAATTATTAAAACTAAATTTAATTAATAACAGATGTATTTAATTTAATTAATAAACTCGACAACTCGAATATTATTTTCTACTCGGATTCGAAAGTTTAACTATTCTTCTTCCATAATTCCCTTTGTTAATATTAATCCTTAATTTTCAAGTCATGAATTTTAATCTCGTCCCTTTTGCATTTTCCCGCAATTATTCGGAAAGCACTGAGCAGTTCAGATATCTGCTTGCGAACGCGAAAAATTCAGACTCGAGATGGCAGGAGGAATCTGCCATCAAAGATTAAAGATGCACTTTCCGGGACGCTACATCCTGTAGGAACGGTTGCCGAATTGCATCGAAAGTGGATGCATCGATTTACGGGAAATATTGCGATCTCTCGCCAGCCGCGGTGGTTGCATCAGGCGCGCAAATCGCGCTTTATGAGGGAGGTAAAAGGGAAGAATTTCGCGCCGCGAATGGAGAAACGTTATAACGTACGTGGGGAGGGGGGAGGGGAAGGCGCGAGGGGGTAGCTGGCTCTGTCGCGGAGGATGACAGAGGGTTACAGTTAATATACGTCCTCTCGGTAACGCGCGCCTTCGTGAGAAAGCGAGCCCGGCATCGGTGCGCGACACCTGCAATTTTGCGCGAAGCGGGTCACGAGTTCCGTCCGCCCCCGCAGAATTATAAAGGAATCTGCCAGTGCGCGGAGACTTCGCGTCCAGGTGTTCGCGTCGTGGATTTATAATCGAAGATTTCGAGGGAGAGCGAGCTCTCGATATCGGGAGGCGGCGCCGGTTGCCTGGGGATAAAACTCCAGAAACTGGGGCGAAAAAAATGGGGAAAGGAGAAAAACAATTACTGTAATAAAAAAAATAAATAAATAAAAAGGAAAATTACTGTAATAAAATATTGTTCGCGCGAGACGTATTTTACCCTCAACTATAAACTCTGTACAAATGCCTGATGGGGAATATTGAAAAAAAGTTTCGACGATTTTCAGGCAAGAGAACTTTTTTCATACGCAATTATTATTTTTAGCTTATTACTAATTGTAAGAGATGAGTAATTTTGTAATTTTTTTCTCTCCGAGAAAAAATATCATTTATTATTATGATGAAGAATCATGATATTTTTTCAAATTGAAATTTCGAGATTTTTACTTATTGAAAGATTAGCAATGCCTTTTGGGCAGGATATTTATTCTCTCCTTACAAGATTTTAAATAATAGTGGCATAAATATCGATTAGGGGATTCGATGATCGCGATAGGAACAATGTAACATTCTGTTTCCGCAGGTGACTTTGTTTCTTTGCTCTTGAGATAAGTTTCTCGTATATTATGTCATACCTAAACGCGATACTATGGTCGTAACATGACGGCAGCTGCGGCACCAATTCGTTTCATCATTCGCTTTATTTCTTTTTTTTTCCGTTGTTGACCGTTCGGATAAGAAGCTTGCTTTCGATTGTTTCTTACTTTGTGGATTGGAATTTTGTTACTTAATATATCTCATTTGCCGAGTTTGCTTCCTCTTTCGCGACATAATCTTTTGACTTAACATCTCGCATCGTGCAAATGTTACAAACTAATTAAAATACAAAATTAATACAAACTAATTAAAATTCTTAATTAAAGCGCAATCAGTACCGCATAAAAATGTATTATATGTTATAAAGCTCTCCAAATAATTTTCAATTTCAGTGTGATTATTTATTTTCCTCTATTTCATATACGATAATTATTGTAAATAAAACATTCTGTACGAGTATAAATTGACAGTTATTTTGCATTATTACTTTTTTATTATTCCTTCAATATCCGTGAATATTTTTTTGTTACAGAGTAATTTTTCTCGCACAGAGAAATTGGTTTGTGGCTTTTGCAAAGATCGATGATGATGATGATGATGATGATGATGATCAAAATTTCCGAGATATTAACAATCGTGTTATCGAAATAATTGCTCGTAGCAAATGGCAAATATATTCTCATGTACATCCATTAGCGAGATTCATATTTAAATATCAGCGCGCATTTGATAAATAACGCGTTTTCCACTCGCGCTTTCGACACTTAAAATATTTAAGCGACCGCATTTTCCGCGCACAAAGCGCATTCTCGAAAAAAAAGAGGGAGAGAAAAATCGAAGAATAAAAAAATAACGGGATAATGTGTTCTATTATTTTCGCGATTTCATTTCTGTTTCGGAAGGGTCAAATGCGGCGCGTTAATAATTTTTCGCGAAATACGTCCGTCCGCGTTTCCGCGTGTTTTACCAAAACGGGTCGAACTGCATACCGTCCAAGTGCATGGAACGCGCAATCGAGAGAGAAAAAGAGAGAGAAAATTGTCGTACACCACGTGTTATTGGCATCGTCCGAATTTCACGCGGGGGGCACGTTTTAGGAATAAGGGAGCCCTTTATAACGCGGAACAGTTTTACGAGTCGCTTTCCGACGTCATTGAAATTCAACGATGGAGCAGAAAATATACACTCGCCGCGAGCACAAGGAAACAAATGGTTTACATTAGCGACGTCGGGAAGGAGAAGAAATGAGGATGGGAGCGGAGGGAGAAGGGAAGAACGAGGTTTAAACATATAAGAGAACGGTGGTGTTTGAAGAATAATCACGCGGAAGGGGGCGAGATGGAAGAAGGGAGGCAAAAGTGCGAGACCGAAAGTAGGAGCAGAGAGAGAGAGAGAGAGAGAGAGAGAGAGAGAGAGAGAGAGAGAGAGAGAGAGAGAGAGAGAGAGACAGAGAGAGAGAGAGAGAGAGAGAGAGAGAGAGAGAGAGAGAGAGAGAGAGAGAGAGAGAGAGAGAGAGAGAGAGAGAGAGAGAGAGAGAGAGGAGAGAGAGAGAGAGAGAGAAGAGAGAGAGAGAGAGAGAGAGAGAGAGAGAGAGAGAGAGAGAGAGAGAGAGAGAGAGAGAGAGAGAGAGAGAGAGGAGAGAGAGAGAGAGAGAGAGAGAGAGAGAGAGAGAGAGAGAGAGAGAGAGAGAGAGAGAGAGAGAGAGAGAGAGAGAGAGGGGTGGTGGTTCGGGGTCGACGACTGGGGCAATAAATTCCTCCGGTGGTGGTGGTGGTCGCTATCGGTTTAACTGTAACTACTTTGGTATTACAGCGGGGTAACGGCAGCCGCGATATCGAGAGAGCCGCGGATTAATTATCCACACGTGAAAACGTATTACCAGGCCCATCGATAAAACCGATGCTCCGCAATTTCGATTCGCGAGTGTTATAGGCTGGATCGGCATGAAGAATTGAATGTATCGTGGATTCGATGTGCGTATTGTGCGATCGCAATTGGATCGTTGGCTGATTGCAAGATTTAATTAGAATATATATATATGTATATATATATATATCTCTTGCGACAGAGACAGAGACAGAGACTGAGAGAGGGAGAGAGAGAGAATTATAGGAACAGTATACTATGTAATTGGTGTGCGATCTTTTAACTCCTCTGGAATTTTGCATAAAAAATATACAAGAAAGATATACAGGCACGAGTCCAATAAAGGATACACATGGCAGAATTTGTAAAATTAAATGTAAGGAAAACGTCTAAAATTTAAATACAAGGTGTCCCAGATTTAACGAATCAGCCGTTAATGGTAGATTCCTGAGATCATTTAGAAACGAAAATCCTAATACCAAAATGTTGAGAAAAATGTAGTTTCAGCGCTACAAAAGATTAAAGATTACCAATCCGTGCGTTACGTTCTTTTATGCGATATTATCGCGCCGTATGTGGGCCCCTTGATGTTTCTGAGCATAAAGAGAACGTAAAGTGCCGATTGGTAATCTTTAATCTCTTATAGCGCCGAAACTACATCTTCCTCAACATTTTGGTATTAGAATTTTCGTCTCCAAATGATCTCAGGAATCTATCATTAACGGCTGATTCGTTAAGTCTAGGACACCCTGTATAAAGCAAATTAAAAATAAATAATTTAAAAAATTTATAATAAAATATAATTATAAATATAAGGCGAAAAATAAAATATAACTATAAAACAAATTAATATAATAAATAGCGTAATTTTTAATTTGATGAATTTGGACGTGGAACGATTGTAGAATCTTGAGAGGGTAAGAAAAATATTTGTTCACGAGAGGAGAATCGTTATCTGAAACGCGTAAAAGCTAATTGGGGTTCATTTTAAATAACGCGTGTTTCGGGTGACTACGACAAATTACTGTTTGCCTTGACGTAGTATGCAGATGGGACTCTTCGCGAACAAAGTACAAAGCCCTGGAACACCATGGTTTAACCGCGAATAAAAATATTTAGATTATCTTAAGCAACGTTTAAACGAGTGTTTTGACGCGAACGTTTACCGCCGAAAATACAGTAATTTCAATATCAAACTGTGCGAACGCGAACGCATTTTATTTACCGTTAAATTTATTTTCAACTTCGCGACCGTTAAATTAATTTTAATATGTCACATTTAATTTCTGAAACCCTCCGTTTTGTAAATTTCCAACCTCTCACTATTTTCCAAGCTAATAATCGAAATATGTATTGAGATTACAAGCTTGGTAGTCGCTTATTGCATTTTAAATTGACGTTTCTCGTCACGAAATCTCACTGTGATATTAGCCGGATGGACGCGCAATAATGCGCAAATTAAATCTGAATGAGAATAATCCAATATCAATTGAAAAGAAGACATTCGTATCGATCCCTTTCACGAGGATTGCAATTATCATGCAGCTGGAATAGAGAGAGTCGGCGACTTAACAAGTAGACCACCGTCTTCCGTTCCCCTCCCCGTCCCTTCCACGTCTTCCACCCTCGCATTCCTCGAATCGTCGCGACGTTTCGTCGCCGTCGACGTTAAAGTGATTTCGGATGAAAGTCGCGCTCGCGCTTTACGACCTTTATACGGTTGCGCGACGTTACCGGGGGAAGGATCTTCCTGCACCTGACGTCCTGACAGCTACGTCGATGGTGGGGAGAAAAAGCGTTGGCGTCGGCTCGATGAGAGAGATCGTCACCGACGTCTTCATTCTACTTCCTGCCTGCGTAGTTAACCAGCTGGAGGAAGAGTGGAGTCGAGAGGAAGCCCGAGAAGGGAGTAAGCTGGGCCCCGGGGGCAGACCGGAACCGTGCTCCCTCGAATTCCTTTTGCCCTCTCCCCTCCTCCCTCGTCGTCGTTATCGTCTGCTCTCGCGTTCAGTGGCTTCTCGGAGTTTCGACGTCACCAGGTGTGACATATACAGAGTGGCCCCGACCGTTCCAGCCAGACTTCGAGATCATATAGGAAATTTAATTCTGAACAAAAAATTTCCTATAAACATGGGTCGAAAAATGCTTCCTGAAGAAGTTATTGTTCAAAAACCTCTGATGAAGGAAAAGCAAAAGGAGAAAAGAAAATGAAATAAAAAGAAACTAAATAAATTTCTTGAAAAAAAACGATAAAAATAAAAAATAAAAATCTATCTTTTATGAAAATAAAATAAAAGTTAGTTATAAAAAAAGAATTATTTTATTTTTATTAAAGAAAAAGATTTTTATTTTTTATTTTTATCGTTTTTTTTCAAGAAATTTATTTAGTTTCATTTTCTTTTCATCTTTTGCTCTTCCTTTATCAGAGGTTTTTGAGCGATAATTTCTTAAGGAAGCATTTTTCAATGCATGTTTGTAGGAAATTTTTTGTTCAGAATCAAATTTCCTATAAGATCTCAAAGTCTGGTTGAAACGTTCGGGGCCACCCTGTATATACGAGTATGTGTATGTGTGTGTGTGTCATAGTCGCTCGGAAGAGCAGCCCCGGGACATACAGGATTCAGGCCCGCTGAATTTCTCAGCCATTGCTTCCTTCGGCACCATATATCCTTTCATCCCGGCGTGCCTTCTTCCTTCTCCCGTTCCGTTGCAACGAGACGGAAGGACAGGATCGTGGCTGTCGTATTTCAAGAATGTACGAAGCATAGAGACCCGCGAAGGCAGGAAGGGGAGATTTACCTAGTCTCTTTCTGCCCCTTTCCCGATACAGGAAGAAACGAGTTTTTATTTTACAATATCCATTTTTTAAATTAGGGATTAAATTAGGGGTGTCCACTTCCGAAAAACCGTGGAAAAGTTGGGGTTCTTTATAGGGATTTTTTTGTACCTGGAAAAATCAGGGAAACACTCTCAGTGGAATTTTAATGGGAGAACTTTTTTTGAAAAATTCTCTCTCGGATAATTTTGCCCTTACATTAACAATCAACAAGTCAGGTAAAATTTAAAAAATGTTTAAATTGTATCACAAAAATACGCATCTAGCTCTATTTTTTCACATATTCAATGTCCTAGCAAAATATTGAATGTGCAGCAGATATTTTTTTATTGCAAAACAGGGAAATGTTATGCAAGTTGCAAAAAAAATGTTTATCTTACGAAAGTTATTCAGTTTTTTTTCGGTGTGTTTACAAATCTAGCACTTGAAATTTAAGAGGTTCTGTGTTTTTCCTTCGTATGAATGAAAAACATTAGAAAATGTACACAATAAAAAAAATTTATTTTAAAAAAAGGCACTAAAAAATCTTCAAATATTCTCTTTATCGAGAATTTTGAATAAAAATACCTGAAAAATCAGGAAATTTTTCTTATAAGATTTCAATATACAGGATGGTTTAAAAGTCCGGAAACGATCAATTAGCTTTGAAAATAGTGGTCCTGTGGGAAAATGCTTCAAACAAAAGTTGTAGGGTTTTAAGTGACGCATTACACAGTAATATTACTATGACTTTGAAGAGTGTTGTTAAGATCACGTCAAGATTACCTTCAATTTCTTAAATAGAATCCTCTATTTTTTATTACACATTCTTGTAGCTTATCTCGAGAGCTTTCCAAAACATTATAATTAAGTTAGTTTTCATTAAGTACTTTCCGAATTATGAGACTTGGAATCATTTTCTTAATTTTACACAAACCGTAAAAAATCTTGTAAAATATTATAATTAATATATAATATTTTTTGATTATCATATCTTAATACTTTTATATACAAAATAATGAGAGGAATTAATTGGTGTAAAGAAAACACATAATTGTTTCTAAAATATTGCATATTACATTTTTTTCGTTCGACTATTAATCCCTTTACTTTGAAAAGATATGTAAACTTATTCATGATATTATCTAAAATGCGTTATAATAATTGTACATTTTTTGAAATATGATCGAGCATTTTGGTTGTAAAGTAACGACCTCGACATCTTGGTTAAAAAGGAAGAAAGGAGAGAGAGAGAGAGAGAGGGGGGGGGGCGAGGAAGATGAGAGGAATCCTTCAGTAAGCTTTGCATAAGGGCCCAGGAATTCTAGCTGCGCCCCTGTTGGTGGCGAAGGGTGCGAAGGGTGGATGAAGCAGAATGGCCGAGAAAATACGCGCAACGTGTAAAGACGTCGCGGCTTAGTGCGAGGATATTTATTTTACGGCTGCGCGATCGTCGTCGCGTGTGCGAGGATCTTTGGCTTAAAATGAGCGAGCGGCAGCGTAGGGTGAACGTTCGAAACAATTCCAATTACGTAGTTTAATGAAATTATTTCTCCGCGATTCGCCGCAGCATCCTCACGTAAAATGCCGTCGAGCGATTTCTCTCTCTCTCCCTCTCCCATCCTCGCCTCTCTTTCGTTGTGCAGGCGGCGCCAGATTTATTAACTCGTCTCAGATAAAACTTTTTGAACGTGGAATATCGCGAAATGTAATATCACGTTGGCTCGCATTTCGTATGCAATCGGCGAAATGATACCGCCTCGACGAAGGCAACACTGATTTATAGATACACGTGGTCTATCGCCGGCCAATTCATTTTTTCCCCCGTTTTCCAACCGTGTATTTCTGTCATGTCGAATTTCATGACATGTTTATGAATTTGTACCTTTTGTTAAACTGAACATTTCCACACCTCTCACCTTTCACACCTTTCCATAATGCTCTTTTATATATATTTTTTTTTACTCTTTACCAATCAATAATTTAAAAGAAATCAAATGTGACAATTGTACCAGTCGATATTATAAAGATAAAATGAAAGTGAATGTGAAATGTATTTTTTAAAAATAATCTATTATATTATTAATTGTACTATTAATTATATCATTAAATATTATTAAAGATGAATAAAATAGAGGAAAACAAATAGTATTATTTTTGTAAGTTTAAAGATGTTGATTAATAAAATGCAACAAATTATGAAAATTTTAATTAATACACAAAAATCTCAAAAATAAATTGTATAATGTGCATACTATCAATATAAAAAAAACCTAATTGCATTATAATCAATCAAAAGGTAGTTATTATTTTTTTATTTTATATATAATATATTAATTTTATATAATATATTTATTTTATATATTTATTTTATATATTTATATATTTATTTTATTATTTTTTATTTTTTATTTTTATTTTATTATTATTTATTATCTTATATATTTATTTTATTTTATATATTTATTTATTTTATATATAATATATTTATTTTATATAATATATTTTATATAATATATTATCATATATAATATATTATTTTTTTATTTCATATATATATTATAATAAGTCAAAAGGTAGTTATTATTTTTTTATTTCATATATGAGAGATTAAAAGCTGAAATACATTAAATTGCGTATATATAACAAAATTTCACAAAATTTTTTAGTCTCAGTATTGATAATTACTAATCGCATTCAATAAGAAACATTCTTTCAATTTGACTACTTGCACAGTGTTTCTTAGAGAACGCGACCTCGAAAAAAAATTGCGAAGTTGTTGTCTCCGCAAATCATTGCTCTTAATCACCAGGATGAACATAATGGGTGTACAAATAGTATTTAATGTCGCGATATTCCGACGACATGGCGGGAATAATTATCGCCAAGCGTTTCTCGCTCATTACATCGGGAACAGAGGAGGGCACGATTGTATACGGATAAGTCCCATACATAAATCTAGCGAGTCTATGGGACTCTTGAGCGAACCGACACAAACCAACACCCTAGGTTTCGCGTCGCGTACAAAGACTTGCGTAAGGGAAACCCATTACAAGTTTCACGATCGCCATCTGTCTCGGACCGGGACAAAAATCCGGTCTGAGAGCCCCGAGGACGCTTGTTGTCGGTCAGGACGCCGTTAATATAACATAAGTAGCCTCCGTGACTGGCCACGTCAGCTTGTCGGTGATGCCAGACGAATCGCGAGACAAAGAACGACTCGGTTTCCGGGTGCGTTTCTTCCGGCATTTTTTTTACGATCGATTATCCGTCATTACGTCGTTTGTTGTTGCTGACCGCTGTTCGGGCCTCGTATAATTTTCTGGATTTATTTCTTCACTTTTCCCGAATTCACTTTTTCACTTCTGCATTTCTTCATCTCTTTCACGTTCGTATTTGTAGATTTATTTAAGGAAAATTGTACATCTCTGTGAGAAATAAAAGGCTCGCGAGAGACTACTTTTACGGGATGTTTATTCCCTAGAAAACATGAAAAACCTGGAATTCTCAGGGATTTCTTTTGTACCTGGAGAAATCAGGGTGTTCTTATGGAATTTTATTGGGACTCGGGGAATTTTCCTTTTTTTAAATTCTTTCTTTGATAAATTTTACTCTCATAACGCAAGCAGTCGATAAACCAAGTGAATGATGTATTTTCAAAAATGTATTATAGGTATATATCTATCTCTGTTTTTATGTATTCAATATTTTATAATATTAACTTTGCAGTATACATTTTTTTCTCTAATCTTTATTGTGATAAAAAAAGATGAAAATCCTATACAAGTGTAAAGAAATGCTTATTTTACGAAAGTTATTTGTTTTCTTCACATTTACAAATCTAGCACTTGAAGCTTAAGTGTCTCTGCGTTTTTCCTTTGTATGAAAAGCGTTAAAAAATACGTAGAAAAAAACTTATATTTAGGAAAAGTTGTATTAAGGGATTTTTAAAATATTCTTTTTACCTGGAATGTTGAACGAAAAACACTTTACAGAGAATTTAACGAGGATTTGTTTTGCGTAGACACTGTTTTATAAATGATATTTATCTTGGAGAAGAAGAAGAGCGCTAAAAATCTCCCGGAAAAATTAACTTTTCGAAGATATAATATCTTATCTTTTCTTTCCCATGTTTTTTTAATCCTTTGCGCATCGTTCGCTGAACGCATTTGGCTTAATTTTCCGGCCCATCTCGACTCTCGCTGACGATGCTTTCAATAATTCGTGAATATTGCAGGCCCGGTGCGGACGTCGACGCGATGATGGTTTAATAATTCCACGCATTTCCACGCAATAACGAGCGATGTCGGTGTCTAATAAAACCGGCACGTGTGTCGTACTCGAGCCTACCTTTTGTATAAACAAACAGGAGCATCACGACAGGCCGCACGATACTCCACCGGTGACGATAACGGTAGTCGACGACCTGACAGAAGATGGGAGGCTGGAAAGGGAAGGCGAATACATACGAGTCCGGGTTGACATTATACCTGGTCCTCATTTCGCATCGACGGGATCTGCACGCGTGCATTTTGCATGAACATAGGGACGAACGTGGAATTGGCTTCGCCAAGCCACGAAACGATAGACGGAAGATGCAATAACGAGATACGTGTCGGCGACATTTGGAGCAGATTATTAAATGAGAACCTCTAATCGCTCGCATCGCGAACTTGTTACACGTTCAACACGTTTCTACAAAATAGTAGAGTCGAATCTCGTTAATTTTTTCACCCCAATCGGATAGCAAAAGGTGAAAAGAAAATAAAAAGAAAGTGAAACTAAATAAATTTTTTGAAAAAGACGATAAAAATAAAAAATAAAAATCTTTTTCTTTTATGAAAATAAAATTATTTTTTTTTAACTAACTTTTATTTTCATAGAAGAAAAGATTTTTATTTTTTATTTTTATCAAGAAATTTTTTTAGTTTTATTTTCTTTTCATCTTTTGCTCTTCCTCCATCAGAGGTTTTTGAGCGATAACTTCTTAAGGAAGCATTTTTCGAGTCATGTTTATAGGAAATTTTTTGTTTAGAATTAAATTTCCTATAAGATCTCAAAGTCTAACTGGAACGTTCGGGGTCACCCTGTATACGTATGTATTTCTCCTTCTTACGAAAAATGTATTTCGCGATTACACAAGTTAAAAATTTTTTTGTTCAAGGAAACCCGTCCTCTCTAAATGAATTACAAATTAGGATGACGATACTTTTACGAATTCGAACATTGTTGAAGTAACGACTGGACTTTCTATGCGGAAAGTGGCAAAAACTTTGGAAGCCGTCCGATTTTCTGAGCTTTCAGTTAACATAAATTAAAGAACTGCAAGTAAAAGAGTTTTTGCTCGCCTCGCCGGGGGTATCTGTGCTCTAAGTAAAGGAGAATCGATAGTCTCTCGCACACAGTAGAATCACGCACACAGTATGATTCTACTTCCCTTGAAAGGGGAGTAGCTTCAAAGCTTTTTTTGATGTTCCCTTTAATCAAAACGCGCGATCATTTTACTTTGACTTCGAAAATCGCGGGATTCGACGATCATAAATCCCCCAAAGTGTAGAAATATTGTTTTTTGAACGTCTAATTGAATGCTAATGAATTCAAAAACGCCAAATTATACGAGAGATAAATCTTGCGACATTACATTTTCTTATTATCTCTTTCATTAAATATCTCTTTATAGAAATAATATTTTTTATCATGTTGGTGAGGATTTATAAAGGATATCTTTTTCGAATTTTACAAAAAATAATGTGAAATTGTAATAAAAGGAATTTGAATCACGGTGTTTATCCAACAATTGCGTTCCAAATACAATTTTCCATTTAATTTTATTTTATACCGCAAAAAGCTTTATCTCGAATCGCGTGCAATTACAATTTACAACAGTTTGCAAGAATATTTAATAACATATTTATTTATTTATTTAGAGAAAGAGAGAGAGAGAGAGAGAGAATGTTAAGGAACGAGAATATTGCTATATATCGTCGAACCGAGTCGCGAGAATTCGAGGGACCCGGTGAATATGCTGACGTACAAACTTCGTTTATTATTGCTGTAGTGGGTACCGGTTGTTGCGAGAAGAGAGGCAATATCCGCGGGCGCAAATAATCCGAAATCTACGACGGTCGTTTTTGACGTCGCGCGAATCGTGGGCAATAAAAATCGCGAGATTATGGAAGATACTTAAGAATTACGGGGAGGAGTATATAAATTTTCCAGAGTGCGCAGAGAGGGTTTCTCGCGCCCGCAGTCTGCTACGTTGCGGTTCATACAGGGTGTCGCAAAATTCATCGAGCCTTTTTTCGATCTTTCACAAAAGACTTGAAATCGACTTCATTTTTTCAATCAAAATTTGTTGCATCTGTCACGATTATTCGCGAATTTTTAAATTCATGTATCAAACCTTTTCTCTGATCAATTCAAGACGCGCGGGATTCAGTTTTTGAAAATTCAGTTTGCTTTATTAGGATGAAAAATTGGTTTTTAGGAATTTTTGTTGGAGAAATTGATCTTTATTTTTGATGTTTATTTTTGATGTTTATAAATAATATGTTATTATTTTTAAATCTTGGATATTTAGCACTTTTTATTCATTATTTTTGCGCATCATATATTCGAAAATGCATGATTCGACAATGCGACATGCCACTCTTTGTGAAATAAAAGAACATCAATCTATTCTACATATATAGGATATTGAATTTCTAATTTTATTAGAAAAAATTAAAAACTAAAAAAATATCATTTTAAAGTTAAATCATTTTCTGAATTTCTTTTTATTTCTTGAAAGTCAGAAAAAGATTAAATATTAATTTTTTAAATTCTAATTTATTTTATGGAAAGTGTTCTTTTTCATTAAAAAAAATTGAAGTTATTATATCCCATTAATTTTCAAAATATCATTATATCAACTTTGAAAACAATGTTATTTTTAGAAAAACGCGTCTAAAATTTTGCTATTAATTTTGCAAATTTTTCAATAAAATTAGAAACATATTCTTCAGACATCATATTTTCAGAAGAAAATTAATATTCCTAAACCCCCAAAAATAAACTAAAGGGCATTAAAATAAAATTGTTTTAATTTCTCAACATCCTCCATTATTTTGCGATTATTGACGCAGTTGCGGATGAGTTTGCAGTTTGTCTTCCGATACAGTCGCACGAGAGATTGCGCCGTGATGCAGATCCTCAACTGCGCTCGGTGAGTCTCTCAGGGGAGCGAGTTACCCTATACATTCGCGACCATCGTAACTCACACAACACGCCTGCAAAGTTTGTTTTTACGCTCGCTTGCCGTAATATGCGATGCTACCTGGCCGGCGGTAATATATGCGGCTACGATTCTAGAATCTGAAAAACAACGGCGAGTAATGAACGATCGAGGGTATCGTCCAGGTTCCTGTTTTTTATTTCTCGCTTGTAGCTACTCTCGAAATTGTTCCGCAAAATTGTTCTCGCTCGCAAGGTGAGACAGGTATTGCTTCGATACGCCAGACGATGGGATAGAACGATAGAGCGAAAATGCATCGGAGGCGGAAATCTATTTCTTCTCTCGAGGGGCAATAATAATCACCACGTTAGATACGTCAAGTAATAGATGTAAATACCAGGAAGGAAAAAAAGAGAAGAGAGAGAGAGAGAGATCTCGAAAAGTCCTTTGAAAATTGAGACCTAAGGCAATTTACGGGGAAAGATGAAAAACGAATAATCAAAGTAAAGATGAAGTCTCGTTCAACGCAAACAGGCGCGATCGATCGCGAACCATACTTTCTTCCATTTCTTTCTCTCTGCCCATCTGCTCGTCCATTCGTCAGGGTTTCTTTCTTCCGCGGGACGAACATCGGCATCGTCTTTTGATGCCGGAAAACGGAAGGGAGCATGGATTGCCTTAACGAGCCGTTTGTTATTCGCCACTCGTTGGTCATTGAAAAAAACGCAGTGTATATTCGAGCAATTACGTGCTCGCGACTTTCATTACGGATTCGCCGAGATTGCTTTGTTAAAAATGCATTGCGGTTTGCAGCGAATATCTTTGATTTTATATATATATATATAAGAGAGTTATATTGGTCTTTAGTCTGCTTTATATTCCGCGAAAACTCTAGAGTGTGTCAAGAGTCGCGTATTTCTTCTTGATTACTTGGTATTTTCAGCGTAAGTTTATTCAATAAAGTCGCAATTTCACATTTTAATTAAAAAAAAATTTAATCATCTCTGCTTCTATTTGAATCCCCGCTACGTATTAAGACAAAGTTGAATTGCAATTAAATATGCATTTGGTTTTCATCGAAGGAAAGAAACTTGGTGTCACGAGACTCTGGAATATGTCAAAATTTTACTATACAATATAAACAAAATCTTGATGTAGACGAATGCAGCGTTGGTGTCTAAATTAGAGCGATTGTAAAAAAAAAAAAGAGGAACGTTCAAAGGCCGCATCATTTGAGCTCCTTTTCAAAATATCGATTTTGATTGACGAGCCTCCGGGAAATTTCCTATCTGGAGAGGGTACTTGTGGAAGCTTTCGATTTTTCGAGGAGCACGCTCTTAAAGAACTTTCCCATCCATTCCCACACTCGGAGACACTTGGAGTAGATTGAACAATCCAGACGAGCGTCGCAAACGCCACCGAGTGTGATTCACGGTGGATCAGGACGATATGATCAATGATACTCCGCGGCGCACAAGAGTTTGTCTCATTCGTGATTTGGTGATTCCATCCAACCAAGATCCTCGAGACAGGATCTTTATCCGTCGTAAGCCCGGCCTTACCGAGATTACAGCTTTCAAACTTTGGAATTCTCTTACGTACGATTCAAATTCCTCTTTTTTCTACGTACAGGAAAAAGTCTGGATATCCCTTAATATTTCGAAAAATACGCATTTAAAAAGAAAATGTTTCATACAAAAGTTATAGGGTTTTATGTGGCGCATTACACAGCAACATTATTATGACCTCGAATAGCGTTGTCAAGGTTATGTGAAGGTCAGCTTCAATTTTTTAAATGAAACTCCCTATTTTTCGTTGCATATTCTTGTAGCTTACCTCGAGAGCTTTCCAAAACATTATAATAAATTATTTTTCCATGAAGTACTTTTCGAGTTATGAGGCTTGAAATAATTTCTTGATTTTACATAAACCATAAAATATCTTGTAAAATATTCATTTTTCGATTATCTTACCTTAATATTTTTATGTACAAAATAATGAGAGGAATCAATTATTGTAAAGAAAACATACAGTTGTTTCTAAGAAAAAATATGTAATTTGCAATTAACAATTCCATATTTATTCTTAAAAAAACAACTGTATGTTTTCTTTACACCAATTGATTCCTCTCATTATTTTGTGCATTAAAGTATTAAGGTAAGATAATTGAAAAATGAATATTTTACAAGATATTTTATGGTTTATGTAAAATTAAGAAATGATTTGAAGCCTCGTAATTCGAAAAGTAATTTATGAAAATATAATTTATTATAATGTTTTGGAAAGCTCTCGAGGTAAGCTACAAGAATATGCAATAAAAAAGGGGGGTTCTATAATATAGGGGGGTTCTATAACTTTGTATGAGAAACATTTTTTTTAAAAATGCGTATTTTTCGAAATATTAAGGGATATCCAGACTTTTTCCTAACCCTGTATTTGTAGCGATAAGAGACGGTGGCTTTATCGATCGAAAACCGACCGAATTGCGATAATTAATATTAAAATGTTAAATGATGTGAAAAATTGGTAAATAGTGGTTGAATTAAAAATTACGAGAGTTTAAATTAAAGAATTATTTATAATAAAAGAATGACGTGTTTAAAGAAATTATAATAATTATACTGCCCGACAAAACTTAAATTAAATTAAATTAAATTAAATTTCAATGCAAATTTAAAAGTAAATTCTTATTTTTAAATTAACGATAAAACTAGACGTTCTTTTTTAATATTTGAGACTTAATTATTAAGATTTATAATATTAATACTGTAAAAAAGAAAATGCAAGCTATAATTAAATTTTTCTATAAAACGAGATTCCAATTTTCCTCTCGCGATATATTTGATTTGACTTTATAGGGAATGCGATATGTTATGCATCCCGGAATTTATCCAGCGATTCGCATATATATTCGCGCAATTTAATATTATCCATTATTGCAATTATAATACATTCCTCGTTTGCCTCGAGAATACTCGTTTGCTCTGAGGTATTCGACGGTTTGTCGAACGACCATTTTCGACACGTGCAGCGCAATTCCATGACGTTTCGAGGCTCAGGACAATAGATTTCGCGAGTCGACTGGCTTAACAACAGTCGGGATACGGACTGTCCGTAATCGAAATACTCGACCGGTCGATCGACTTTACAGAGTGATCGCGATTACTCGTTCGACGAACGTGTAATGTCACGGCGAAGCGGAACAATTGCTTAAGAGGCATACAACCGGCCACTAAATCTCGCCGGTCCGATCGGGCCATGCATCAAATTTCGTTTCCAACCGAAAAAGAGAGAGCGCAGTCAGACGAGAGATAGATGGAAGCGGAAATTGCGACCAAATAGAGCATTCCCGCGCGACAAGGCAAGGTCGAGGCGACCGAGGGAGAAGGAGAGAGAAAGAGAAGATCGGAGCGGGGCTGGCGTATATCGGGAAATAGGAACCCCGAATCGTTTAATGCCGTAACCCGGTCTGACTTCAGCATGCAAAACTTTTTCAATAACATTCCCTCCACTACCCTCCGTCGCCATCACCCGATGGAATCTCGACCACCGGATTAGCCGATCGCTGGCTCGTTCCTTCTTAACCTTCTTCCGCCCTCGCTTCGGGGCGATCATTGTCAGACTTTGCTCGACTTGCTCGGCTAACGAAGACGCCGAGATCGTCACGATGGCGATCGTTATCTAATAGCGACGTAGTTGCTTCCCGATTGTGCTGTGGGGGAATTTCTGGAAATTACTGCACTGAGAAAAATCATTTGATTGTACCAACAAGACGTACATGATTGAAAGCATTTTGGTTAAATTAAACAAGAATTTCTAGTTATCATGATAGGACTCGATTTTTTATAACTAGAACGTTTCATAGATTTTACTATAAGGATTTAATTAGTATTTTCTGGTTGGGTCTATAAAATTTCTTGTTACATTAATTTCTTTTGCCACATAAAATGTATATAAAGAACCAGTATTAATGTTAAATTCAAAGTATATATTTTTTTTTTCTTACGAGCAATAGTGCCAGAAAGAGGACGCTAGCTCTCTGATTGTGTGTATTTGAGTTACATCCTCTTCTTGTGTCACTGTTTATCAGTTTAATTTCTAACAAACTGAAGTTAAAAGAATTTATTCAATAATCTGGATTGAATTTATGCAATAATCATATTGGAATTCAGAATATTAAACAGAGATTAAACAGAGATCTTTTGAGATTAGATGGAAAAAATTTTTTATTATTATTATTAGACGACTTGGCGAGTTTAGTATTATTAACCAGAAAATTTGGTAAGTTTAACAGGAAGAAATTAATCAGATTCATCTGATAATTCCTACCAGAATTCTGATTCGTCTATTTTCCAACAGACATACTGATTGAATCTACCAGAATTCTAATTAATGCAACCAGATTTTTTTCTCATTGCACTGTTTATCAGTTTAATTTTGAACAAACTAAATTTAAAATAATTTATTTAATAATCTGGATTGAATTTATCCAATAATCTTGTTGGAATTCAGAATATTAAATAGACTTTTGAGATTAGATGGAAAAAATTTTAGACGACTTAGTGTTGGCGAGTTTAGTATTATTAACCAGAAAATTTGATAAGTTTAACGGGAAGAAATTAATCAGATTCATCTAGTAATTCCTACCAGAATTCTGATTCGTCCATTTTCCAACAGACATACTGGTTGAATCTACCAGAATTCTAATTAATGCAACCAGATTTTTTTCTCAGTGCACTGTTTATCAGTTTAATTTTTAACAAACTAAATTTAAAATAATTTACTTAATAATCTGGATTGAATTTATCCAATAATCTTGTTGGAATTCAGAATACTAAACAGAGATTAAACAGAGATCTTTTGAGATTAGATGGAAAAAATTTTTTATTATTATTATTAGACGACTTGGCGAGTTTAGTATTATTAACCAGAAAATTTGGTAAGTTTAACAGGAAGAAATTAATCAGATTCATCTGGTAATTCCTACCAGAATTCTGATTCGTCCATTTTCCAACAGACATACTGATTGAATCTACCAGAATTCTAATTAATGCAACCAGATTTTTTTCTCATTGCACTGTTTATCAGTTTAATTTTGAACAAACTAAATTTAAAATAATTTATTTAATAATCTGGATTGAATTTATACAATAATCTTGTTGGAATTCAGAATATTAAATAGACTTTTGAGATTAGATGGAAAAAATTTTAGACGACTTAGTGTTGGCGAGTTTAGTATTATTAACCAGAAAATTTGATAAGTTTAACAGGAAGAAATTAATCAGATTCATCTGGTAATTCCTACCAAAATTCTGATTCGTCCATTTTACAGACATACTGGTTGAATCTACCAGAATTCTAATTAATGCAACCAGATTTTTTTCTCACTGCACTGTTTATCAGTTTAATTTTTAACAAACTAAATTTAAAATAATTTACTTAATAATCTGGATTGAATTTATCCAATAATCTTGTTGGAATTCAGAATACTAAATAGGCTTTTGAGATTAGATGTAAAAAATTTTAGATGACCTGGTGCTGGCGACTTTAGTATTATTAACTAGAAAATTTGATAAGTTTAACAGGAAGAAATTAATCAGATTCATCTGGTAATTCCTACCAGAATTCTGATTCGTCCATTTTCCAACAGACATACTGATTGAATCTACCAGAATTCTAATTAATGCAACCAGATTTTTTTCTCAGTGCACTGTTTATCAGTTTAATTTTTAACAAACTACTCTTTAACAGACTTTTGAGATTAGGTGGAAACAATTTTAGACGACTTGGTGCTGGTGAGTTTAGTATTATTAAACAGAAAATTTGATAAATTTTCTGGTTAATAATATTAAACTCGCCAGTACCAAGATTTCTGATTCGTCCATTTTTCAATAGACATACTGGTTGAATCTACCAGAATTCTAATTAATGCAACCAGATTTTTTCTCAGTGGGGTATTATTTGTTTTCGCATTCTTCTTCCTCCCCCGCCCCCTCTTCGCCCCTCCTCGCTCGAGTAATCAAGATCTCGATTTGGAAAATCCTTGAACTTAATAAGATCCTCGTACGTTTGCCTCGCACGTGAAAGGCTGAAAGGAAGTCGGGGGTCTTACCCCAGCTTGGGAACCTCACAAGGACACGTTTCGCGCACATTTCGCGGCGGGTAACTCGTATCGACACCGTCGATTGACGGCAGTGACGTATTACGAAAATGTACACGGTGTGTCAAATTCGCATTTCCTCCTGGAGCTACGTGAAGTTGCGACAAGTCGGGGTAAAAAGATGCGGTGGAACGAAACATCGAAAATTGGATAGAGAAGAAGACGGGAATGCAGCGGTTTCCGGATATTGTAAGACTCCTCCACGAATATCTTGCAGTTGAAATAAAAAGCAAACGAGAAACAAGCGCGATCGAACGACGTGGAGGCAAAGAATAACATGATACTATGAATATGGGAATATTTCAGATGCTTTGGAAAAATATTAGTCTTGATAAATGCTTCAATTTCCGTCCACATCGTTGATGTACACGATAATTCAAAGTACGTAATCGTTTTTATTCCTTCTTGCGGGACAAAATGTATATACCCTCGTCGTTTTTCTTCCTTAATCCTAATTAATTTTCAAAGTTGTAACCTTCCAGAGAACTTCCTTCCACGGTTTATTTGTAAAAGACCCTGTTTCGCCCTGTGAAGTTTAATTTTAAGTTCAATTTAAGTTCCAGTAACCGGAATATATCCGGTCCGCGTCGTGTATATTGGAAGTAGCTCCAATCCCGCGAAGAAATCCGTAGCCGAGGGAAGTAACGAACGACTTCTGCGACACCTCATACATTTGCCGGGGCTCGAAAAATGTCGGGCTATCGGTGACGCGGAAGGGGGGGGAGAAGGAGATTGGGTCTCCGCGATTTCGCTCGTCGTTTGTAAAACGGACTTTCGCGAGCTCCTGGATCGAAGTAAGGGTTCCTTCGCCGACGAAACAGACCTTGAAGTCATCACGATAGGCAACGATGACGATCCGTTTGTCGGATTGCCTACAAATTGCCAGAGTCGCGGTTCACTGCCGTCGTCCACGATCTGTCAAGGGAGTCGGTTAAGACGAGTTATACGAGGAGAGAGAGAGACGGAGGGAAATAAAAGGAGAGAAATAAGAAGAAGAACGAAGAAATAGACGCCTCGTGAATAGCAGGATGTGAACGAACGAGCGGGCTCTTGGGAGAGCGCGAATGAGTGTATAAGGAGCGTGGGACTGTGATTGTTCAGACGGAGCTCTCCGCCTTGCCTCGCCCACCTCGCCCTCGTCTTCGCGGAAATGACGACGACGTGCGTTGCGCTAATAACATTGCCTTTTCAGCGTTGCTCGGCGTTTCGGAGGTGGGAGATCCTTTTTCAGAAGCTCGAGAAAAGGATCCCTGGCGTCTTCGGTCGCGTCTACCTCTCACCTCACTTCGCCTCCCCTCGTCCCACCTCGCTGGCGTTTTGCAACGTAACGTGGCGTAAACGGACGATGTGTCTGGCGGTATTACCCTGCGTTCTAGTTATGAAAATTAGTACGATGAGTTTGCAGAGGGACTGGGGGAAAATTAATATAACATTTCTCTCTCTCTCTCTCTCTCTTAAACAGGAGAGGATTAATACGATGTTGGATCGAGAAGCATCGCGGGAGATAAATGAATAGGATAGGGGGTCATTTAAAAGAAATTTAAGACATTAGGTCCTTTGGATGTTTATAGACATGTCTATAAAAAAATTTGATATCGAGCAGTGTAATAATAATAATAATAATAATAATAACAACAACAACAATAATAATAATAATAATAATAATAATCACGAATTATTTCTGGAATTTTTTAAATTTAATTAGGAAAAGCGTATTTTATTCTCAATATCACAATATTGGTTATTATTTCAAATATTAAAGATGTTTGTATGTACAATTCTAGAAAAAAGTAGCTGAAAATCAATATTGACGAATGTATCCACTTTTGGTATATTTTGAGTATGAGAAATTGTGTGGAATTTTACAATTTGATCCTACATTGCAGAGATTTTTTATTATTTATTGCTTTTTTTTACCGAAATATTCCGAATTTTGTTAATCGAAATGATTAACTTTTGACAGAGAATTTCGCCTTGTGACAGATACATGGCTAACTTTATTAAATTATATTTAATATCTTTTTAACCAGTTAGTACTTGTGTAATATTATTTGATCACATATTTCCTCTGTATTTAAACTTTTGCAAATTTTAAACAAATTCTGAATATTATTTCCATTTGTTTTTGTCATTTGAATCGACGTGGTTATAAGTTTTCCATAAGAACACATGTTAATTCGATGCAAATTAAAATCCTTATAACTTGTGAACGCTTTAGTAAATCGATTTAAAAATTGTACTGAAGATTCTAAACATATGTAAGGACACACGGAAAGAAAACAAGTGTCAAATCAAAATTTATATACTTAAACTAACGCGTTCATTGTTTCGTATATACGCAATAATTTATAATCTTCTTAGAAGAATTTAATAATTTTAAATTTTTACAATATTATAGTTTATTTTAATAGTATTTTATTTTAATATTATAATTGTCACTCAAGAATATATAATTTTTTAATTCTGCTTTAAGAAAATTATAATCTTTGATAAAAATGTTATTTTCTATCAAACATTGTTTCTTTTTTATTCCAGAAAATTAAATCTTAAGTCATAAAAATATATTTTTGAATTATAAAATGGCTTCATTCAAGTAAGCAATTATTGAAGCAATTATATTTTTCTTTAATTAACGCAATATAATCTCATTTCAAGATTTCCATGTTAAAACTAAATATATTTTCAAAACAAGAATGTTCTTTTTTTATGTACATTCTGTACAATTTTCATTAAATTCTCAATATTTTGAAAATAGGTACAAAACATCCTTAATATCGAGTAATTAATGCAAAAGATGATTTCTTCAGAGGAGACGAGTAAGTAGTATAAAAATAGATAATTATTAACAATGTAAATTATGTAATAATATCTTGGAGGCGTAGCACATGATATTTTACGTAAAATGCAAAATATATAAATTACATATTAAATTTGCATAAACGAAATATAAATTAATATGTCGGATTTAATTACTGTTTTTACGAAGTGATATTTGCGAAAGTGAGGAAGACTTGGGCCACACAAGTGTAGGTAGGTCACAAACTACACTTTATAAATATTAAATAGAAACGAGAGAGAGAGAGAGACGATAAAATTAGCGGCGCAATTTTTGTCGAATCTCTCGACACGACCCGACGATCCCGTAATTTCCTAGCATATTCTCGAGAGATGTAAGAATCCCGTTGCGTCGGCGGGATATTGTGTAAGACGATGCTGAAATATGGAAATGCGAGCGACAATAAGGGACCGTCCCGCCGATTGAAAATTCAGCGTTCCCGCTCCTCGAATTTTCCGCGGATCGATTCGCAGACTTCCGGCACGACGCCGAGATAAAGGAGACGTAAAGCGAAAATATTCTCGCATATTGATCACGCGCGTTTTACGTGTCAGACGGAATATCGAGCGCGATTTTGCATACCGATGAATACATCGACTGGAATAAGTATACCGGAATGTGTATCTACAGCCTTCTCGTTAGCGTGCATAATGTCGACCCTAGAGACAACCGCGGCGTATAAATCAATGTACGGGGTGTATTTTTAGCGCGTCTTCTTTAACCATAAAACATCGTACACGTGTTTTTCTCCGCTAATATCAACCTCTCGCTTATATAACGATAATGTAACTCTGAAAGGTCAGTTGATTAATCAGAAGTTTCCAGCGTCTCGAGATTTTTATAAATCGATCTCCCGCTGTTAAAGAATTAATGATGTTTTATTCATTCGACGAAGAATTTTTTTCTGCCATCCCTGTCGTTTCATAATCGCTGTATTACTCGAGCATATTTCGCTTATCGAGTTATCACGTTGTTAACACGTGACGTGGCTTGTCAGGCAATCGGGTTACCGTCATCACGTGCCGGATACCTCGGCTTCTTATTACGGAATTGGATCTAAGGTCCGGCTGACTTATCGGGCGTGGCACTACTTGCGATCTTGTTCGGAGAGCGTTTGACGTCAATGGCCGGCGGATACATTTTTAAAGAACGTCAGCTATCCGATCTAGACGCCAATGGTCTGATAATACATTCATGTCGGATCCATCGAATCGTGTTAAGATATCGGCGATTCCAACTGCACGAAATATTAAAATCGCGCTCTTTCTCTCCACCGTCTCTTCTTTTATTACTGTCGGAGCCGAAGATGCAGCGTGTTCTACTGGACGTTCAATACTGTACATGATAAAATGTACCAAGAAAATATTTATTTTATTTTTATTTTCTTATTTATTTGTTTATTTTTATTTTTTTATTTATTTGTTTTTTTTATTTATTTTATTTTTATTTATTTATTTATTTGTTAAAGAATAAAGAGAAATACACTTTAGTACACGATAAGAGAAATATATTAGGTGTGTGAATTAATTCGGTCCGGTTTTTTTCTCTCAAAAAAAGACTTTAGTGTGAAAAAACATGAAAAAGTACACTAATCAAAGTATTTGCCATCGCTTGCTATTATTTTATCCCATCTGTATTGCAGTTGTTGTATTCCGTGATGGAAAAACGACTCGTCCTTCGAAGCGATCCATTCATTGAGCCATTTCTCTATTTCTTCATAATTGTTGAAGTGCTGGTCCGAAAGTCCGTGTGCCATCGATCTGAACAAGTGATAATCGGATGGAGCAATGTCTGGTGAATCACGGTGGGTGAGGTAAAACGTCCCAGCTAAGTGCTTCCAAGGTGGCCTTCACAATCCTTCCAACATGTGGCCGAGCGTTATCGTGCTGGAAGATCACTTTGTCGGGTCTCTTTGCATATTCCGGCCGCTTATTCTTCAATGCGTTGTTTAAACGGATCAATTGTTGTTGGTAAAGTTCGGCAGTGATGGTTTGGCTCTGTTTTAATAGCTCATGATGCACTACACCTAATCTAACCTACACCCTAACCTACAACCTAACCTAACCTACACCCTTCTGGTCCCACCATATACAGAGCATTACTTTCTTGCCGTGAATATTCCGCTTTGGTGTCGAGGTGGATGGTTTTCCTGGGTCGCAAATGGATTTTCTTTGTTTGGGATTATCGAAATATATCCACTTTTCGTCTCCAGTCACAATACGATGCAAAAAACCTTTTCTTTTTTGCCTGGCAAGCAAGATTTCAGACATGGCTTTTCGCCTCTCGATGTCTCTTTCTTTCAGTTTGTATGGCACTCATCTTCCTTCTTTGTAAATCTTTCTCATGACTGCCAAACGCACAGAAATTGTTGATCGATCAACATTCAACAATTGTGCGAGCTCATGTTGCGATTGACATGAATCTTCATCGATTAGCGCCTGCAATTCCTTGTCCTCAAATTTCTTCGGTTGACTTGGACGAGGTTTGTCATCGACACTGAAATCATCACTTTTGAAACGTCGAAACCATTCTCTGCATGATTTATCGATGGGAGCACTTTCACTATAAGCTTCTACGAGCATTCGATGAGCTTCAGCGGCTGATTTCTTCAAATGAAAACAGAAAATGAGAACTTCCCGGAAATGATGCTTTTTGGGCTCGAATTTCGACATTTTCGAATCAGATAAACACGATGTAATTGTTACAAATTCAAATGTTTATCAACCGAATATTATTGCCAGATGTCAATACTAAACCATAAAGCCTTTTGCAGACATTAGAGGTTAGAAAATTACATAGTACAGCAATTGACCGCCAGATGGACCGAATTAATTCACACACCTAATATCAACAGACGAGATGAAAATACATTTTAAAAAAGATAATTAACGATAAGATTAAATTCTGGAAAATTTTGTAAGTAGAATTAGATACTATAAAATTTAAATATGCGAATTTTTTAATTAGAGATATTTCGATTGGAGATTAAATTAAATATATTTATTGGAAAAATATTTACGTGGAAGAGGTATAAAAGTTCAAGGATTTCATCAAATGAAAGTATTCGCAAAATTATAAAATTTCGAGAGAAAAATACCTCGTTAGAAATATACCTCGTTGTAAAGTTAACTGTATCTTATCGTAATCCAAAGCCTCCCCAAAACTTGCGCCGATATTGTCGATAGTTTTAGCCAATATCAGCGTCAGCCAGCTTTGAGCGATCCATCATCGAGGTATCGATACTTCTCATAACGAAATTTCGGATAGTGGAAACTATGACAGTCGCGCGCTGGCGTAAGCTTCATCGTCATCAGGAATTACGTCGTCAATTTTCTAGCCGAGCTACGAAACCCGTTTGACTGCGTCTGAAACGCGAAACGCGACGGGAACAGCATCGTATATACTTTAGAGAGTCGCGTGTGTGTCGTGTATACGTATTGCGCTCCTTTTTTTTTCCTCGTGAGTAGTGGCAAGCGAAATGGCCAGCCGAGACACGAGGAGAAAAAAGCGGAAGAGAAACGAGGACGACCGACGATGACGCGTCGTAAGCTGAGCATGAAATCATTTATCTCCGGGATAAGCGTCGACGAGAGCGACGACACTCTTTCTTCCTTCTTACATGGATTTAAAGTTTTTCCTTCTCTCTCTCTCTCTTTTGCTCTCTCTTGCTCTTTCTTGCTCTCTTTTGCTCTCTCTCTTGCTCTCCCTTGCTCTTTCTTGCTCTCTTTTACTCTCTCTCTTGCTCTCTTTTGCTCTCTCTCTTGCTCTCCCTTGCTCTTTCTTGCTCTCTTTTGCTTTCTTTTTTTCTTTCTCTCTCTCTTCCTTTCGATCCTTTCGCGGGTATTTCGCCGTCATTCCGCTTGGATGGCAGGATGTCCTTTCCCCGTAACTTATCCCGGTTATAACACTTCGCTCGAAGGGAAATTTCCGCGTCACTCTCGTCCGTCGTCATCGAGATCGTCGGATCGACGGATGAAAAAACGACCGTGACGAGATCGGCGTTAATTTTAAATAATGACACGCTCATCGATTCGCCTCCCTCTCTCTCTCTCTCTCTCTCTCTCTTGGACTATCGCGATATCTCGTCACCTCTGATGGAAAAATTCGAGATGATGCACTTTGCTGATGTATATGCGCATCTTATGGATGCAGTCGACGTCGATATACACTCTCGAGGACGCGGAGAATTTTCGAGTGGACGCCTGGTAAAAGAGTCCCGCTCTCGTGTCCATCCGCGGCGACTGCAAAACTCTCTCGACGAGGGATGTAAAATCTCTCGAAAGCGCGCCGACCTTTATCCGCGCCCGGCATATTTTTCGGCGGACCGTCTCCTATCGTGAAAGGAGTTTTTCCTTCAGGATAGGAAAGAGAGTTCGCTATTGATACCGTTCGCCTATGAAAAATACGGTAATATTCATGAACCGGAAGTTCTCGAGTAAATATTATAATTCGGGCGTTTTATTCACTTTCGACCGACTCTCCTTTAAGAAAGCAATCTCGAAAAAGCGAAGCGAAGTTATGCTTTTCCCCGAGTATACGGAATTTTCTCTCCTTTTCAATTTTAATAAGATGTATCTCTTCCTCCCAGTTTAAAAATATATCAGATAATTCTCCTCTCATCGGATTCTCGCAGAATACATAGAGCTAAAACTATACCCTTTGTCTTTATATCAAAATGCTCATTATGTTTCAGACTCGCTTAGGATTTCCATTGCTATTTTTAATTCGTGCCGCGTATTAAAATTGAAATAAAAATTATATCTACTTCGTTAATCTCGAGAGAATAAAATTACTTTCCACTCGTAGATAGACAATGGATTCTTCATCGTGTTACTTATTGTCGGACTTTTCCTTCGGATATTTTTAAAACACTTGGCAAAGCGACAGAGTCGAGAAGGGTAAAGTCTTTCGAGTTACCGAGTTTCTAATTTTCAACATGTGGAATGCGCTCCGGCAAAAGGAAAATACGATAGGAATATTCTGAAAAATTTTATTCCACTACAACTATGCGAGAGAAACACCGAGGCCGCCGGAAATTTCACTTTGAAAGTCAATTCCGCCCTTTCCCTCGAAATTTTGGAAATGCATCGTTGGAAAGAATGCTCGCAAGAGGAAAGTTAAATTGTCCGCGAGCGTGTCAGACTTTGTATAAAAGACTACGTGAGATTACTTTTAAAAGGTACTCGCTATGCAAATAAACTGTTTCTTTCCTTTTGTTTTTAGCGCGAAACAAATAACCGCGGCAACGGGGGCTTTTTTTTCCCGACGAGAGAGCCGTCTGCTAAATCGGCCCCTGGCTCGCATCGGGGATGGGGGGTGGGAGGGTTTCCTCCTTGAAAGATACGCGCAAGACACGTATTATTCAAATTTCCACGTCGAGAACACATAACATTGCCTTACAAAGCACCGCCATATGCAGGCAGGGCGTTTTTATTCGATTTGAAACGCTGAATATCAAAGGCTTTGCAAAGTGTACGAGTGTACACGTGTAAAGCAACACGCACATAAACGCGAATAATAATTTGGAAGAAACACAGCAGAGATATTCGCGGAACGCGTCCCCGGAATTCCAGCTTTTTTCACCGGTCATGAAATACCAGCGTCGCGCCATCAAGTAAAATAGTATTTCAATTTGTCGTTTAATATCGATCTTCAAAAGAGGCAAGAAAGCGAGAAACAAAAGGTTCCCGTTTAATTTATCTCGCGCAAATTTCTATCCTCGATCCAATTTCAATACACGATCGTTCGTTTAAAAAAAAAAAAAAAAAAAAACTTTGTCCACATATCTCTTCCTTCCTCTCCTTCTCTCCCGGATCTTCCCTCTCTGGATTCTTTCTAAACATTTTCCGATTCGTTGAAATTAGTTACATTCTATATCGAGAATATATCTCGCAAGGGATACGCGCGAATAGAAGCGTTTTTTTCTGAGAACGAGATGATATTTCCGGAATATGACTGCAAATTTTTTTTCCCCGACATTCGAGAGATGGAAAAGGAAAATCAGGATCGTAAAAAGCTCTCGACATTACGATGTTCCTCGCTTGATGGAGATGGAAACAATGGGGGCGGCCGTCCCGCGCCCAACGTTATTAGTACGTTGCCTCCCTTCGCTATTTATATGATAATATATTCTTACGATACGGCCCCATTTCGCAAATGGCGCGAACGCCTTTTTCAGTCGGTCGACCGGAACATGATTTCCAGTCGTTCCCGGTACAATCGGAAGAAACGAAACGCAGATCGGCGATAACTGTCGATAAAATGGCCGGTGAAAATGGCCGGCATCCGCAGGCATAATACAATTACACGACGTAATAACGTTTATCACGTGTAGCTGCGCGTTATCATACTCGCGAAACGCATCGAGATAGATCCGATACAACGCGAATCCGGAAAGTCGGTTCGACAACTCCAACATGATTCGATCGTCGTGCGGAAAGTTTGTGTGCGAGGTCAATATATTTACGGATCTCTGATAATTTTATTAAACTACAGGGTGTCTGTTGTCTGGAAAAATATGGAAATTCTTTTTTTTTTATCAGCCATTTCTTTCGTATCTGCAAGAATCAGGGAATTATCGTAGAATTTTATTAGGATTCGTTGAAATTCGGGATTTAAAAAAATTTTTTTTCCTCGATTTTGTCCTTATATTGTAAGTAGTCTCGGCAAGTGAATAATGTATATTCCAAGTATATGATAAATATATATCTATCTTTATTTTTATATTCAATGTGTCAACAAAATGTTGAATATCCAGTACATGATTTTTTTTTGTAATTTTTAGTGATAAAAAAATAAAAATGTTATGCAACTGAAAAATGTTTCTTTTGCGAAAGTTATCCAGTTTTTTTCAGTATTTATTCAATTTTTTTTTAGAAAGTTACTCAACAAAATTAGCATTTAAAATTTAAGGATATTCTGTACCTATTTTCAAAATATTGAGAATTTCATGAAAATTGTACAGAATGTCCTTACATATGTTTAGAATTTTCAGTACAATTTTTAAATCGATTCACTAAAGCGTTCACAAGTTATAAGGATTTTAATTTGTGTTCTTATGGGAAACGTATAACCACGTCGATTCAAATGACAAAAACACATGGAAATAATGTTCAGAATTTGTTTAAAATTTGCAAAAGTTTAGATACAGAGAATACAGAGGATTACTCGATATTAAAGATGTTTTGTACCTATTTTCAAAATATTGAGAATTTAATGAAAATTGTATAGAATGCACAGAAAAAAAGAACATTCTTGTTTTGAAAATATATTTAATTTTAACATGGATCTTGAAATGAGATTATATTGCGTTAATTAAAGAAAAATATAATTGCTTGAATAATTGCTTACTTGAACGAAGCCATTTTATAATTCAATCAAGAAAAATATATTCTTATGATTTAAGATTTAATTTTCTTGAATAAAAAAGAAACAATGTTAGATAGAAAATAACATTTTTAAATCAAAGATTATAATTTTCTTAAAGTAGAATTAAAAAATTATATATTCTTGACGTGACAATTACAATATTAAAATAAGATATTAAAATAAGAATATTAAAATAAGACTATAATATTGTAAAAATTTAAAATTATTAAATTCTTCTAAGAAGATTATAAATTATTGCATATATACGAAACAATGAACGCGTTAGTTTAAGTATATAAATTTTGATTTGACACTTGTTTTCTTTCCGTATGTCCTTACATATGTTTAGAATCTTCAGTACAATTTTTAAATCGATTTACTAAAGCGTTCACAAGTTATAAGGATTTTAATTTGCATCGAATTAACATGTGTTGTTATGGAAAACTTATAACCACGTCGATTCAAATGACAAAAACAAATGGAAATAATATTCAGAATTTGTTTAAAATTTGCAAAAGTTTAAATACAGAGGAAATATGTGATCAAATAATATTACACAAGTACTAACTGGTTAAAAAGATATTAAATATAATTTAATAAAGTTAGCCATGTATCTGTCACAAGGCGAAATTCTCTGCCAAAATTAATCATTTCGATTAACAAAATTCGGAATATTTCGGTAAAAACACAATAAATATTAAAAAATACATCTCTGCACTGTAGTTAAGATCAAATTGTAATATTCCACACAATTTCTTACTCAAAATACACCAAAAGTGGATATATTCGTCAATATTGATTTTCAGCTACTTTTTGCTGGAATTGTACATACAAAACATCCTTAAAGTTATTCGACAAATCTAGCATTTGAAATTTAAGAAATTCTATATTTTTTCTTTGCATGCGTGAAGAACAGGGAGAAAACGCATACAATAAGGAAGCTTATTTCAGAAAAGGCTATTTCAAAAAATCTGTAAAATATTCTCTTCATCCGAAATTTTAAATAAAGATACTTGAAAGATTAGGGAATTTTCAGAGAATTTGTTTACAAGATTTGACTAGGCGATTAAATTCGAAATGAATGATGAAATTTATAAATTTACAGAGTCTGTTTGATGTTTCGCGAGCTCGATTCGATACATCGAGAGCTGATGTTATAATCGAATCTCCACTCGCCGGTATAATATCATAGTTTGTTAGGCTAAGCTAGGATGAATCAGGTCACCATAGGTATGATTGACTTTAACGGCTTAACTCGCCACAGTCGATTAGAGAGAGATACAGATAGAGAGAGAGGGAGGGGGGGGGGACAGTTTAAACCCAACAATACAATTCCAAATACGATCTAATAATCATTTCAAATATATTGCGGCGATACTAAATCGACTTATTTCTTCAGACATTTTTCGTCATCTACGCACAAAGAAGATTTACACGAGTAGATTTATTTCACAAGTTAGCAAATAGATATTAGCGAATATATGATAATACCTGATTCTTTATTTTATATGTTTTTATGCACGATTTAAAAAAAATATCTCAATTTTGCGTCGCCGGGAAATATTTTGATACTCTCGTCCTTCGATCTGACTCGTTTCGATTTACGAATTATCGGATTTCCAAAGACGAGAATATATCGGGGCTCTCGCGAAAACGCGGCATAAAAAAAAGTCGACATATGTAATGTATTTTTCTCATGACGTTTCATGTATAATTCCGCGGCGCACGTATCCGCGCGGAAATTGAAATCCATCAAACCCACTGAATACTTTACCTATTTTGCTTTAGTGCCCGAACGTTCGCGTATGAGCAAGTCAATCTTTCGTTTTAACGTACTTTCAATATTAGTACACGTTCAATATTATCCGAGCGCTAATTGAGAGCTTTCACGTTAATCAAATAAAAATCCGCCCTCAATAAAAGTATGTATTAGTACCTTCAAAAATATGGATCCGCTCGCGAATCACGCGACAAAAAAAAAAAAATTGAAAAATCGAAATGAAACATAAAAATCGCGTTTCCCCTAACATCTCATTTATACGCAGGTAAAAAGGGGTATAAAAAAACTTTTTTTTTAAATTCAATCCCTCCTATATTTGTGCCGCGAAAATTTATCAAGTTGACGTTGAAATCCGCGAATTAATTCCCTCTTTTTTAGACTCTTCCACGGAACGTTCAATGGTCCTAATTAAGCGGATAATAGTAAGAACCATGTTACACGCTCGCTATCCTGACATCCATAACCTAGCCGTATATATCAGGCTTGCGGAACGCAAGCATACGTGCGCGTGTATTACGCGAACACCCTTCAAATAATCCGCAATTCGGCCAAGGCTCACGTAACGCGCGAGCGTTAATTAGCCCCGGCGTGTTTTCGTCGACCGGATCTCGCCCTTGGATCTCCACCATCCGTCTCGTCCAGCTCCCAGCCCCGTCGGGAATTCCGGTTCCTGAGGAAACCGCCGGATAGCATCCGCGCGCGTGCGGCTTCGAAATGCGCTACTACAACACGCCGCGCGAATATAAACGGACGGGGTGGTGGTGGGGGGAGGCGGGGGAGGGGGGGAGACGTGGAGGGATTGCGATGCGGTTGCTGATGGCGATACCTCGCAGCGTCTCCTCTCTCTTTGCCGACAACCTTCCAACCCCGCACGTCCATCCTCGCCGGCAATTCATCAACGACGCGAGCGCGGTGTTTGAGGCGCTATTACGTCCCGACTCACCCCCTTACTTACCCCTCGGCAGCCACTCCACCGAGGTTGATCCTACGTCTTGATGATACATCCACGAGACACGCGTATCCGTTGACACACATATACCTAATATGTCACGACTGTATCACGAGCTAACTTCTGTTTAGGGATGCGATAATACGAAAGCGCCGCGCGATTAATTAATCACACTGAGAAAAAAATTTGGTTGCATTAATTAGAATTCTGGTAGATTTAAAAAGTATGTCCGTTGGAAAATGGACGAACCAGAATTCTGGTAGGAATTACCAGATGAATCTGATTAATTTCTTCCTGGTAAATTTACCAAATTTTCTGGTTAATAATACTAAACTCACTAGCACCAAGTCGTCTAAAATTTTTTCCATCTAATCTCAAGTCTTATATTCTGAATTCTTTAATATTGAATTCTTTAACATTTTTATATTCTGAAGTCTTTAATATTCTGATATTCCAACAAGATTATTGGATAAATTCAATCCAGATTATTAAGTAAATTATTTTAAATTTAGTTTGTTCAAAATTAAACTGATAAACAGTGCACTGAGAAAAAAATCTGGTTGCATTAATTAGAATTCTGGTATTAATTAGAATTCTTAGATTCAACCAGTATGTCTGTTGAAAAATGGACAAACCAGAATTCTGGTAGGAATTACCAGATGAATCTGATTAATTTCTTCCTGATAAATTTACCAAATTTTCTGGTTAATAATACTAAACTCACTAGCACCAAGTCGTCTAAAATTTTTTCCATCTAATCTCAAGTCTTATATTCTGAATTCTTTAATATTGAATTCTTTAACATTTTTATATTCTGAAGTCTTCAATATTCTGAATTCCAACAAGATTATTGGATAAATTCAATCCAGATTATTAAGTAAATTATTTTAAATTTAGTTTGTTCAAAATTAAACTGATAAACAGTGCACTGAGAAAAAAATCTGGTTGCATTAATTAGAATTCTGGTATTAATTAGAATTCTTAGATTCAACCAGTATGTCTGTTGAAAAATGGACAAACCAGAATTCTGGTAGGAATTACCAGATGAATCTGATTTATTTCTTCCTGTTAAATTTACTAAATTTTCTGGTTAATAATACTAAACTCACTAGCACCAAGTCGTCTAAAATTTTTTCCATCTAATCTCAAGTCTTATATTCTGAATTCTTTAATATTGAATTCTTTAACATTTTTATATTCTGAAGTCTTTAATATTCTGATATTCCAACAAGATTATTGGATAAATTCAATCCAGATTATTAAGTAAATTATTTTAAATTTAGTTTGTTCAAAATTAAACTGATAAACAGTGCACTGAGAAAAAAATCTGGTTGCATTAATTAGAATTCTGGTATTAATTAGAATTCTTAGATTCAACCAGTATGTCTGTTGAAAAATGGACAAACCAGAATTCTAATAGAAATTACCAGATAAATCTGATTAATTTCTTCCTGTTAAAGTTACCAAATTTTCTAGTTAATAATACTAAACTCGCCAGCACCAAGTCGTCTAAAATTTTTTCCATCTAATCTCAAAAGTCTGTTTAATATTCTGAATTCCAACACAATTATTGCATAAATTCAATCCAGATTATTGAATAAATTATTTTAAATTTAATTTGTTAGAAATTAAACTGATAAACAATGATGCAAGAAGAGGATACTACTCAAACACACACAATCAGAGAGCTAGCGTCCTTTTTCTGGCACTATTGCTCGTAAGAAAAAAAAATATACTTTGGCTTTAATGTTAATACTAGTTCTTTATATACATTTTATGCCAAATATTGAATACGAGTTAAGTTAAGAAGCAAACAAAGAAATTTATGTACCAAGAAATTTTATAAATCCAACCAGAAAATACTAAATCCTTATAGTAAAATCTATTAAACGTTCTAATTATAAAAAATCGAGTCTTATCATGATAACTAGAAATTCTTGTTTGATTTAACCAAAATGGCTTCAATCATATACGTCTTGTTGGTACAATCAAGATTCTCAGTTCAGGGTGGTTACGTGAGCCTATCCATGTCTTATTTCGCTCTTGGTTATGGTCCGAGTAATTTAGATGAGAAGAGTTTCATTAAGAATGCAGAAGTCATCTGCAAGAGCCTCTCTAATAGAGTATCTATTATGTAGTCTGTGAAAAAACATGGAAAACCTGGAGTCTCGAGGGATTTCTTTTGTATCACAAAAATCAGGGAATTCTCATGGAATTCTATTTGGACTCGGGGAATTATTTTGAAAAATTCCTTCCTTGGTAATGTTGCTTTTAGATTGTAAGCCGGCAAGCCAAAAATTATGGGTTAAAATATATTATTTATGTTCAAGCATTCTAACAAAATATTGAATATACTTTTTTATTGTAAGTTTTTGTGACAAAAATGAAAATGTGCATGTGAAAAATGTTTATTTTTTATTAAAGTTATTCAATTTTTCTCAGCATTTTATTTATAAATCTAGCATTTAATACTTAAAAGGTTCTGTCCATTTTCTTCATATGAATGAAAAACTGGAAACAAATGTAGAATTAAAAAAAATTTATTTTAGAAAATTGCTTTTGAAAATAAAAAATATTTTTTAAATATTCCCTTTATCTACAATTGTGACCAAAAATATCTGACAAAGCAGAGAATTTTTAGGGAATTTTGTTTACAAGGAATTTGAGTTGACATCTTTTAATTCCGAGTTATAAACAGAAAATTAAAAAGTGAAGAATATATGATAGATCTACTTCATAGTGCTTACAATCAGATACTCTGATGAAGCATAATTACGTGCTAATTTTAATAGTAATAATTTTTATTATTAATCTATCAATTTCCTTTTAAATATAATTTAAAGTTGTTTTTGATTGTCTAATTATAAGATATAAATGATAATGATGATTAGAATTTTTTAAAGAATCTCTAGATATAATAACTGAATAGTGCTTTTTCGAATCATGCCAATTTAGATTATATATATAACGTTAAATTGTAAATTCTTAGTAAGCTCTGCTTGTTCGCGAAGAAACTTCGACAGCGAAGAGTTAATGCAGAGCGGACTCATTTTCTCATTCTTCGCGGTGGGACAACGAAACAGGCGGAGGATAATAAAAGAGCCGGGAGAGGAAGAGGACTCTGGGTATTACGCACACGTCTCACAAAGCGCATCATGTACAAGACACTGGAGTCAAAGGTCACGGCTCCTTTACCATTGTTGTCCCCGGATCCTTCCTCCTCCTCCTCCTTCTCCTCCTCCTCCTTCCATTTCGCCTCTCTTTTTCTTGATGTCGGGCCACTTCAGTAGTCGAGATATATACGCGCGGGAACGACAAAAGAAACGGCACAAAGACAAGAAAGAAAGAGAGAGAGAGAGAGAGAGAGAGACATAAAGAGAGGAGGGGGAGGGTGCAAGAAAGGAGAAACAAACGATGAGAAGTGGTCGTTCTCGACAGAAGCCACGTCACTTCCTCTCTGAAACCTCGTGGACGCGGTTTATCCTATCCTCACCGAGTGAATCACTCTTTTTCTCTGCCTCTCTCTTCCTCTATCCTTCTCCTAAGATCTCTCTCTCTCTCTCGAACCTGTCCCGCGCACTTTACCTTCCTCCCGTCTTTCAACCTGTTCTCCTCTCCCGGGTCGCGTGCTGCGTCCCTCTATCCCTTCTCCCCCTCCCCCTCCCCTCTCCTTTCGGTCTTCTCTTCCCGTGGTCTCTCGGCGCACTACGTCGAATATGCGAATAAATCATGCACAAACGCTTTCGAGGTCTGGACACGCTTGCCGATAAATTATTCCGTCGGTGTGGCGCACCTTCCGTCTCTTTTTCTCGCCGCCGGATTTCTCTCTCCTTCTTTTGCTCTTTGTCCCTGTCTCTCTCTCTCTCCCATCCTCCCGTCCGCCCGCAACGGCCAGCCGGCGTGGTTCCGGCGTGAAATTTATATTGCAAATTTATTCATTCATTTATTGCGAGCGTTTGTTTACTCCTGTCCCACCGGCCGGCCGAATAACGGCTATGAAACGAGACGAGGTACCGCGCGCTTCGTCCAGCGGTTACGGTGACGTTTGATTCGATTGACCCCTTTATCGCGATCCCAAGCTGCCGAGGAAGGTATTAAAATTTTCCTTTCATTTACATTCAGCATCGGCTGAATAATTTATAGTTATTAGTTGTAACTCTCTTTTTCTTATCTATTTTATTTATAAGCGCACTAGGAATAATCGTTTGATTGTACCAACAAAACGTATATGATTGAAAGCATTTTGATTAAATCAAAGAAGAATTTCTAGTTATCATGATAAGACTCCATTTTTTATAACTAGAACGTTTAATAGATTTTACTATAAGGATTTGGTTAGTATTTTCTGGTTAGATCTATAAAATTTCTTGTTACATTAATTTCTTTGCTTGCTGCCAGGCGACGAGCCATTCCTAACTTAACTCGTATTCAATATTTGCCATGAAATGTATATAAAGATCTAGTATTAACATTAAATCCAAAGTATTTTTTTTCTTTTACGAGCAGTAGTGCCACAAAGAGGACGCTAGCTCTCTGATTGTATGTGTTTGAGCTGCGTCCTCTTCTTGCATCACTGTTTATCAGTTTAACTTCTAACAAACTGAATTTAAAATAATTTATTCAATAATCTGGATTGAATTTATGCAATAATCGTGTTGGAATTCAAAATATTAAACAGACTTTCGAGATTAGATGGAAAAAATTTTAGACGAGTTGCTGCTGGTGAGTTTAGTATTATTAACCAGAAAATTTAGTAAATTTAACAGGAAGAAATTAATCAGATTCATCTGATAATTCCTACAAGAATTCTGGTTCGTCCATTTTCCAACAGACATACTGGTTGAATTTACCAGAATTTTTTTAATTAATACAACCAAATTTTTTTCTCAGTGCATTGTTTATCAGTTTAATTTCTAACAAACTGAATTTAAAATAATTTATTCAATAATCTGGATTGAATTTATTCAATAATCGTGTTGGAATTCAGAATATTAAACAGACTTTCGAGATTAGATGGAAAAAATTTTAGACGAGTTGCTGCTGGTGAGTTTAGTATTATTAACCAGAAAATTTGGTAAATTTTACAGGAAGAAATTAATCAGATTCATCTGGTAATTCCTACAAGAATTCTGGTTCGTCCATTTTCCAACAGACATACTGGTTGAATTTACCAAAATTTTTTTAATTAATACAACCAAATTTTTTTCTCAGTGCACTGTTTATCAGTTTAATTTCTAACAAACTGAATTTAAAATAATTTATTCAATAATCTGGATTGAATTTATTCAATAATCTTGTTGGAATTCAAAATATTAAACAGACTTTTGAGATTAGATGGAAAAAATTTTAGACGAGTTGCTGCTGGTGAGTTTAGTATTATTAACCAGAAAATTTGGTAAATTTTACAGGAAGAAATTAATCAGATTCATCTGGTAATTCCTACAAGAATTCTGGTTCGTCCATTTTCCAACAGACATACTGGTTGAATTTACCAAAATTTTTTTAATTAATACAACCAAATTTTTTTCTCAGTGCACTGTTTATCAGTTTAATTTCTAACAAACTGAATTTAAAATAATTTATTCAATAATCTGGATTGAATTTATTCAATAATCTTGTTGGAATTCAAAATATTAAACAGACTTTTGAGATTAGATGGAAAAAATTTTAGACGAGTTGCTGCTGGTGAGTTTAGTATTATTAACCAGAAAATTTGGTAAATTTTACAGGAAGAAATTAATCAGATTCATCTGGTAATTCCTACAAGAATTCTGGTTCGTCCATTTTCCAACAGACATACTGGTTGAATTTACCAGAATTTTTTTAATTAATACAACCAAATTTTTTTAATTAATACAACCAAATTTTTTTCTCAGTGCGTATACGTACTAATTATTGGCACGCCTTATGGGTGTGTCAACCTAAGAGTTTTTTATTTTTACGACTAGACATAAACCCTAATAGGTTATGTCTAGTCGTAAAAATTAAAAAAAATCGATTTTTATGTTTTTGCATTTCCTTGAAGTATATCATATTGAAAATATTTCCTAAAAGTTTCAAATTAATCGGATGCAAATTGACGGAGAGTTATAAGTGTATGCTTCACGAAGCGCCATAATGGATAACTTCGTTTAAACACGACTATAAAGCTTCAGCTCCGATGTTTTGAAGGCTATCAAGCCAATATATGAAGATTTAAATAAACTAAAATTATATGGACCGGAATAGATGATTTTGTGTAAATTAAAAAATCTGCATTTTATTTAAACGTAAACTTTGATAAATTTTAAACGTGTTTTTCTCGAAATCACCTTTTCATAGTCGGTGAGCAAGATATTTCGAAAACCGTTACACCGATTTACTTGAAATTTCATAGGCTTCTTTTACATATAAAAATCTTGTAGATGAACGAAGGATTTTGTTTTTTAATAAATACTTTTTTTTATTTAATAAAAAGTGAGCAATTTTTAAGTCGAAAAACAATATCTTATTGTTAGTGTCAAATGGCTGCCATTTTGTCCCAAAACAATTTTTTGATTAATTCTTCGTTCATCTACTAAACAATTTCATACATTAACTACAGTCTATCGAATTTCTGGTATCATATAAACCAACATTTATTTGTAAAAAAAAAATTATTACACTTTTCAAAAAAAATTCTTAAACATATTTTTATCGGTCTGCTGACTAGACATAACCCCTTAATATGATAAAATATTAAATAGCGACTGAATCTTAGTTAGGAAGGTTTCTAAACGAATAATTCATGATTTGATGAAAATGATCTTGTAGGAATTTTTTTCGCAATAAACATAATGTTACACTCGTGAGAGACTCGGATGGCGAGTCTAGTCTTTGCATTATAATGTAGTTTTTTCGTTTTAAATTGTAGATAGAATATAATTGTGTGACTTTCGATCTGCAATTAATTATGGAATCTACCGGCGCTATTAAAAATACATTCCTTCATTTCCGTTATTTTCGAGTATAACAAAAGCACGAGGTCTTTGAAAATATTTATTCATCTAATAAACTACTCTGCTTAACATTTCCAACGTCTTTCTACCACGGGATTATTACTATTTTAAGAGAATAAAATTATCATGTCATGCATATATCGCATTCATCAACAACTAAGATAACTTGCTTTCAGTTTTTCACTCGCGATATATTCGAATGGGACGGCAGATCGTCTTGTTAAAGCCCGTAGTTCGCACAAAAATAATGGCGCCGCTCCAAAACTGCCTTGTTACATTATTCGAGCGATAATTGAAGATATCAAGACTACATTTCCACAGTTGCCTGTCCTCATGCATTTCATATCCTTACGTTCTCTCTATTAATTCACATCGTCGTCTTTTCGCATGGCTCGCGATAAATTGCGTCGATGCGAGCGAACATGAATCGCAAAATATATAATTTTATTGAAAAAAAAAGCGCTGCGTCTTTTTACATCGTGGAAAGAAACGCCGTATCGTATATCGAATTTCCCGGGTGCGTATAATTGCTGACTAATTAATAAATCTCTGCCTCTTTCGCGTGTGTAAAGTCCACCAGGTAAACAAGTCTCCCGCGAACGAGAAATCTGCGAGTCATCGTGTTTACGAGCAACGAATGATGATGAGCGATCTCGAGGGATTAAAAAAAGTTTCGAAACTTTTCTTCCCATCAACAGAACGATGTCCCGCGCGTTCCTAATTTCTTTTTAATTTTTGTCGGAGAAGAAAAAAATCTCAAATTGATCATTCCTCCTTCCTCCAGCGTTTTTAGCGAAACGACAATATCGGCGTAAAAAAGGAAATCTAACGAGAGAAGAAATAATATTTAATTACATTGTGACACATTTGAAATGATCGAAATACAAAGCTCGCCTAATTATATTATAATGAACTGGCTTCCCGCGTCCGTCATCGCCGAGTGAGACGCAACACAGTTCGACACAGCAAAGTTGGCGGAAACACGAATTCCTAATTATCGTCGGCGAGAGAAACGAGAGGAGCACCGTCCCGCATAGATATTCGCGGCATGATAAGGAGGCGAGCGACTTGTAAGGGCAGAGTGTACACGGAGCAAGGTACAGGTGGGCCCGTGAGAGAGTCCCACACGGGGCAGACACCGGAACACACACCTTCCCGAGTTTCTATCTTCCTCGTTGGCACGATTCCCCTTCTCTTTTAGCAACTCGTCTCTGTCTGTGACTACTTAAGGGAACTGGAAGGAGGGGATCGTGTCTTCAAAAGGAATCGCCAAATGAGTTCATCGTCGTCGTCGTCGTCGTTGCACCTGTTAAAAGCCTCCAGGCGAGTCATCGTGCCAGACGGTCAAGTCCTGACGCGGTGTAGCGTAAAATCAGGTTTAACATATGTCGCCGAGTCAAGATTTTTGGGAGGAATAGTGTGTAATAAATTATGTTAATTGAGAAAAGATTCTTTTTTAATTATTCTCTCGTTGACGAAAACATTTTTATTGTAAAATGATGCAAATTTTATTTAATAAAAGCGTATGATTTATGATATATGTAATAAAGAAAAAATATACATACATTTTTCTTCTTTTATTATATATATTTTTGTTTCTCTTTTTTATTGTATATATTTATCAAATCATTATATTTGTGAAAATATTTTTAAAAAATGCTTTTATTTCTTTTCTTGTCCTTTCTAATATTATTTTGTTCTTTACAGTATTATAAATATACTTTTGACACACACACAATAATAAAGAGAGTAAAATAAGAATATTTCTTTTTTATAACTTGACAAATATTTATTATATACACTGACAAAAATCGTTTGATTGTACCAACAAGATGTATATGATTGAAGGCATTTTGATTAAATCAAACAAGAATTTCTAGTTATCATGATATATAAGACTCAATTTTTTATAGCTAGAACGTTTCATAGATTTTACTGTAAGTATTTTCTGGTTGAATATATAAAATTTCTTGTTACATTAATTTCTTTGCTTGCTTCTTAACTTAATTCGTATTTTTTTTCTCTTACGAGCAGTAGTGCCAGAAAGAGGACGCTAGTTCTCTGATTGTGTGTGTTTGAGCTGCATCCTCTTCTTGCATCACTGTTTATCAGTTTAATTTCTAACAAACTGAATTTAAAATAATTTATTCAATAATCTGAATTTATCCAATAATCTTGTTGGAATTCAAAATATTAAACAGACTTTTGAGATTAGATGGAAAAAATTTTAGACGAGTTGCTGTTGGCGAGTTTAGTATTATTAACAAGAAACTTTGGTAAATTTAACAGGAAGAAATTAATCAGATTCATCTGGTAATTCCTACAAGAATTCTGATTCGTCCGTTTCCCAACAAACATACTGGTTGAATCTACCAGAATTCTAATTAATGCAACCAGATTTTTTTCTCAGTGCACTGTTTATCAGTTTAATTTTTAACAAACTAAATTTAAAATAATTTACTTAATAATCTGGATTGAATTTATCCAATAATCTTGTTGGAATTCAGAATATTAAACAGACTTTTGAGATTAGATGGAAAAAATTTTAGACCACTTGGTGCTGGTGAGTTTAATATTATTAACCAGAAAATTTGGTAAATTTAACAGGAAGAAATTAATCAAATTCATCTGGTAATTCCTACAAGAATTCTGATTCGTCCATTTCCCAACAAACATACTGGTTGAATCTACCAGAATTCTAATTAATGCAACCAGATTTTTTTCTCAGTGTACATTTATTAAGAAATATGAAAAGTAAATCTCATTTCTCTTCTTTCTACTCTCTCATTTCTTTATATTAATTCCTTTCAACTATAAATTTACGTGTTTATTTTTTTCTGGCACTTAATCTTCTTCTGACTTTATTGTTTCCCGGAGGGAAACGATACGATTTGACAGGATTGCTAAACTTATTTAGAAATATTCTCAGTACTCGTTATTACATTCTGCAACCTTGGGGAAAGAAAAGTGTTGCGATTTTGAGAAATTGAGAAAACGCGAGTCTCGGAGCACACGTGATTATTATTGTGTAACAAGGTCGCGCGCAACGATTCAGCGCTTCCATTTGCATTTTTCCCTCAACCCCCTCGCACATGTGTGCGTCCTTCATACTTGCTCGTGTACGAGTTAATGCTTTGAAAGGGAGGCAAGTCGCGAGAGGCACCGCCGTGTAATTTTCGCGACGAGGACGCGAGGACGATAATGACCCTCGTCAATTTTCGACATGCCATTTGACATTTCGCGAGAGGCGACTTCAAGCTGTCATCGCGCACGCTTTTCCGCGCGATTCTAAATTGCGGGGAGAATTTTCGTCGAGTCCTTCTCTCCCATTCAACTTCCCCGAAGGTCCGAGACCCCGAGGAGATGACCCGCGACCCGCTGTTCAGAACTCGGCTTTTCAACTTTTCCCCTTCCCTCCGGCTCGAGACGATGCTTCTTCATCCTCCTCCTCCTCCTCCTCCTCTTTCTCTTTGCTAACATTTCTCAAACTCTGCTCCCTCCTCCCCCCGCTTTCTTACTTATGCCATACGCATATGGACACGCTGTACGCTCCGTTTTAGAATTTTCTCACGCTCCGCCGGTATAAATATTTACAGCCCCGTAGACGGAGCTTTCGTAGTGTCGCGAGGACGACGAACACGGAATAATACGAGACAGTGTTAGTGCGACGCGTTGTTCTGATGTGCACACGTGTATCCTGCACTTGTCTCACGCCCGGTTTGTGCTGCCTCGCTCGTGTTGCTGGCCGCCCTCGAGTCTCTCGATCACCATCGCTATCGACCCTTATTCGTAAAGGGCCAAAATACTCCCTCGAGCGGAAGAAAAGGTCTCGATATTCTCGTTGTATCGACGAATGCGACGTATCGGTCGACTGACCCCCCGAATGTCTCCCTCTCTCTCTTTCTCTCTCTCTCTCGTAAGAATAAACTCGCGGAGAATAAAAATCGCGATCGCGTGCTCTTTTAAATAACCGTCGCAGTCGTAGTAGTTTTGAATCGAATCGAATTTAGCATACAAAGGACTGCGAGAGCGTATATCATCGTAGATCAAGATTTCAGAGAATAAGATTTCCGAAATAATATCACATTCAATTTATTAGTTTTATTTATTTTTCCAATAAAATATTAATGGGATTTAATGACACTTTTGCCGTATAAAGTTTTTTTGTTTAATCATTTATTCTCAATATGAAAAGAAACGTATTTTTATAAAAATTATTGGATATTTCGGACGAGCACAATTTTCGGGAAAAGTTAATGTAGTATATAGAGAATCGTGAGAAAAAATATAATTGATACTTAGTATAGTGTATAAATAGAAAATAAATATGAAAAGGAAGATATATATATTTGCGATATGTATTAATTAGTGATTATTATTATGATTATATTATATTTAATTAAAAATCATATTATATATTTAATTATATTATATATATTATATATTTTCATTTAAATAATATTCTAATTATACATTCAAATAATAATATTATTCAATTTATTCGATTTTATTCATTTCTTCAATAAAACATTTAAAAATATTTCGATGGAATTTAGTAGCATTTTTTTCGTATCAAAAGTTTGTTCAGTTATCTCTTCTCAATATAAAAAAACATGTACATATTTTTACAAAAATATATAATACTTGAGACAATCAGAGAATTTTTGGAAAAAGCTGACATATAAAGAGAATTATACGAAAAATAAATAATAATATAAACGAAAAAAAAATTGATACTTATTGGTATGATGTATAAATAAGAAACAAATGTGAAAAGGAAGATATATATATTCGCGATAGTGATTATTATTATTATATTATATTCAATTAAAAATCATATTATATATTTTCAATTAAATAATATTCTAATTATACATTCAAATAATAATATTATTCAATTTATTCAATTTTATTCATTTCTTCAATAAAACATTTAAAAATATTTCGATGGAATTTAGTAGCATTTTTTTCGTATCAAAAATTTGTTCAGTTATCTCTTCTCAATATAAAAAAACATATACATATTTTTACAAAAATATATAATATGAATATTTGAGACAATCAGAGAATTTTTGGAAAAAGCTGACATATAAAGAGAATTATACGAAAAATAAATAATAATATAAACGAAAAAAAAATTGATACTTATTGGTATGATGTATAAATAGGAAACAAATGTGAAAAGGAAGATATATATATTCGCGATATTGATTAGTGATTATTATTATTATATTATATTCAATTAAAAATCATATTATATATTTTCAATTAAATAATATTCTAATTATACATTCAAATAATAATATTATTCGGCTTTATTCATTTTTCAATAAAACATTTAAAAATATTTTGATTAAATTTGGTAGCATTTTTTTCGTATCAAAAGTTTGTTCAGTTATTTTTTCTTAATATAAAAAAAACGTACATATTTTTACAAAAATATATAATATACTTGGGACTACTTGGGACTACTTGGGACAATCAGAGAATTTTCGGAAAGCATTTTTTTCGTATCAAAAGTTTGTTCAGTTATATTCAGTTATATTCGCGATATGTATTAATTAGTGATTATTATTATTATATTATATTTAATTAAAAATCATATTATATATTTTCAGTTAAATAATATTCTAATTATACATTCAAATAATAATATTATTCAATTTATTCAATTTTATTCATTTTTTCAATAAAACATTTAAAAATATTTCGATGGAATTTAGTAGCATTTTTTTCGTATCAAAAGTTTGTTCAGTTATCTCTTCTCAATATAAAAAAACATATACATATTTTTACAAAAATATATAATATGAATATTTGAGACAATCAGAGAATTTTTGGAAAAAGCTGACATATAGTATAAAGAGAATCACGAGAAAAAAAATTGATACTTATTGTTAGTATGATGTATAAATAGGAAACAAATGTGAAAAGGAAGATATATATATTCGCGATATGTATTAGATTAGTGATTATTATTATTATATTATATTTAATTAAAAATCATATTATATATCTTCAATTAAATAATATTCTAATTATACATTCAAATAATAATATTATTCGGCTTTATTCATTTTTTTAATAAAACATTTAAAAATATTTCGATGAAATTTGGTAGCATTTTTTTCGTATCAAAAGTCTGTTCAGTTATTTTTTCTCAATAGAAAAATAAACGTACATACTTTTACAAAAATATATAATATGAATACTTGAGACAATCAGAGAATTTTTGGAAAAAGCTAACATATATAGTATAAAGAGAATCTGAATGAAAAAAGATTTAATCGATACGTAGTATAGCGCATAAGTAGGAAACAAATATGAAAAGGAAATTGTATGTATTAACGATACGTGTTAATTAGCGATTATTATTGTTATTATAATTATGCCATTGTTAATTTAAACTATCGATTCGAGAGTATATATGCGCGAGGCTTCTACCTAATATAATTTTCAAATCAAATCATTACCGCAAAATCGATATGGCATGATTCATATTGCTCCCGCGTAATTATCAGACAAGGTAAATACTTAGGAATTAATTGATTGAACGGTTTTTAAATGGGATTTATACAATGTTCGATATATCGCGTTACGAAATGACGATAAAAGCAACCCCCCCCCCTCTCTCTCTCTATCTATCTGTGAATTAAATTGATTAAATTATATTTGTAAAAGAGATTCAATTAGATATTAATTTATCGCGCTTGTAGCCACTTCTGCGAGGAGATTTTGCATCTTTTAATCAAGTTTTCTCCACGCACGGTATTCCAAGCCAGTTATAGTATCCCTCCTCTGCCGATTTCGACCGGCAGTCAAACTGTCCGATTCAATTTTAGCCCGCATCGCTCGTTTTCTCTGTGTGATTCTTAGTGTACGATCGCACGGGGTTTGCGCTGATCACGGGATTCTGCAGATTCGTTAGATAGACACGTGAATCAGGTCGACACGTAGGCATGCCCGGTAAACCTAGGATGTCGAGCCATCGTTGATTTACCGGCGACCCGGCGGATTAAGCCAAATTGTAACCCGCGTCACCGAACGCTGGAGAAGCCCCTGGACCCGACCCACTCTGGTCCAGATACCTGGTGCAGACGCGCGACAAATGAACGGCTCCAACTGTTCCAACTCCGCCCGGGGTTTATATGCATGTCGGATTAATACAGGGTCCCCGTGGATGTTTACGCGCTCGTCGCGAAACGATGCGTGTCCAATCCTTTTTCGTTCATTAAATCGCGCGCGAAACGCATGAAGCTTTTTACAGATTATCCGTTTTTCAATTTATAAACCCGAACGCTTTCTGATACGCTATTGAAATTAATTAACGACGTAAATTCATCAATCTCTTTTATATTATTACGGGATGATTTTTATCGTCTAACTTATTTTGCTTTTATTTCTTATTTATTTGTTATTTCCCCCGACTGACTACATACAAAAAAAAATCTGGATTCAGCGATACGATGTAAAGAGATTGAAATTATTTTATTGAATTGATTTGAACATTTTTCTCTTATTTAACTCTGTGTATCCTTTTAAATTATACCTACGATCTCTCCTTTTCTTCTCGAGATGGGAGATATGTTTCAAAACAACTTCGATTGAGTGAAATGAAAACGCAGATTCAAACGGGGAAGCCCCAAATGAACAAAAATTTGATTAAACAGCCACCGATCGAACTTTAAAGGATGCTAATTACGTAAGTAAAGTTTCGAAAGATGGCCTTTGCAGACGTTTAAATGGCGTTTAACGTTAATACAGCAATCCTCGCTTTTCGCCCGCATCTCTAAAGGATTTAAATCGCGCCAAACGCGACCGTTGTAAAGGAAAAAAAATGTCTGGCCAACAAGTTAACGCGTTACGCGATGGAACGCCAGCTACCGCGCTTGTTGTTTATTTATATTTGTTACGTTTAATTTACTTGTCACGGCGCATATTTGTCGTTTCCGAGCTTCTACTAACGATGTAAATACATATGTATGAATTATACACGATTGGAGTGACGGTTATCGACAAATGTTTTTCCCATTTATAACGACGTAACTTCACAAATGTGATTTAGCAGTATCCTTCCTTTTTTTCACGTATTGAATATCTCTCTTTGCGTTGATAAAGTTAACTTTTCGAGTTCCGCGTGACGAGTATAACGCTTCGAATATATATATATATATATATATATATATATATATATATATATACACATACAGGGAGTCCCAAAAGTCCCGGACCGGTCAAATATTTCATAAACTATGCACTTTAGAAAGAAATGTTTGAGACAAAAGTTGTATAGCTTGAAGGGGGCCATCAGATAGTGGCAATGATTTGATATGAGAGAGTCATTTGAAAGTCGCGTGAAGAGCACCGTCAATTTCTTAAATGGAACTCCCTATTTTTTATTAAATATTCTGGTAGCTCATGTCGAGAGCTTTCCAAAACACTATAATTAAGTTAGTTTTCATTAAGTACTTTCCGAATTATGAGGCTTGAAATCATTTCTTAATTTTACATAAACCATAAAATATCTAGTAAAATATTCATTTTTCGATTATCTTATCTTAATACTTTTATGTATAAAATAATGAGAGGAATCAATTGGTGTAAAGAAAACACATAGTTGTTTCAAAAAAAAATGTAATTGTTAATTGCAAATTACATATTTTTTTCTTCCTCATAACTCGAAAAGTACTTCATGGAAAAATAATTTATGACAGTGTTTTGGAAAGCTCTCGACGTGAGTTACCAGAATATGTAATAAAAAATAGGGAGTTCCATTTAAGAAATTGACGGCGATCTTCACGTTTCTTTCAAATGACTCTCCTATGTCAAATCATTGCCACTATCTGATGGCTTCCTTCAAGCCATACAACTTTTGTCTGAAACATTTCTTTCTAAAGTGCATAGTTTATGAAATATTCGACCGGTCCGGGACTTTTGGGACACCCTGTATATATATATAGAATAAAATATTGTTTAAACGAAAATGCATGTCCACCTGTTTTTTTCCTTGCATTTTCCCAATTTCGTTTATGTATGAAACGCGCGTTCGGCTACAATTTCGGCCTTTTGCAATATCGCCCGCGACAAACGAATAAAACAATATTTCTGCAATAATTGTTACTTGGGTTTTCGCCGAATAATATTACGCGCCACGTTGAACGTGAAACGGTTTTGCTGAAAATTCACAGGGATATTTCAGCATTCAAAGAAATGCGGAAGCTTCGTAGAATCCCGTGAAATTGTTATCATTGTTGTCCCTTGAATTGCGCGAGATCCAAATCGATGTTACATATTTCAACGCGATCTCTATCAAGCGACACGAGGGCTATTCCGACGGTCATTCCGATGCGACACATTAATTTGCACACGTCGCATATTTATTAATTTATGATATCTATAATATCTGTATGTATTTATTCATGTTTGCACTTTACTGGGTAAATAACATAAAAGCTACTGTATAAATTGAAAATGTGGAAGCTAGATTAATTAATAACGAATTTTAAATTAATAAGTATCCTTTTTTTATACATTATATATGCTGTGCATTACATAATATCAACCTAGAAATATATCCAAATTTTATACGAATTAAAATGGAGAGAAATACAGAGTATTATACAGGGTGTCCCAGACTTAACGAATCAGCCGTTAATGGTAGATTCCTGAGATCATTTGGAAACGAAAATCTTGAAACCAAAATGTTGAGGAAGATGTAGTTTCGGTGCTATAAAAGATTAAAGTTTACCAATTACAATCAGCGCGTTACGTTCTCCTATGCTCAGAGAATTATTAACGGCTGATTCGTTAAGAACACTCTGTATATGAAACACCGTCTGGAACACTCTGTATATGAAATGTCATTTTAATATCAATGTAATAATTTTAAATAACTTTGAAGAAAGCATTATTTATGTAATAAAAGAAATTCATATTTATCGTGTTTCTCGAAAGCGAGAAATTATTTTTATAATTCCGTTTCGATCAAGAAGAACGAAATAAAGAGAAAATGCAATGAAATGTAGCAAATACATAAGTTGAAACGTTGAAAAACAGAAAACATATTTTCAACTTTATATCCTAGATATTGAATTTTTTTTATATTTAATATCTATTTCTCTCATATTTTATAACACGATCTTTTTCTACGTGCGTGGCATTTATTGTTAACATCGCTCGTTATAACATCACTTCAAAATCGAAACAATGAATTTCTCAATCTCCTTTACGGATTTCTTTCACATATTTACTATACCCGGTGAAAATTTTGCAAAGGAAATTTGCTCGCATTCCATCAGATTTCGGAGCTTTTTTATTATAAACGCGAACCAAGACGCAAATAAAATCGCAATACATCTATCAGGACCCGCTTTGTCGAGCACCGTCTCGACTTTGCCGCGAGATTAATATTTCGGATAGATGAGATAGTAGCTCCGCCGATAATTTCCGCGCCAGTTATTTCCGTCTCTACAGTCTATACAGTCTATAAAGGACCGAGGACAAAATGGGCATCGCGTTCTCCTTAAAATGCACCTTGGTCGACCGCACCCGCCCCATCGTTCGCGTTTGCCCCCTCGATGAATATTCCAGCCTCCCCACCTACTCTCAAGGCAAGCTTAATCTATAGTTCGCCGCTGTACACACAGATAGACCGCTGCAGCAATATCTGGAATGCATCGCGGGGTGACGTCAGGAATTCCAGGCGCTCGCAATGCGGCCCGACCTCCATTCGCGGTGACGGAAACAGTAAGAATGGCGAATTGTTCCGATGGCATTTGTAGTTTTAACCGGAGTCACCAGTTATGTAGCTTGCGCGTTAATTGAAAGGCGAGCGATTGAGGTTTCGCGCGCTTTTATTTGTCTGGGGTTACGCCCGGGTTATTTTAAGGCGATACTACTGTACTCCGATAATTGGGGATTGGAAGCACGGGATTCGAAATTGCTGCCAGGAAGTGCAGGGATTGCGGCAAATTTCTATTTTCCACCTTAAAGAGGAAATTTTACAATTTCTACTTTTCCCACCTTTTATTTGGAATCGAGTGTTCTTTTTTATTTTACACCGTTTACACAGGGTGTATCAAACTTAACGAATCAGCCGTTAATGGTAGATTCCTGAGATCATTTAGAGACGAAAATTCTAATACCAAAATCGTAGAGGAAGATGTAGTTTCGGTGCTATAAAAGATTAAGGATTATAAACGCGAACCAAGATTACCAATCGGCGCGTTACGTTCTTTTATGCTCAGGGATAGCGCATCAAGGGGCCCGCGTACAGCGCGATAATATCGATATCGATAGAGGGATGAATATAAAATAAAAAATAGGATTCTGAGAACACTGAGAAAAAAATCTGATTGCATTAATTAAAATTCTGGTAGATCCAACCAGTATGTCTGTTGGAAAATGGACGAACCAGAATTCTTGTAGGAATTACCAGATGAATCTGATTAATTTCTTCCTGTTAAACTTATCAAATTTTCTGGTTAATAATATTAAACTCGTCAGCACCAAGTCGTCTAAAATTTTTTCCATCTAATCTCAAAAGTCTGTTAAATATTCTGAATTCCAACAAGATTATTGGATAAATTCAATCCAGATTATTAAGTAAATTATTTTAAATTTATTTTGTTAAAAATTAAACTGATAAACAGTGCACTGAGAAAAAAATCTGGTTGCATTAATTAGAATTTTGGTAGATTCAACCAGTATGTCTGTTGGAAAATGGACGAACCAGAATTCTTGTAGAAATTACCAGATGAATCTGATTAATTTCTTCCTGTTAAATTTACCAAATTTTCTGATTAATAATACTAAACTCGCCAGCACCAAGTCGTCTAAAATTTTTTCCATCTAATCTCAAAAATCTGTTTAATATTCTGAATTCCAACAAGATTATTGGATAAATTCAATCCAGATTATTAAGTAAATTATTTTAAATTTATTTTGTTAAAAATTAAACTGATAAACAGTGCACTGAGAAAAAAATCTGGTTGCATTAATTAGAATTTTGGTAGATTCAACCAGTATGTCTGTTGGAAAATGGACGAACCAGAATTCTTGTAGAAATTATCAGATGAATCTGATTAATTTCTTCCTGTTAAATTTACCAAATTTTCTGGTTAATAATACTAAACTCGCCAGCACCAAGTCGTCTAAAATTTTTTCCATCTAATCTCAAAAATCTGTTTAATATTCTGAATTCCAACAAGATTATTGGATAAATTCAATCCAGATTATTAAGTAAATTATTTTAAATTTAGTTTGTTAAAAATTAAACTGATAAACAGTGCACTGAGAAAAAAATCTGGTTGCATTAATTAGAATTTTGGTAGATTTAACCAGTATGTCTGTTGGAAAATGGACGAACCAGAATTCTTGTAGAAATTACCAGATGAATCTGATTAATTTCTTCCTGTTAAATTTACCAAATTTTCTGGTTAATAATACTAAACTCGCCAGCACCAAGTCGTCTAAAATTTTTTCCATCTAATCTCAAAAATCTGTTTAATATTCTGAATTCCAACAAGATTATTGGATAAATTCAATCCAGATTATTAAGTAAATTATTTTAAATTTATTTTGTTAAAAATTAAACTGATAAACAGTGCACTGAGAAAAAAATCTGGTTGCATTAATTAGAATTTTGGTAGATTCAACCAGTATGTCTGTTGGAAAATGGACGAACCAGAATTCTTGTAGAAATTATCAGATGAATCTGATTAATTTCTTCCTGTTAAATTTACCAAATTTTCTGGTTAATAATACTAAACTCGCCAGCACCAAGTCGTCTAAAATTTTTTCCATCTAATCTCAAAAATCTGTTTAATATTCTGAATTCCAACAAGATTATTGGATAAATTCAATCCAGATTATTAAGTAAATTATTTTAAATTTAGTTTGTTAAAAATTAAACTGATAAACAGTGCACTGAGAAAAAAATCTGGTTGCATTAATTAGAATTTTGGTAGATTTAACCAGTATGTCTGTTGGAAAATGGACGAACCAGAATTCTTGTAGAAATTACCAGATGAATCTGATTAATTTCTTCCTGTTAAATTTACCAAATTTTCTGGTTAATAATACTAAACTCGCCAGCACCAAGTCGTCTAAAATTTTTTCCATCTAATCTCAAAAATCTGTTTAATATTCTGAATTCCAACAAGATTATTGGATAAATTCAATCCAGATTATTAAGTAAATTATTTTAAATTTAGTTTGTTAAAAATTAAACTGATAAACAGTGCACTGAGAAAAAAATCTGGTTGCATTAATTAGAATTTTGGTAGATTTAACCAGTATGTCTGTTGGAAAATGGACGAACCAGAATTCTTGTAGAAATTACCAGATGAATTTGATTAATTTCTTTCTGTTAAATTTACCAAATTTTCTGGTTAATAATATTAAACTCGCCAGCACCAAGTCGTCTAAAATTTTTTCCATCTAATCTCAAAAGTCGAGTCTTATCATGATAACTAGAAATTCTTATTTGATTTAACCAAAATGCCTTCAATCATATACGTCTTGTTGGTACAATCAAACGATTTTTCTCACAAGTAAAGGTACCCAACTGTCACTCACGGAATTCTAATGAATCTTTGTACACTTGTAAAACTATCCAAAATAATAGACACGTATTTTTTTTATCTGCGGGCCATTTTTTAAAATGGAACCACCCATTTTTTATTGCCCATTCTTGTAGCTTATCTCAAGAGCTTTCCAAAACACCATAACAATGTTACTGTATATCAAATATTTTCCGAGTTATAAGGCTTGAAAGTTACATTACAGTAGATGGGGCAGTTGTTTCTGCCCTCAAAATCGCTTCTCCGCAGAAAAAAAGAAAAATACGTGTCTATTATTTTGCATAGTTTTACAAGTGTACAAAGTTTCCTTAGAATCCGTGAGCGACAGTTGGATACCTTTGCTTGTCAGTGCAGGAAGCGTCTGAGACACCCTGTATAACGTCCTTTATATTATAACGTACCATTATCTTCTGGATTATATTTGCATTCGGCGCGACCGAGCTTAATCATTCTCGCAATCTCCCCCTTATTTGCATCGCTAATTACGGCTTTTTTAAGTTTACACTTTTCCGAAGGGAGTGCGCGGGCACATCCCGCGAATCTATAATAAATCTCCACTTCGCTCCGTTAAAATCGCGCGTAAATGACGCTCCTCTCCCCCTCCCCCTCCTCCTCACCTCCCCCGCCACCCCCTGGAACGCGTTATCCGCGGAGAGAGTTCGGCGTGTCGCTCCATCACGGCGACGATTTCGATGCGGAGACACGATTTGATATCACAAACGCGTTACGTACGTGACGCTCGTCGGCTTTGGATATCGACGATGCGATCAAAGGGATTCCCTAATGTAGAACCTAGGCGAACGCGAGATCCCCGGTCGTTCGTTCGTTCGTTCGTTCATTTGTTCGTTTTACGGAGACAGGGAGAGAGAGAGAGGAGCGCGCATGGTTCGATATCGAATCGATATTCTCCTTTAAACGGCCGTAACGAGATATATCGCTTGCCCCCCCCCCTTTCCGCGCGCGCTTTTTGCCCTCCTCTGGAGGAGGGGTGGAGGGGGAAGCGAAAAAAGGGAGGAAAAAAAATAAAAATTGTCCGTATTTCCGTCGACCGGTCCTCCGATCCCCGGGTCCGGTCGGCCGATCGTCGAGCGATACGGTTGGAGTCACGCAAAAAGCGCGATCGGGGACACGAAAGTAGCATTGTCGCATTACAATCGAAATGGAATATTTGAAAAATACGCGTCCGTTTGTAATTGCATACGCGTTCGTCGTGCTTTCGCCACGACGAATCGATCCTGGAACGTACGGCATGCTTAACAAACAAGCGCGGTGACCGCGGCCGGATACATAATCTTTCAAGTGCAAATAAAAACGCAGAGAGGAGGGACGTACGAATTGAAGGGGAATTCTTTTTTTTTTTTTCCATCAACGAAGCAATATCGAGCGATTACGGAGGATATTTGTTGCGTTTTGAAGATACAATTTAATTGTGTTACTTGAAACATATGTTTGTGCGCTGGAAGCGGTTTACGGTTTCAGCGCAGACTTGGCGAACGAGATACTCGATTCTGTTTGCGCAAAAGTGCACACACTTTCCAGTATGTCTGATAGAAAAGTAAATAAACGATAAGTCACGGTCCCTCCGATAGCAATGTAATACTTTTGTCGGGCCGAACAATGACGGCTTTCCACAATCATCGTTATCTTGTTTCTCGAAAAGAGCCGCGGGATATTCGTTTTTTCTTTTTTTTTTTCGGGAATTCTCTCTTTCTCTCCCTCTCTTTGTGTACGACATATGCAAATTTTGCGCAGAGATGGATCGAGTTATTTTTCGGCAAACCAGAAGAGAATTACGACGTTGCGCTTCTACAGCGAAAGGATATACGGGGGAGTTTTTTCCCCCTCAAAAAAAAAACGATCGAGGTAATTTGTTTTTTTCATTTTGCAGACGAAAGATGCATCGTTGAACGTAATTAATGCCGTCAAGCACTGCTCCATAAGGATGCTTTACGTGAAAAAAACGTTGCAAGAGTAACAGCTGCCCTTGTGACTTTTCTCCGGAAGAAAATAACGCATATAAGATTGCATTTGCGGTATAAATGGGAAGAACGGAATATCGGCGTCGATAAGGGTTTCGAAAAAAATATCCCTACGCCAGGACCGACGAGGAAACTGGCGTTTTTATCAGCGGACGGATTTCCCACTCGGACGAGCCAAGTCACGAAGCGTCGAAATCTCCACCTCCTTCATTTTCAACGCGGGAAGAAAATGGGCGAGTCGCGCGCTCGAATAGATATCGGGGGCGATCAAGTCGGGGATGCACGCGTCCCATCAATAAGATCGGAATCGCGTCCCATCCATCGATATCCGTGCCGGATCCACGCGCGAATTTCCCTGCGTATGGCGGCATTTTGCCGCCATAGTCATTTGTCCGTCACACACGTCGGGGAGGTCGTCGACATAAAACCGGAAGCGAATTATGTAGCCCGATATAAATCAGCCGGACACACCCCATTCGCGTCGCGAACAGGTTATTATCGACGGTGCCATTTAATCCCCTCCCCCTCCCTCTCTTCCCCTCCCCCTCCACGATTCCATCCTTCCGTTCGTGCATGACTGACCCAGTTTTTCCGCATATGTGTAGTTTATGTATGCCCGCGAGAAATCCTGGATAGAAATTCCGAAACACATGACAACGTACAGGGATTGAGAGGGCGATTCACCCCTTCCCCCCCCTTTTTTTTTTACACGTGTCGTCGATATTAAAATAATCGTACTTTTGCGCATTCTCGATCGCCCATTTGTGCAGAATATTAATACACGTGCAATTATTTTATTGGAACTTTTAATACGTTGCCGAATGACGAATAAATGGAAACAATTGGAGCACTTTCTGGAGCAATCTTGCGTCTCGAAGTAAATTTTTACTTTATACTCGGGAAAATTCGATTTATCGCGCGAGGGAAATTACGAGAAAATTTCGGTTTAAAATTTCCACATTATCTTCCGTAAACTCACGCTTCCGGTAAATGCTAATACTATTTCCGCGAGTCATTATTATGCAAATGCCAGTTTCGCGAGCGAGCGAGAATATACTTTAGTTCACGCGAATTATTACCTCGCATTGATTATTCGCGACGAAGTCTTAGTACCACAGTCAATCAAAATAATTATACATCGAAGCGATTAATGAGATAAAAATGTGCAATATGAATTAAATGAAATTAACTAAAAATATGATAATATATAGAGGGTTAGGAAAAAGTCTGGATATTAATATTTCGAAAAATACGCATTTAAAAAAAAAATGTTTCATACAAAAATTATAGGGTTTTATGTGGCGCATTACACAGCAACATTATTATGACCTCGAATAGCGTTGTCAAGGTTTTGTGAAGATCAGCTTCAATTTTTTAATAGAACCACCTATTTTTCATTGCATATTCTTGTAGCTTACCCCGAGAGCTTCCCAAAACACTATAATAAATTATTTTTCCATGGAGTACTTTTCGAATTATGAGGCTTGAAATTATTTCTTAATTTTACATAAACCATAAAATATCTTGTAAAATATTCATTTTTCAATTATCTTACCTTAATACTTTTATGCGCAAAATAATGAGAGGAATCAATTGGTGTAAAGAAAACATACAGTTGTTTTTAAGAAAAAATATGGAATTGTTAATTGCAAATTACATATTTTTTCTTAGAAACAACTATGTGTTTTCTTTACACTAATTGATTCCTCTCATTATTTTGTACATAAAAATATTAAGGTAAAATAATCGAAAAATGAATTTTATAAGATATTTTATGGTTTATGTAAAATCAAGAAATGATTTCAAGCCTCATAACTCGAAAAGTACTTCATGGAAAAATAATTTATTATAGTGTTTTGGGAAGCTCTCGAGGTAAGCTACAAGAATATGCAATGAAAAATAGGAGGTTTCATTTAAAAAATTGAAGTTGACCTTCACATACCTTTGACAACGCTATTCGAGGCCATAATAATGTTACTGTGTAATGCGCCACATAAAATCCTATAACTTTTGTATGAAACATTTTTTTAAAAAATGCATATTTTTCGAAATATTAAGGGATATCCAAACTTTTTCCTAACCCTGTATATATAATGTATGTTTAAAAAATCATGATAGATATTGTATTTAAATTATTAATACAAGATTGCGATTATTATTCGAAAATTATTTGATGTAATTATTATTTTATATCCAATTATATCGCGCCATTGGAGAAATAATTTAAATTTACGCATCACAGATACCCTATTAACTTAACTAACTCCCACATCTATAGATGGTGCGTAGTGCGCGAAGCGTGAGCGAAATCTCGGCGTAATCCTAGAGTTTCCTCTTTAATCCCGAAGCGGTTATCGTGAACAGGAGGAAAGAAATAAAATGCGAAAGAGAGCAGTTTACTATCCAGTGGAAGCTAACCTGTTCGATAGATGGACCATACTCCGAGTCCTGATCCTTATGCCAATATTGATTCGATTAACCTTCCTTAACCCTCGAGGGTACGAGCCGAGGGGTTTGTCTGTCACTGACAGCAAGTAGGGTGTATTTCGAGGTGTGCTGACCCTCGATAAGTCTCGAGCGAGGGATCGCAGGAGGCGAAAACGTTATCGCGTGTTACATCGCGATATTAAACGATCCCTTCGCGTTGAGAGCGTACGAAATTTTTTGCTGAAAGCAGCATCCCTTATATACGTTTCATGAGATCCTCAATATTATACGCATCCGAATTTTTTTTTCCTTTTAACGTATGCAATAATAATTTTTTCACCGTCGGTAATAAATACAATTTAGCTTATCGGATAAAGGGACGATTGTTTTTTTCGCTCGCTGAACGCGCGTTACATTTGTTTTGCAAAAGTCGCGATTTTCAAAGGGATCTCGAAAGAATATGTGCAAATAGTTGTTAATTTAGTTGATAAACGCGGGCGTGTGCATCGTGTATTTATTCTTCCGATAAAAGGATTTCATAAATACGGGCAAATGGTCGACAAATTTACGACAACCGTTGTGTATACAGAATTGGCAAAATACCGCACGCTGTTTTTTCAAATTGAATTCAGAGCGAAACGCTGATCTCTTTTATATGCGATATTAATTAAATATAATACATCTCTCTCTCTCTCTCTCTCTCATAAAAATATTAAACTTTTGTCTAAATATTCCATTCCATTTTGCATTTATACACATATACACACTTTGAATACAACAGAAGTAATAAGCATCAAACACTCGTTGTTTGTACAGTCTTCTTGCTGTAATTCCTAATAAATGCGACACCTGTTCCCTGATGTGTGATTCGCCCCGAGAAAGAAAATCCCTATCAATAAGAGGAACGCGACACATCTCGATCAAAACTCGATCTCGATGCTCCGGTTTGTATTAGTCGATCGGTTAGCTAATGGTGGTAGCTCGCCGATGGTTTTACCGGTTGCGCGAGATTAGAATTTTTAGATTCACATCACGCAGAATGTAATGTACGAGCTTGCATCGTTATTAGCGCGCTTCTAACGGTCGATAAATTGCTACCCCGATCGAGATGTAAGATTGATAACGTTTCTAGATGTATCTCTTTTTTTTTAAATATTTTTCCTCCTTTCCCTTTATTTTTTTAAGGGTTTTAAATCGAGCAGTAAATAAACGTAGCAATTTTGAGACAGAATTATAGAAGAGGATATTAAAGTTTTTTTCTGTACGTGTATACGAGTATAAATTTACAAGTGTCTAGAATGTAAACTAGCGAAATGTCCGAGTTCAACTGAAATACATTAATATCGCTTATTTTAATAAATTTTCTTTGGATTTTTTTTTGGAAAAAACTCGATTTGTTTATCTTACTTTTATTTATTGTGTAAAGATAAAACGGATAGACCAAATTCTTGATTTAAGGATGTTTTTTATATACAATCTCAGCAAAAAGTAGCTGAAAATCAATATTGACGAATATCCACTTTTGGTGTATTCTGAATATGAGAAATTGTGTGGAATATTACAATTTGATCTTAACTACACTGCAGAGATGTATTTTTTAATATTTATTGCGTTTTTAAATATTCCGTTTGAAATATTCCGAATTTTGTTAATCGAAACGATTAACTTTTGGCAGAGAATTTCGCCTTGTGACAGATACATGGCTAACTCCATTAAATTATATTTAATATATTTTTAACCAGTTAGTACTTGTATAATATTATTTGACCAAATATTTCCTCTGTATCTAAACTTTTGCAAATTTTAAACAAATTCTGAATATTATTTCCATGTGTTTTTGTCATTTGAATCGACGTGGTTATACGTTTCCCATAAAAAACACATGTTAATTCGGTGCAAATTAAAATTCTTATAACTTGTGAACGCTTTAGTGAATCGATTTAAAAATTGTACTGAAGATTCTAAACATATGTAAAGACATTCTGTGCAATTTTCATTAAATTCTTAATATTTTGAAAATAGGTACAAAACATTCTTAAATATCGTTGAATAAAGAAGCGATAAAAGAATGAAAATGATTTATTTTAAAGGGAATATAATAAAAAAAAAATGGAAAAATTATACTCTCCTCAGACTCATCAATTTTTCCTTAAATGAAATGATCAAAATCATATTGATACATCGCTCTAAAGTAACTATATTTAAAAAATTTGGAAATATTTAAGATTTCGAGGTGCGAGAACAATTTATCTAACAATCGACAAATTTGCCATGACTTCTTCTACGATTTAATGACTTCTTACTTGTTAAGGATGTTTTGTATGTACAATCCCAGCAAAAAGTAGTTGAAAATCAATATTGACTAATATATCCACTTTTGGTGTATTTTGAGTAAGAAATTGTGTGGAATATTACAATTTGATTCTACAGTGCAGAGATGTATTTTTTAATATTTATTGCGTTTTTACCGAAATATTCCGAATTTTGTTAATCGAAATAATTAACTTTTGCCAGAGAATTTCGCCTTGTGACAGATACATGGCTAACTTTATTGAATTATATTTAATATCTTTTTAACCAGTTGGTGCTTGTATAATATTATTTGATCACATATTTCCTTTGTATCTTTGCAAATTTTAAACAAATTCTGAATATTATTTCTATTTGTTTTTGCCATTTGAATCGACGTGGTTATACGTTTCCCATAAAAACACAAATTAAAATTCCTATAACTTGTGAACGCTTTAGTGAATTGATTTAAAAATTGTGCTGAAGATTCTAAACATATGTAAGGACATTCTGTACAATTTTTACTAAATTCTCAATATTTTGAAAATAGGTACAAAACATTCTTAAAAAAATGGATGCAAATTTGAAGGAAACAAGAAAAAGCGGGCGATAAAGACACGTGAAAAGCATAATTTAATTAAATGCCGCGATTATTAGGAGGATGCTAATAATTATCCGGAATCGCGCGTAGTAACTATAATAGTTCGTCAAGTTTTCGCAAATCTTTGAGCGCGAATCGAGCTCAAGTTTCTCAGAACATTACTTAATTCAATCGCGCAAACTCCTACCTGCAAAAACAAAAGAAAATAGAGAACGAGAGAGAAAGAGAGATAGAGATAGAGAGAGAAAGAGAGAGAGAGAAAGAGAGAGCGGCATCGAGTGGTCGGGTACGAGCACGCCAATTATAATTCGCCTCCGTCTCGATTTTTATCGGAAGTGCAGTAAATCCGCAGAAGCTGCTCTCTTACCACTTTCCACTTCGATCATTCGAACGAGCTGGAACTTTTAATTTTACGCGTTAATGGCAGCCGTCTCTCCCTCTCCCCTCCCCCCCCCGTCTCCTCGGTTAAAGGATATTCTTTATTACTCCGCAGTCGATCCCTCTGCCCGCCCCTTTTCCAGCTCTTCGACGTGACTTTGGAAAGCTTCCGGTCTGCGGGTTCATCGGAGGGTCGGAATAGACGATCGACAGAGAGAGAGAGAGAGAGAGAGAGAGAGAGAGAGAGAGAGAGAGAGAGAGAGAGAGAGAGAGAGAGAGGGTGGGAGGGAGAGGGAAGGAGGGGAAAGAAGGTGAAGCTCGCACGAGAGACGAGGGGTTAATCACGACTTTGGAGAAATATTTGCGATGGTATGCATCCCCCGCATTCTCGTTCTTCGTTCAATGCGAACGAATCGTTTTCTCTCCTCTTTTTCACCCTCGTTTCTTGCTCGTTCTCTTTGCACCCTGCACTCTGATCCCTCAACTCAGGCATTTTTTTTTATATATATTCTACACGTTATACCGCGCTTTTCTATACATCGTTCGTATTGTCGCCAGCTTTCGGGTGACCTCTTTCCTTCCTCGCGAATTTTCCAGCCTCTAGGAATTAGTTGAAAAATTTATGGGCAATGTTCGCTAGTTCAGTAGTTTGAGAATGAAGAAGAGATCTTATCGAGCGAGAAGAATCTCACTTTCTTATCGATCTCGCGAATTATACTTGCCTGAGATACGCGATGAGATTCTGAGATCGCGATTTAAGGAGACTGTAATAAAGTGAGAAACTCGCGATGTTATCTCTTGTTAATGAACGTAACGGAAATAGTAGAGATATAATTAAGATAGATCGTAATACATATATACAGGGTTGGGAAAAAGTCTGGATACCCCTTAATATTTCGAAAAATACGTATTTAAAAAAAAAATGTTTCATACAAAAGTTATAGGGTTTTATGTGCCGCATTACACAGTAACATTATTATGACCTCAAATGGCATTGTCAAGATTATGTGAAGGTCGGCTTCAATTTTTTAAATAGAACCCTCTATTTTTCATTGCATATTCTTATAGCTTACCTCGAGAGCTTTCCAAAACCCTATAATAAATTATTTTTCCATGAAGTACTTTTCGAATTATGAGGCTTGAAATCATTTCTTAATTTTACACAAACCATAAATTATTTTGTAAAATATTCATTTTTCAATTATCTTACCTTAATACTTTTATGCACAAAATAATGAGAGAAATCAATTGATGTAAAGAAAACATACAGTTGTTTTTAAGAAAAAATATGGAATTGTTAATTGCAAATTACATATTTTTTCTTAGAAACAACTATGTGTTTTCTTTACACTAATTGATTCCTCTCATTATTTTGTACATAAAAATATTAAAATAAGATAATCCAGACATATCCAGACGTTTTCCTAACCCTGTATATGAATTATAAAGAATGGAATTAATGTAAAGTAAAAAGAATTTCGAGTTTCCCTCTTTTTTCGAATTAATTTCTATTATCAATATTCTGCGACTAGAAGCATCTATCTTCATTTTGCGGTGAGCCACAAATGCCCTGCAGTACCTCAATCTATAAGCGGCTTGGGGTGATGGTATGCTAAACCACACAAGAGAAAACCACACTTGAAGCACTTGGCTTATTACGTTCGTATCCAAAAAGTATTATGCTTATTAAAAAAATATAACAGAGAAAGGGGAAAAAAATTCCCTTCTTCCTTTTTTTAAACGTATAAAATTTTTTTAAACGTATAATTCAAAAGAGACAAGAAATATAGAAGAAAAGGTGCTTGAATCTCTTATCTAGTTCTCTAGTTTAATTATTCTGAAATTTATTCGGAGGAACTTAAACGTGCATCCCCAAAATCCTTCAGAGTTCCTTTAATATTAATTCTACTTCCCGGATATCGAGATATACATGTTGAACGAGACTCAATTATTTCAGAATCTTTCTTCATCGTTTGACCCAATTTGTCGGAGTATTTGTGTTATATACGTACGTTGAAGTTTGTTCCGCAATTTTCTCTCTCCCTCGTCCTCTTTCCCTTCCCTTGCGAGTATGAAACTATCCCTCGACGATATATCTCGTTTCCTGTTTTCCTACAACAATCTATGACCTAATGAAGCGCATCCGCCCGACTTCCGAATCTTTTCTTTCTTCCTCGCCGACGTCTCTTGATCCCCTATTTCTCTCTTTCTTGAATCTCCCCCCCCCTCTCTACCTTTCTTTCTCCCGTACTTATACTTTTTAACCAGTCATTCCCGGGATCCTCTTACCTTCGCCATTTATTCCGCCCTCTTTTTTTTTCTTCCATCGACTTCTCGGACTTTTCCCAAACGAAACGAACTGTTTCGAACTTGGCGATTCCGCGGGGTTTCATTTACAGTTGCCCAAGTTTTACGTTTCTCTCAATTACGATTCGTTGACGTTTCACAACTTCTGTCCGGACGAAGCTGTTTGAGAGGTACCGGTGTCACCTGTAGTTTTTCCCACTTAACGGTCGTTTTCTGTGTATCATCTCCCACGCAAATTTCCATGACAATTTTCATCTGTCAACACTTTGTCAAAAATTATTCAGTCAATAGTACAATCGGACAATCACGATTCTCCCGATTTCGACATACATTATATTATTTATATCCTGCTAATAAATCCTCGCAAATTTTTATCGATGATTCTCTCGGCGCAATTTTCAAGAGAGGATCCAAGAAAACGCGTTTTGCATCGATCCATGTATTTATTTTCGTCACATTTGCGCAGGGTGTAACGAGAAGAATAAAGCACGAAAATACGAAATTGCAATCGACGCAATTGGTTTCCCCTGAATTTCGTAGCTAGAGACAAACAATAGCGTGACCGGAGGAGAGGATTTTTTTTTTTTTTACGATATCGCGCGCGGTCCAGCAAAATCGATATTTTTCCTTTCTCTCTTTCTCTTTCCTCCCATCCACCTTCCCCCCACCCCTCCTTCCGAAAATCATCCACGCTCGAATGAACCCGCCGTCGCAAATTTGTTTCACGCTCGCTCGAGTCTCCCCAGAATTAATCCACTGGCCATTACCAGCCGGGGAGGGGAAACAAGAGGTGTGGTGGGGAGGGGATACAAACCGCGCTTTGTGCGCGGACATGGTTCGCGTTACGAGCCATTTTGTCGGCGACAACAGATGGTATACGACGGCCCGCTTTTTAAGGGTATCGCGTCCCCGGGATGCATAACGGGCGTCAAACATTTTTAACGCGCGTTTAAATAACCCGCAGCCAATCGGCACCGCAACGCAACCCATCGTCGTTCGCGTGCTGCTGTTTGTTTATCGCTTTTTAATTGTAGCCGGCCCCACGCGCGCGGCTTCCGGTCGGCGACGATTCGAATCGGTGTACATCGTTCCGGTAAATTTTCGGTACATGAATGGAGAAAAAGGTACTTTGTATGCATCAATTCGTGGCTTGAAAAAAAAATTGAGAGATTAATATGAATCTCCCGAATTGAATTTTGATGAAATTTGTTCTTGTTGTTAAGCATTGTTGAAAAAATGAAGGAAATATACTGAGAAAAAAATCTGGTTGCATTAATTAGAATTCTGGTAGATTCAATCAATATGTCTGTTGGAAAATGGACGAATCAGAATTCTTGTAGGAATTACCAGATGAATCTGATTAATTTCTTCCTGTTAAATTTACCAAATTTTCTGGTTAATAATATTAAACTCACTAGCACCAAGTGGTCTACAATTTTTTCCATCTATTCTCAAAAGTCTGTTTAATATTCTGAATTCCAACAAGATTATTGCATAAATTCAATCCAGATTATTGAATAAATTATTAATTATTAATTGAATTTTAAATTCAATTTGTTAGAAATTAAACTGATAAACAGTGCACTGAGGAAAAAATCTGGTTGCATTAATTAGAATTTTGGTAGATTCAACCAGTATGTCTGTTGAAAAATGGACGAATCAGAATTCTTGTAGGAATTACCAGATGAATCTGATTAGTTTCTTCCTGTTAAAACCAAATTCACCAAACTCACCAGCACCAAGTGGTCTAAAATTTTTTCCATCTATTCTCAAAAGTCTGTTTAATATTCTGAATTCCAACAAGATTATTGCATAAATTCAATCCAGATTGTTGAATAAATTATTTTAAATTCAGTTTGTTAGAAATTAAACTGATAAACAGTGCACTGAGGAAAAAATCTGGTTGCATTAATTAAAATTCTGGTAGATTTAACCAGTATGTCTGTTGGAAAATGGACGAACCAAAATTCTTGTAAGAATTACCAGAATCTGATTAATTTCTTCCTGTTAAATTTACCAAATTTTCTGGTTAATAATACTAAACTCACCAGCACCAAGTCGTCTAAAATTTTTTTCATCTATTCTCAAAAGTCTGTTTAATATTCTGAATTCCAACCAAGATTATTGCATAAATTCAATCCAGATTATTGAATAAATTATTTTAAATTCAGTTTGTTAGAAATTAAACTGATAAACAGTGATGCAAGAAGAGGACGCAGCTCAAACACATACAATCAAAGAGCTAGCGTCCTCTTTCTGGCATTACTGCTCGTAAGAGAAAAAAAGTATACTTTGGATTTAATGTTAGTACTAATTCTTTATATACATTTCATGGCAGATATTGAATACGAGTTAAGTTAAGAGTGGCTCACCGCCTAGCGCCAAGCAAAGAAATTAATGTAATAAGAAATTTTATAAATCTAATCAGAAAATACTAACCAAATCCTTATAGTAAAATCTATGAAACTATCTAGTTATAAAAATCGAGTCTTATCATGATAACTAGAAATTCTTGTTTTATTGAACCAAAATGCCTTCAATCATATACGTCTCGTTGGTACCAAAAAAAAAAACGATTTTTCTGAGCTCAGAGAATTTTTTTCATAAGGATTTATTATATATATTAATTGTTTTACCAATCTTTTTTATCAGGATGGTGGAAAGTAGGGCGAATTGCAATTGGATATCCGCCAATGAAATGCGCGAAATTCACAAACGTTCGCCTTCGATATCTCGGCAACGTATGTGTTTCCCGCGTCGCATCCCGGGCGATAAATCATCGGCAGATGGGAACCCCGACGACTGGAAACCGTATAGCGAAGGCGCCGTTTACCGGGGGAATCGGAAAAAAGAGCGGAACGAGAAAACGATATATGTATATATGCGAGCCACGAAGAGAGAAAGCCAAGGACGACCTGCCGCGATTACGTGCGGTTCTCTGCAACCGATCGTAGCACATAGTATGTATGTGAGTAATAATCGTCAGCATCCGCTGGGCTCACTTAACTAATGCCCTTGCTCCACTCGTTGCCATGATCCTTGGAACACGAAAGAATCTTGGAAAATATCTTACCGCAACCGTTCGTTCTCCGCTTTTTCGTTTCTGCATCCACGACCGTTTGTGAGAAATCGAAAAACTTTACTCGATTTTCACTGCCAAAGACGTGAGGGGATAATAAAATTGAAGGTTAGATAAATTTAGTCTGCATTTAATTGATTCAGCTCGATGCATTTATATAATTGGTGCACTATCTGAAAGAAGAAGAAATTCAGAGAAATAGAGAGAGAGAGAGAGAGAGAGAGAGAGAGAGAGAGAGAGATTTATATATATATATATCTTTGTTAAATTCATATAGGCTTTCTAAATTATATTTAATGCAATCGACATAAAATTATTTTTAAAAAATAAGGAAATTGTCAGATTTAAGAAATAGTAACCCTTTCAAAGATCATAGATCACTTTGACCCTATCGGTATTTTAACAATAGGACATTCCAAAAGATTTCTTAATCGATAAAAATAATGTTTAAAAATGATTTTTCTTGCATATGATCATCTTTTACAGATGTCGAGGAAATTTTGTATATAAATTTTTGTAAATTTTTTCGAGCAGCTGGAACTGCGACAAGACGTTTTGACCCATATATTACGAGGAACAGAACAAAAAGATGCGACAAAAATTAACTTGACGACATTTGTGTGTCAACATGAATGAATATCACTGCGACATACGAAGACAAGAAATTAACTTGATTTAGGAAAAATAAACAACATAAAATATTTGTAAAAAGTCTCGTTTTTCAAACGCGATAATTCTAAGATTCAAGTAAATACATGTATAAAATTTCTCTTTTTACTACAAATATCACGAGCTTTAAAAGATTATTTCGTCGTAAAAAGATGTTAAAAGCCTTCAGAAAGCAACGGAGAACGAATTATCCAAGCGTAAAACACTTTTGCTCTCTAGCTCAGGAATTTTTACGCTGTTAAAACTCGTTTGCACGCTACTATGCGTCAAGGGGCACTCTTATCGATCAACAATTATTTCTTGTGTTATTTATGCCCGTGATAAATTCATAGTCGCTTTAAAAGGCACTTTATACGTACAAAATACGTTCAAGAGTCGCGTTCAAGTTTAGACGACGACGGCGAGATCCATTTAAAGACTCAGTTCTAGTGGTATAAAAAAATCTGGCAGTATAAAAAATTAATGACTTTTAGGAAGATTTTTTAAGAATATTGGAAATTGACCTTTTTAGCATTTTATTGATATTTAAACAATATTTCGATATTTTTAAGTCTTGGATATTTAGCTTTTTCCCTTCCTCGTATAACTGCGTGAAGCGAAAAAATTTAGTTTAGCTTTATTTCGCAAGGGATTGTCATTAAACCTAATTAGAATTAAAAAAATTAATATTTAATATTTTTCCGACCTTCGAGCAATGAGAAAGTTTCAGTAAAATTGAAATATTTAAATTTAAAATGATCCTACTTTGTTATTTTTCAATTTTTTTTTAAATAAAATCCGAAAATTTGATATTCCAAAAAATATCCTATAATAAAACTATAAATAGGTTTTTCATTTCAAATAATTGCACGAGGAGGAAAAAATACAACCAAATATCCCAGATTTAAAAATATTAATATATGCGTGTTCAATACGAACATATGTAAAAAGATTAATTTCTAAAAGGAATCCTTCAAAAAAATGTCTAAAAATCACCAATTTCCCACACTGTTGGGGTAGACCGAGGCCTTAAATAAATTAATAAGAGTACACATGAAGGACATAAAACCGGCGCCTTGTATACAGTTCTGGATGCTAATTAGAATTAAAAAAATTAATATTTAATATTTTTCCGACCTTCGAGCAATGAAAAAGTTTCAGTCAAATTGAAATATTTAAATTTAAAATGATCCTACTTTGTTATTTTTCAATTTTTTTAAAAATAAAATCCGAAAATTTGATATTCCAAAAAATATCCTATAACAAAACTATAAATACGTTTTTTATTTTAGATAATTGCACGAGGAGGAAAAAATAGAGCCAAATATCCCAGATTTAAAAATATTAATATATGCGTGTTCAATACGAACATATGTAAAAAGATTAATTTCTAAAAAGAATCCTTCAAAAAAATGTCTAAAAATCACCAAGTTCCCACACTGTTGGGGTAGACCGGGCCCTTAAATAAATTCATAAGAGTACACATGAAGGACATAAAACCGGCGCCTTGTATACAGTTCTGGATACTAATTAGAATAAAAAATTAATATTTAATATTTCCGATCTTCGAGTAATGATAAAGTTTCAGTAAAATTGAAATATTTAAATTTAAAATGATCCTACTTTGTTATTTTTCAATTTTTTTAAAATCCGAAAATTTGATATTCCAAAAAATATCCTATAATAAAACTATAAATAGATTTTTCATTTCAGATAATTGCACGAGGAGAAAACAATAGAGCCAAATATCCCAGATTTAAAAATACTAATATATAGCGTGTTCAATAAGAATATATGTAAAAAGATTAATTTCTAAAAAGAATCATTCAAAAAAATGTCTAAAAATCACCAAGTTCCCATACTGTTGGGGTAGACCGGGCCCTTAAATAAATTCATAAGAGTACACATGAAGGACATAAAACCGGCACCTTGTATACAGTTCTGGATACTAATTAGAATTAAAAAAAATTAATATTTAATATTTTTCCGACCTTCGAGCAATGAAAAAGTTTCAGTAAAATTGAAATATTTAAATTTAAAATGATTCTACTTTGTTGTTTTTCAATTTTTTTTAAATAAAATCCGAAAATTTGATATTCCAAAAAATATCCTATAATAAAACTATAAATAGGTTTTTCATTTCAGATAATTGCACGAGGAGGAAAAAATAGAGCCAAATATCCCAGATTTAAAAATATTAATATATAGCGTGTTCAATAAGAATATATGTAAAAAGATTAATTTCTAAAAAGAATCATTCAAAAAAATGTCTAAAAATCACCAAGTTCCCATACTGTTGGGGTAGACCGGGCCCTTAAATAAATTCATAAGAGTACACATGAAGGACATAAAACCGGCGCCTTGTATACAGTTCTGCATACTGTATACGCCTAAGAAGAGAACGTGTACATACATAAGAGGCGCCTCTTATCTTCCACTTTTGTGACCTGCGCATCACTATAACAGCCGGGAATTATATTCCTCGAGTACGTACGTACTTAGATACGTTACGCAGGCTGATCGCAGATCGAGAGACGAGATTTCACGCGATACGGCTCCTCGGTTCTCGCCGGCGCGGCGTCCTGAGCACCTAAGTACCATGAAACGCGCGCATCTCATCGCATCCCATCCAGGTATCCCACGCGCCGGTCGCGCGCACCGACGCGTCGTCTCGTCCGGCGAAGCGTGTTGCTCGGTCTGGTGGCGCAAACGAGCCGTGTCGCCGGAAAAATTGCCGCGCCGCGATAAAGGCCGCCGTTGCGTTTAATAATTTCACGGTGAGACAGATCGCGACGTTCCTTCCGCCTCGCGATGCAGCCGGACAACGAAGTGAATAAGAAAGCCTCGTCATTTACTGACTCACCGGGTCTCCCTCGAATGCGAAAATGGTGAAATAAGCCCGAGCGAGGCAATGATTATTGTACCTTTTTATATACAAGAATAAATAGTGTCATTAATAAATAAAATAAAACGAAATAAAAAAATTCAATTTATTTCAATAAAATCTGTTATATTTATTATTTAATATTTTTGGCGGATCTCCACGTCGTTTTCGGGAGGAAAGGAAGGAAAAAAATGTATTGTCGTAATTTGTGAAAATTGGTTGATTTTTTTTTATTCGATGGTTATTAATTTGTTTTTATATTTGATTCTTTTTAATTCGACGATTGTTGATGTATTAATATGACATTGATGATTAATAATTGATAATGATTATTGAGTACAAAAGAAGAGCCTAGAAGCAATAAATGTTATTGTATGACAATTCTTTATGGTATATGAACCTCTAAAAAATATTAAATTATAAATATAACAGATTTTATTGAAATAAATTGAATTTTTTTATGTTGTTTTATTTTATTTATTAATGACACTATTTATTCTTGTATATAAAAAAGTTTTGTTTTCAGAAAAATTATCGGTGTATCCATTGACAAATTTTATCGAGTATAACAAATTAATTAAACTAGGCAAAATTAAATAAAAAATGTAACTTCAACAATATTTCGTTTACCATCAAAATTCATAAAATGTATCAAAAAATTACTATAGTCGAGTGCATAAAATCTTAATTTTATGACGAATCGTCCAAGCGCGCGCGAATGATAAATTTGAGCGAGGAGGAAATCTGTTTTAAAAATGCGTGTCATAAATTTCTCGCTGATAAATGGATGGGGATTTCTTTTTTTTTTTCTCGTTTTTTAGATCGGAACGAAAAAGAATCTCGTATATTGTTTCCTTTTTCCTTTCCGTCGACTGATTATCCGTCGTGACGGAAATTTTCTTCGCGCGCGAAACGGACACGAACGCGATGAAAACGGCATTTCCGACGGTTATCTCGCCCGGTCTTTTCTCACCTTACGGGCTTTAAGACCACCTTTACTTTGTTCCCTCTCGTTTCTTCTCGCGTTTGTCTCGTCTCGCGGAGACTATTAACGAGAACGGCTGAGGGGGCGGGGGTGAGTCTTCGTAAAATCGCGCACCACCCTTATCTCTTCGGGCGAGGCCGCCGCCTCTGAGACTGAGTTTCCTTATCGTTCCGTTCATCGTTCTCATCGGAAGAAGTTTGCCTTTCGGATAACGAGAGGAGCTTCTGAGAGAGAGAGAAAGAAGCGCGCGCCCGTTCGGCCGCCTCGAGCCAACCGAGGAAAATGGCCGGCCGATCGCTTCTTTCGACTTCGGCGATGATGAGGTTCTTCGGAATATGTCCGAGAAATTCACCAATTTCTCCAAATACTCGCGCTCGACACGTTTCCGGTCGAGGAATGAAGAAAACCGCCCTGCGGGGGTTGATTATTATCGCACAAATTCAGTGTAGATTTAACTAAACGCAGCTAACCTAACCTAAACGCGAGAGCGTTTTCGAATCTCACTTTAATAGCAAGATTCTTGTATAAAGAAATAAATTTTCGATCAAAGCAAAATTGGATGGGTTTAGCGATTAATATAATATAATAATTATAATATAATAATTATAATTTTATCATTAATGAGAATTTTTCTTTCGCGAGAATATAATTGGTTATTTAAAAGTGAAGAAATAAATCTTCTTTATATACATTTGGAATATATTATAAATATATTTATATTTATTTTTATATTATTTATTTTTATTTATTTATTTATTTTATTTATTTATATTTACTATAAATATGTATTATAAATGTACAAATAAATCTTCTTTTTATTTAGAATATATTAGAAAAATATATGCATATTATATTGTATATAAATCAAACTAGAAATTTAAGAAAAATGTTTCATTAGACATTCTTGAGGAGGATAAATCGACGACAGTTTCGGATCTTGGGAACGCCTTGTATATTTCTCTCCGAGCGAAAACGCGAATATAATCAACGAATGTCAACGAAGGTCTTATCTTTACGGCATTCCCAATAATCGACATGTTCGTTTCAAGTCGACGTTATCAACGTATCGAGTGAAGAATCGACATTGTATCCATTGCAGGTATCGATTAAGTATTGCGTTCGTTTCGAACAGCATTAAACGAGAGATCGGCCATGCCGATAATAGCTCGCACTCCGCGTAATTGCTCTCGTAGGGTCAAAAAAAGCGCGTATCCGCGTTCGTAAATACCTGTTCCCGCGATCTCCTGGAGCTTTTTTTCCAAGTGATGGTTTAACGAGAATCGTGAAGAGAAACAAACGCAATGAAGAGGGACCGGGGGAAGGGAGCTTGTCCCTGGAGAAAATTCTCATTATATCTATGGCAAAGGGAGATTTTCGCGCGATTTGTCGTCGATTTTATTTTCAGATCCCTTGTCTCGATAAGAAGAATTTAAAGCCCGGGAACATCCGTTACGCTAAACCTACCCGTTTCCCGCCGCGCGCCTGTAAATTATTCGTTATACGCGACCCGAAGGCACTAAACTTCTTTATGGCGGTCGCCAACTGCGTCGCTTCACGGCTAAGTTGATTCGGTGACGCAATTTAAGAGGGATGGGTGAGTAAACATTTCTCTCTGCAGCAGCGATCTGCCGCTGCTGGGCTGCTGGGAAGGAAAGTCGATCCGATAATACGATCGCCTTAGATTCGCGAAACGTCATCGTCGAACGGTTGATGCGATTGCGAGGACGCGAATAAAAATATCACCGATTGTTATCGCTAGATTGAATGACAAAGGCGCAGAATCCGCTCTCAGATATGTGTAGTTTAAAAAAAAATAATGATTTTTCGATATGCGTTTAATATTGTAATAATACGCTTTTAATAGAGAGATAAATGTGACATTGCAATAACGCAATATGACAAAAATTTCACTTCCCTTTTTTGCGACCTGTATCAAACCTGCCATTTCTCGTGGAATTTTTATGCTGAATCCAAATCCGGTCGCAAGATTGCTCTAGCATGTCGCAATTTTGAGGAAAAGAATATAAATAGAAAGAAATTCCTAAAAGGGGATGGCAATAATTAGAGTACTGTATGAGGGTCGTTTGATAAGTTTGGTAAGAAAGCAAGTAAGAGACATTTTTTTGGAAAAAAATCTACGTTATTTCTCAACGTAGTCTCCATTGAGGTCTGTACACTTGGTCCATCGAGTTTTCAATTTTTTAATACCGTCGAAAAAAATAGGCTGTCTCAAAGCTTGCAAAATACTCGTTGACGACAACAACCTCCTGGTTCAACTGGAATTTCTGGAATTTCTTTCCGAACTGGATTTTTAAATTTGGAAACAGGAAGAATTCGCGCGGAACAAAATCCGGAGGATAGGATGTATGATGAATTAATTTGAAACCCAATTCGTGTAATTTTGCCAATTTTTTTTTTCATTATTGTAACAACAGCCAAATCACTCGCTTCAAATGACTATCGAACGTAAACAAATTTTGCCTGATATTTTTTTTGAAAGAGTACGAAAAAGGGAATTATATAAGCAACAAGTCACCAAATGGATTGTGGCGCAATTTTACGGAAATTTACCAAACTTATCAAACGACCCACGTAACTTTTAAATATAATTCATTTTAAATATAATTAAATAATATATTATAATAGGCCTATAAGATCTCAAAAGAATCATCACACTTTAATAATAGGTCTATTAATTATGTTCGCGCTTTCAATATATCTAGTACTCTAAATATTGTCCAAACATTTTTGGGGATTTCTACGCATTTTTAGGGATTTGGATTCAGCATAAATAATCTATCCAAATCGCAAAATCTCTCGTTGAACTGATCCTTGATTGGAATTTGCAACTCGGTAGGAGAAAAAAATCGGACGAAATAAAATTTTATTTCTGATAATGTAAATTCTCCGAGAGGAGAAGACTCTCTGTGTAAAGTAGCTTTATTAACTATGTAACAATCGTATTTCGCGTAGGACGAGATAGGACGAAACGCGCGTATCCGACATAAAAAATGGTATATTTTTTCTCGCGTACATGAATTTTCTCTCTCTCTCTCTCTCACTAATATCAAACTGAGATAGAACCCAATAGTGTAGGAGCATGATTTAACATCAACAATAATGTACTACTTCCAGTATCAGATATAGAATTATAAAGCTTGTAATGTCTCTCATGTAGATTTCACGAATCGCATCGCGTCCCGGATTTACATAACCCGGTATATTTCCGGATTTCCTTTTTAGATTTACGGGATCGTAAATATATACTTCTTATCAGCGCTTTTACAACGCTTACTGCCCTCTCAAGCAAAATGTACGACAAAAACGGGAGATATTCTCGCGTCTCCGGAATCGAGATCGCGATTAAGAGATGACCCATTTAATCACAGGTTGCGCAGAGATTCTGTTCAATTAACTCGCGCGCTTTATTTTATAAACGATCGGGAAGGCTTTAATACTCCGATAGCTGGAGAATAGAAAGCGTAGAATTCACAGAGGATAATTGCAGATTCCGATACGTTCGGAAACTTGGATTTTTTTTAACGAAATAAAATGCGCAAAAAAAAAAATAACGAATCGTTAGTTATTATTTTTGCCTTCCGCCCTATAAATCCAATTTCGAAACATGAATTTCAAACGTAGATATAAACTAAAGATAAAAGGCAAAAAAAGAAAACCAATGTATAAAAAAAAAAAAAATCTTTAGGAAAGTTGCCCTTTTTGGAAAATAACGTGAATAAATAAATTTTCGCGTTCGTTGCGCCCAGAATAAATTGTCACATAAAGTTGAAACGCGAATAAATATATACCATGAAAAAATAATGGAACGCGCGCGCGCGCGAAGGGCTGAGATCTCAAGGGGAACTCCATGCAGCGTAATATATCCTTTATAGGTTTTTTTTTTATTTATTTATTTATTTTATCGTGTTTTCTTACGTGCGCGGCACGGCATATTCTCGCTCCAGATCGCGTGTACACGCTTTACACGCGCGTTTAAAACGGATTATTGCAAACACCCCGTGCGTTTAACGTATGCAAACTCGGTGGCGACAAACTCGCTTAACGAGCGCGCGCGATAAATATTCGGCTGCTTTAAGCCGGCCGACCGGGCTAATGTCAAGCCGGCCAACTTTGTTGCAGCGTTTTTGCTTATCGCGCGCTCGTCGCGTCGACAAAATGGCGGGAGGAAAAAGAAAGCATATGTAGAGAGAGCGAAAGACAGAGACGGAGAGGGTGGCGAGAATTTTGCGTTTTCGGCGACTCGCAGGCAGACCCTGCAATTTTGTACATTTTCATGTACGAGTTGTCCCCAATTCGCGGAAGGAACCTTTTGATTTTAATAACAGATTTTCTCGGATCAATCTGGGGAGTCGATTTTTCTTTAGAAAGAATGTGGTCGCGAGGGGTAGTCGTCGTTTTATTCCGCCCGATTTAATTTTCAACGATGCCAATTTGGAATTTGGCATCTCTTCGAGATGAGAGGAAAGCTGGTTCAAATTCATCAAAATGTCTATCATTTTATGAATCAAAATGTAGTAAGCTAAGAGACACGTGTAATTTAAATGGCAGTAATGAAATTTTATAATAGCTCATTTTCTTCCAAAGGAGAGTTCCGAATCTTCAATCTTGCTCTTAAAAAAACGAGTTGTTTTTTTTTTATCATATCTTCGTGATCATCTGCAAATAATGTTTAAGAATTAAAATAATTGACAATTTTATCAAATGAAAAATTAACTTTGTCGAGAAAAAATCGGTCTCATTTGTAGATAACTGTCAATTTATATATTTACTTGTGACACGTTTCTAATTCTCAATTTCCATTCTGTTTGTTTTTTTGACATTGTTTTATTTTCATAGATTCGAAAATCTCGTAGATAAACATTGAAAATAGAGAGAACGAGGGATTTCGCGTCTGTTTTCTTTTTTGTTTTGTTAAGCTGTACTGTTTTTCTGAAAGTCGCATTACGCGGATCCTGCATACGAAGCTTGTCCCCGTCCCCGTAGAAAGAGATCAAACAGTCACACCCAAATATACTTTCCAATGATGAAAGGAAAGGAGATACCAGATAAAAACTAGACCGGAACTATATTTTAGGTATTTTTTGAATTGTCAGGCGAATTGATCCTGGATCTGAGAGCGAGTGCATGGAGCTCGGAGGGGGGATGCTTTCTACGTACAATTTACACGCCAATTGCAGGAGAACAAGCACGAGCGTCGGTCCCAATATCTCCGCACATTCGGGAGAAGAGAGAGATGGAGAGGTAGAGAGACGACAAGCAAGCGCTGCGCGACCAGCACAATGCTTACGTTCCGGAAGCGTGTGCGAAGCGCTTCCACGGTAATTAGTGTATTCTCTGAGTGGCCGGAGTCATTAGGCCCGCCGGCGTTGCCGAAAGCTTCACCTTGACTCGAGAAACGCGTAAAGATGAAAGAGAAAGAGAGATGGAGAGAGAAACATTCTCATCCGTATGTACTCGTCCATCTGTTTATCGCTCCGTCTACTTGTCCCCGCGATGCTGACGCTCTTACCCTCTGACGGAGTTGAATAGTTTCGAAGCTTCTTCCGACGCTTCCTCCGAAGACTCCGCGCGCGAGTTGAAGCCGAACATTTCATTGTGTCCCGACATAGAGTCGTTAGGCAAGCTTGTCTACAATGTTCAGCCTCGTCTCTACAGATTTAGCGCAAGAATATTAAATGCGAGATTATTAAACTAGAATTAATTATTTATTAATTTAGTAGAAAGATAGCTTATGCAAATATCTTGAGCCTCAATTTTAAAAATTATTTTTTAATATATGTTTACGCTTCGTTGATAAATTAAATAATTATGTTGATTATATAATTTTTATATAAATAATTATAGCATATGTTATATATACAAATTTATATTAATATTATTGACATTAATATTAATAACATCTGTTGTTTTTATAGATTTAGTAAGACTCGCGAGAATATTGAAAATATCAGTTTACGCTTTGTTGATAAATTAAATAATTATGTTGATTATATAATTTTTATATAAATAATTATAGCGTATATTATATATACAAATTTATAATAATATTATTGATATTAATATTATTAATATTAATAACATCTGTTGTTTTTATAGATTTAGTAAGACTCGCGAGAATATTGAAAATATCAGTTTACATTAATAATTCTTAATTTAGTAGAAAAATAGCTTACGTAAATATCTTTATTTTCCATTTTAAAAACTATATTTTACTATTTTATTTATATGTTAATTTTTGGATGATAAATTAAATAATTATACTGATTATATAATATTGATTATACAATCATATAATCAATACATAAATAATTATATATATATTAAACCGATACTAATAATTAACACCTGTCGTCTTTACAAATTTATTTTATTCTCGCAAGATTCGCGAGAATATCAAAAATACTGGAGATTGCATTAATTATTCTTAATTTAATAAGAAAATAGCTCACGTAAATATCTTTTTTTTTCAATTATAAATTTCTTTTTTCTCAATAATTTAAAAAATTATCTTTTGCACAAGTTTGCTCTTTGATGGCGAATTAAATAATTACGTTGATTATATAATTATATAAATTTTATATAAATAATTATAGCATATGTTATATATACAAATTTATATTAATATTATTGATATTAATATTAATAACATCTGTTGTTTTTATAGATTTAGTAAGACTCGCGAAAATATTGAAAATATCAGTTTACATTAATAATTCTTAATTTAGTAGAAAAATAGCTTACGTAAATATCTTTATTTTCCATTTTAAAAACTATATTTTACTATTTTATTTATATGTTAATTTTTGGATGATAAGTTAAATAATTATACTGATTATATAATATTGATTATACAGTCATGTAATCAATATATAAATAATCATTATATATATATTAAACCGATACTAATAATTAACACCTGTCGTCTTTACAAATTTATTTTATTCTCGGAAGATTCGCGAGAATATCAAAAATACTGGAGATTGCATTAATTATTCTTAATTTAATAAGAAAATAGCTCACGTAAATATTTTTTTTCTCAATTTAAAAAATTACCTTTTGTACAAGTTTGCTCTTTAATGACGAATTAAATAATTATATTGATTATATAATTCTATAAATATTTATTACATAAATCCTATAAATAACTATAATATATAAATTCTATAAATAATCATATATTGAAGCCGTACTAATAATTAACGTAGATCGATATTATAGAATATGGAATAAATATGAAAGAGGGAGAATCTTAAATAGCAGAATCTTTGAATAGCAAGGGTACAAAAGCCCCGCAACTGTGAGAGCACGGTTATATGTATGTATTACTTTTTCATTTTATCGCCGGGTCATAATGGAGCACAATATGCCCTCAGAACGTGAATCGTACCTAGCTCTAATTTACTCTCTCTCTCTCTCTCTCTCTTTCCTCCCCTTCCCCCTCTGACTCTCTTGCACCCTCCCGAATGTGCGAGATATTAGGAGCACGACTCGAGAGTCGTGCCACGTTCTCGTGTAGGCTATAAACTGGCTGTCCGTGCCTGTTCCCCGGCTACGAGAGGCACACAGCATACTACCTACATAGGCACCATCCCGCCGAGAAACAGAGCCGCGCGACCTGAATTTATTAGGCCGCGACGCGAAAACTTTTGGGAGCGCGGCAGAGAAAGGGATGGCAGCGAGGGGAGGGGGGGGAGGGGGACGAATAGTCCTGTCCATACATTTTTCACGCCGCGATAAATTCTTATTGTCCGAGGGCACGTAATGCCCCGTGTGTGTTACGTTGTTACATCGGGGTGATATTACCGTTGCATTATGCACAATCGTGACTTATGCGATGGTCGCGCGAATGGAAGGGAAAATGATTGAATAGCGACACGCGTCTCGGTGAATGGCTTGACAGATATCGTTTGGTTTGACAAAAATGAAAAATTGCAGCTTCGTTCATTTTCCACTTCCCGCGAGCAACCTGAAACAATAGTTGAAGCGGTAAAAAGATTTCGTTGCCATTTAATAAATCGATTAAAATATTATAAAAATGCTATAAAATTCTATAAAATCATATAAAATACTACAAAAAGCGTATACACTGAGAAAGATTGATTGTACCAACAAGACGTATATGATTGAAGGCATTTTGGTTAAATCAAATAAGAATTTCCAGTTATCATGATAAGACTCGACTTTTGAGATTAGATGAAAAAAATTTTAGACGACTTGGTGCTGGCGAGTTTTGTATTATTAACCAGAAAATTTGGTAAATTTAACAGGAAGAAATTAATCAGATTCTGGTAATTCTTACAAGAATTCTGGTTCGTCCATTTTACAACAGACATACTGGTTGAATCTACCAGAATTCTAATTAATGCCAGATTTTTTTCTCAGTGCACTGTTTATCAGTTTAATTTTTAACAAACTAAATTTAAAATAATTTACTTAATAATCTCGATTGAATTTATCCAATAATCTTGTTGGAATTCAGAATATTAAATAGACTTTTGAGATTAGATGGAAAAAATTTTAGACGACTTGGTACTGGCGAGTTTAATATTATTAACCAGAAAATTTGATAAACTTTGGTTAATAATATTAAACTCGCCAGCACCAAGAATTCTGATTCGTCCATTTTTCAATAGACATACTGATTGAACCTACCAGAATTCTAATTAATGCAACCAGATATTTTTCTCAGTGTACTGTTTATCAGTTTAATTTCTAACAAACTGAATTTAAAATGTAATTAATAATTAATAATTTATTCAATAATCTGGATTGAATTTATCCAATAATCTTATTGGATTTCAGATTATTAAACAGACTTTTGAGATAAGATAAAAAAAATTTTAGACGACTTGGTGCTGGCGAGTTTAGTATTATTAACCAGAAAATTTGGTAAATTTAACAGGAAGAAATTAATCAGATTTTGGTAATTTTTACAAGAATTCTGGTTCGTCCATTTTCCAACAGACATACTGGTTGAATCTACCAGAATTCTAATTAATGCAACCAGATTTTTTCTCAATGTACTATTTATCAGTTTAATTTCTAACAAACTGAATTTAAAATTTAATTAATTATTAATAATTTATTCAATAATCTGGATTGAATTTATCCAATAATCTTGTTGGAATTCAGAATATTAAACAGACTTTTGAGATTAGATGAAAAAAATTTTAGACGACTTGGTGCTGGCGAGTTTAGTATTATTAACTCGAAAATTTGGTAAATTTAACAGGAAGAAATTAATCAGATTCTGGTAATTCTTATAAGAATTCTGGTTCGTTCATTTTAACAGACATACCGGTTGAATCTATCAGAATTCTAATTAATGCAACCAGATTTTTTTCTCAGTGTAGAAATTGAACAAGAACCACACAGCCTTTAATACGCTCTCAGGATATTGAAGACTTGTGCTTGCAAATTTGGTTTTATTACGTAGTTTATCGTAAATTTCGATTATACGCTATTATCGATATTACATTATCCTAATAAGCGGATGTATTATCGTATTATACGGAGATGTGCAAGTGCGTGCATTGTTGAAATATCGCGAAAATATCGTTCGTAAATCGTGTGTCGCGGCGAAAAAAGAAATTAAATATTCCACGAAGGGGGAAAGAACGTTGAATCTCCATGCGAAAAAAAAAGAAACGCGAAGTTCTAAAAAAAAAAAAAAAATAAAAGAGAGCATCACCTTTGTTTTCTACGGGCAAAAATTGAGGTAGACACGTGCTAACTTGTCACGTCATGGGAAACTCATGTTTTATTCCGTTTCGTCGCGTATATCGTAGTTCAGTTTAGATTTCCCGTGTCCCCCATTCCCCTTTCCCCCCTCCCCCTCCCCCTCCCGCCCCCGCCTCCCGCCACCCTCTTCCCAAACGTGCACACGCGCTCGGGTCGCATTATTATCGCGTATTACACGAGGTTACACGAGGTCAGCGACCTGACAATATAACGAGCGTTTCTCTCTCTATTCGTTAATAAGCTTCTTTACATCATTGTTTAACTTTGGAATTCATGAGAGATGCACGGGGGCGGTCGATATAGCGTAAAGTTCGCCGTAATGTAGTTCACCAACTTTCCCGCAAGTAGATATTATATACTTTCCCATAAGAGCTCCTGGGGTATCATATTTACGACTTATAGACGTCATCAGCGGCGGGATAGTCACATTCCCAGGACGCGGCGTCTTCGTTGAATGGGCGCGGAAAATGGGAGAGAAAGCCGAGCCAATAATAAACCATCTCCCTCATCCGGAGCCGCGGAAGAGACAATTTGGAAAATTATCGAGAAATTACGCGGCATTTTGTTTTTGTTCCCGCGTGCGAAAATTATACGAGGCGAGATGTAATCATGGAGGATGCGATATGCGCTTGCAACCATCTTCGGGATCCTGATTGGTACATTTACACCTCGTGCATCAAGCGCGCTGCCGGCAGGAATTATTGAATCTAATTACAGCGGAATCTAATTACGCCTCTTTTATCGAACGTAATCGTCGATAATTAAAAAAACAATTAAAATTATTGTATAAAAATTATTATATAAAATACATAAAGGGCTTAATGAAACCGGATTATCGGATTATCGATTATGCTTCGATATATATTAATCACACGCGTTGAAGATATGTAAAACATCGGTAATTAATATCGCGAGAGCTATCGCATTTTCCCACGATTTTCTTCATGAAGAGTATGGTTCGTGGCGCAATATTTCGCGTGAAAAAAAAAGGAGGGGATGGAGGCCATTGGCGCGTGCAACAAATACGGCGAATAGTTTTTCGAATTTTTATCACGATGATGGCGCGAGCGGCAATTTCTTACATGGCCGAGCAATCTCGGGAGAATTTTTCATTATACAGAAGATTGAATCGATTTTGCAAGATAAACGATAGCGCTTTGGTATTTAAAAACTGAGTTTTTCGGTGTCTCTCGTCGCGAGAAAACGTATCAATTAAAGCTCGCGATTGGGCGACTATTCTCAATTTCTCATGTATATAAATATCTGATCTAGTGACAATCTAGAAAGCGATAAATTGGGGTTATAGTAGGGGTGAATTATAAAGAGCAGAATTGTTTAGAATCCTTCAACCATGTACATGAAAATAAAACATAATATGTACATGAAATTATATGAATTTTTAAAATACAAATGTGTTTTTGTATACACTGAGAAAAAAATCTGGTTGCATTAATTACTTTCTAAAAGTGAATCAGTGTATTATCACTGAAAAAACAGTAAATAGTCACTGATTACAGCCGTTGTAAGTACAGCACTGTAAATCAGTGATATTTTATTGGAAGAATCAGTTAATAATTTTGACTGTCAATCAGTTGATAATTTTGACTTTCAATCAATAATATTTCTCAATATCAGTAATATTCCTTTCGTTATTGTCAGAAATATTAAACTATAATTCATCTCTCTATATATTTCATATAAAATTAAAAATTTTATTTATATTTACTAAATATTTATTATATTAAAAATTTTATTTTATTTATATTGCATATTTAACTTGTTATTTTAAATAGATAACGAACGAATAATTTTTATTAAGTCGCCAGACCATTTATTTGTCCGACTTGTAAATATCGATTTAATATCTGAAGCCTCTCTATTGAGATTATATCAGAAATTAAATCGAAGTAATACTTCTAATTTTAAATGTCGCTCTTTGCAAACTTTATATAATTCTTATAATTAAAATTAAATACGAGAGAGATAGCGATCGTAACGATAAATGAACGAACTAGCGATTACTGGTTTTACAGTAAAATTTACTAATTTTATAGTGAATTTTATTTTAACTGACTATAATCAGTGAGATATAAGATAAAATAATAAAAAAATAAGCGTTTCCACTGATCAGTAAAATACTTACTGATTCTCAGTGAAATCTTATTTTACTATTTAAATTAGTAATATTTTTACTGATTCACTTTTAGAGAGTAGAATTCTGGAAGATTCAACCAGTATGTCTGTTGGAAAATGGACGAACCAGAATTCTTGTAGGAATTACCAGACGAATCTGATTAATTTCTCCCTGTTAAATTTACTAAATTTTCTGGTTAATAATACTAAACTCACTAGCACCAAGTCGTCTAAAATTTTTTCCATCTAATCTCAAGTCTTATATTCTGAATTCTTTAATATTGAATTCTTTAACATTTTTATATTCTGAAGTCTTTAATATTCTGATATTCCAACAAGATTATTGGATAAATTCAATCCAGATTATTAAGTAAATTATTTTAAATTTAGTTTGTTCAAAATTAAACTGATAAACAGTGCACTGAGAAAAAAATCTGGTTGCATTAATTAGAATTCTGGTATTAATTAGAATTCTTAGATTCAACCAGTATGTCTGTTGAAAAATGGACAAACCAGAATTCTAATAGAAATTACCAGATAAATCTGATTAATTTCTTCCTGTTAAAGTTACCAAATTTTCTAGTTAATAATACTAAACTCGCCAGCACCAAGTCGTCTAAAATTTTTTCCATCTAATCTCAAAAGTCTGTTTAATATTCTGAATTCCAACACAATTATTGCATAAATTCAATCCAGATTATTGAATAAATTATTTTAAATTTAATTTGTTAGAAATTAAACTGATAAACAATGATGCAAGAAGAGGATACTACTCAAACACACACAATCAGAGAGCTAGCGTCCTTTTTCTGGCACTATTGCTCGTAAGAAAAAAAAATATACTTTGGCTTTAATGTTAATACTAGTTCTTTATATACATTTTATGGCAAATATTGAATACGAGTTAAGTTAAGAAGCAAGCAAAGAAATTAATGTAACAAAAAATTTTATAGATTCAACCAGAAAATACTACACGGTAAAAAACATTTTGTATTTCTGTTAAAATTTTTTCGTGTAAAAATTTTTGTGTTAATTTTTAACATACTCTTATGTTAATGTAATATATTATCATTGCGTTATTTTGACATTTCTACGTTGAGTTAATATTCACCGTTTCTAAGAGTTAAAACAATACAATTAATATGTAAATGCACGAATTTTTGATAAAATATGTTATATGTTAAAATGAAAAGATAAGTTGTGTTATTTTTCTCTCTATAACAGTTTCCATATGTTAAATCGACCTACCTCTTCTGTTATTTATCATAAAAATGTAAGAATAACATTTTCTTTTAATTAAATTTAACATTATAAATATGTTAATTTAACATAAACTTTATTTCCATTAAGTTTAAGTGTTACACTTTTGTGTTCATTTTTAAACATATTACTTGTGTTATTTATTTACATACTTGCCTTCTGTTGAATTAACATTAATATTAGAGTGGATAAATTGGGACATGTGAAATACGTTAAATTTAACACAAAAGTTTTTACTGTGTAACCAAATCCTTATAGTAAAATCTATTAAACGTTCTAGTTAAAAAAATCGAGTCTTATCATGATAACTAGAAATTCTTGTTTGATTTAATCAAAACGCCTTCAGTCATATACGTCTTGTTGCTACAGTCAAATGATTTTTTCAATGTACAAATAAAAAGAAGAATGAATAAAAATGGAAAGTAGTACAAGTAGAAGTAGCAGAATTTCATGGCACGCGTTACACAAGAGAGAGATGAAAATAGATGCCAAAGAAGAGAGAGAAAAAGAATTGTATCGACCGAGTATATCGAAGTACAATAGACGCGCGATAAATGTTACTCCTTTTATTCATAAAATTCTCCACCGTGGCCCTCTTTGTTGTAAACGCTTTAACTTGGAGTACAGTCGAGCAGCACCGTAATATCTTTATTCACATTTTTCCGTGGATTTTATTCCATGAATAAAAAGTAGACGTGTGCGCGGCGTCCCAGCTTTATTCGCGTACGGGTGAAAATTCGCTTCGGGAACGCGAGAAAGCGCCGAAACTCGATGAAACGTCAGTTAGTAATGAAATTCACGCGAGCTGCACACCCTGCACATACACCGTGTGACGGACAAAAAGGTACAAGTCGATCGGTAATTGCGCCCCGTCTCCACTCGACGAGAAAGAGACAGACAGAGAGAGAGAGGGAGGATGAGAGAGAGAGAGAGGGGGGGAAGGGACAAAGCACCCGCATTTTTTGCCGCGCGTTTTCGTTCCTAGAATGAACTCCGGACAGGAAGGTGCGCACACCTGTGTATATTGATCTCGACCTCGAGATTTTCACTCGTCCAACCGGCCATTACCTATCCCACTCGCTCGCGAGTCGGCCACGATCACCCTATAAATATCCGATATATACCGCGCCGCGATGAATGAATGAATGAACGGAAACCAGTCTTGCATTCCGACGAGCTCGAGTCCGCTCTCGAGCCAAGACGAATGAAACCGGATGCTGTGTAGTATCGCCGAGTGAACGACGAGATGGGCAAACTCGTTATTTCTGGACTCGAATGCGCAGAATGTCATCCTCGGGAAATAGTCTGTTTATTGTACCGCGGTTAATCACTCCGCCAGTCATGTATCTTCTCTGTTGATGCGTTATACTTTTTTATTTTCAACTTTAAATCGCTTGATGTAAATTGATAATAGCCTCGTGAATGAATGAATCTCGATAATAAAACGGGGATAATTATTAATTACGCTATTGAATTGAAAATAACTGTAATGTAAAATTATATAGTTAATATTTAACGTTTATAACTTTGGGCGATAATTGTAGAAATGGGACACAAATTTGATTTTAAACACTGTTATGCTGAATATCGTTTCATTTTTAAGTTTCAAAGATATTAATATAGTCATGCGTCGTATCTTCTTATTTTCAACTTTGAATTACTCGCTTTAAATTAATAATAATAATAATTCACATCGATGATTCTTTCATTTCGATAATAATTGTAATATTATTATTAATTATATTACTACTAATATTATTATTGAAATGAAAATAATTGTAATATATATTTATATAGTTAATGAACGTATAGCGCTTGTAATTTAAGGCAAATGATTGTTTAGAAATGGCAAATTAAATTCAAATCAAATATCATATCGTTCGCTGAATAAAAATATTATTTCATTAATTTAATTTATTCAATATTAATTAACACGCGCCCAATTTGTGTTCAACTCTCAATTCGCCTCTCTTCCATTTTATAGTTTGATTCTATTTAAAGAACCTTCATTTTTATTATTTTTTGGTTAATAAAAAATTTCGAAAAGATATTAGGTTAGGTTAGATTAGGTTTCGAAAGGATATTAATACGTGTATATAAATAGGGTATAATACGCGATTTTGCTTCGTTACTTTAATTAAAATGGAATGTTATCTACTTATTTTGAAATCCCGTATTATATCTGAATACAACTTGGCTGAGAAATAGCCCGCATCTAAGGTACGTTCGATATCGGATGACCACTTGCCAACTCAATATCGGATATTCGAGTTCGTATCGAATACTGGGTATAGCGTTTCAATTGCTTTCGTTGGCGCAGGAAGTGAATCTTAACAGTGCGCGAAGCCCACCGGTAGAATTGATATTTTCTTCCAATCCGGAACATCTGCGCAGACATCGTATATACAAAGTGTCTCTCTGATCAACGGCACGTTACTCCAATCGATGCGACCGTCTTTATCTTATCCTTTTTCCATTCTCTCGTGGCCTCCCTTTACGCTTCTCGATGCCATCCATTGATCTAAAAATAACTATCTCGTAAAAGTAAGATGGTTAAAATACATCGTCTAAAATCTCGTCGTGGAATCAAAGCTTTTTACTTTACCTAACCTAACTTAACCTAGAGTTTAATAACACTGGTCAACAAAAAAAAATGATTTCAACTTTTTCCTCTTATAATTTTGCAGTTTTATTTAAGTGTGCTGATTTCGAGTACGACAGTAGTTTTTTTTAACAACTCTTGTTTTTTAATATTTTTACCCCCTTTAGACATCACGTGCAGTTTTTTTGAGTTTTACTCGACTCAAAATTATTATTTTTTTAACTTTCGATATGTCTTCGACTCGAAGACGTTGTTTACATAATCCAGATAGTTTGATAGCATTTAATAATAAAGGAATAGAAAAAATGTTTTTTTTTTAAATTGTAATATCTTATAAATAAAAAAAGTAAAGCTGATACAACTAGTATTTTTTTTCGTAATCAGTGCCTTAAATATAACCATATAATAAATAATACATGTTAAATGTCAGGAAAAAATTTATAATAAATTTATATAAGGAATTATACAAGGAATTATATAGCAAAAAATTTATAATAAATTTATATAATAAATAATACATGTTAAATGTCAGGAAAAAATTTGAGTGTTGACCAGTGTAATTTTCAATTTAACGACCACTATTACTTTGCTTAATAATTGTAATTTAATTTATAAAAATATTATAATCGATGCGCGATTACTTTAAATGCGTTCCGATTTTCTAGACATTTCCCAGCGATTAACGCTCCTCGATCGACGTAGAACAGGGTTTTCACGAGTAGCGAACAGTGTTTCGAGCTTCCATTCATTTTAGAAACGATGTTCGCGCGAGTGCACGCAACCCTGGCCCTGGCTGGTCCATTATCTACTTTATGTTGCGACATGTCGTGCGCAAAACCAGTCCGGCCGGTTGCCGATCCAGTTGGGCAAATATAGCCGGGGCAAAAAGACAGGGGGTGTAACACTCTTAACAGATTATAACCGCGCTGCATCCGGAATCGCGGTTGACGAGGCCAATGTAACGCGTCCAATTAGCTACAACGCGTTATTATCCGCTTGGACAATCGATAAATTTTCGCATTTTTTCCCCATTTTTCAACATTATGCGCGAACTCGTACATTTCTTTCTTTTTTTTTTTTTTTGCGCAGAAACTATTGCCAAAAGGGGTAAGAGCCAGCTAGGGAGTTGAATAACAATTTCGAGAATTTCGAGAATGAGAACGACCACCCCCCTCCCCCGTGTCTCGTTGTTATATAACATGACCTGAAATTATCTCAGCGAAGCCAAGGGATATGAACGGAGAAGATCATTTTCGATTTTCCTTTCGCGAAAGCTTCGCTTATTTGTTTTCGAAAAATTGCAAGGCCTTGTCCCGCATTATCCTTTTTATTTCATATTCCGTATTCTCTCTCCTTCCTGAGGTATCTTACAAAATTGGACGAAACTTGGAACTCGTCTATATCGCGCCGAATTTAATTAACAAGAAGATTTGGTCGATGAAAGGGTGCAACAATTTTTTCACCTGTACAAATTTAATAAATGTATTAATTTCAAATACTCTCACATGTTTTAATTTATATTATTTATATTAATTTATATTATTTATATTATTTATATTATTTATAATTCCTTTTCGAAATGAAAGTGGATATCATTTTTTGAAATCGACGATTTGAAATATTCGCAAAAATGTGGAATTTTGCGAGCGAATATTGAAGGATTGCACGTCCAGTGACATAAGAGAGACTCGTTTCCCATAAGGTTTACAACGTACACTTGAGACGTAAGATAACACGACGGCGATAGTTACGTCGGTAAATTACGCGCTATGATTCCTCGCTCATTTGCCCGACGTGTAACGGAAGAGCCCAGAGATGCTGTAATTACTTCGCGGAAATGAGATACTAATCGCGCTACCACCTGAAAATCCCCTCCTCCTCCCCCCATCACCCCGAGAGATGAAAATATTGGCGAACAGTGACAGATGCGTAACGAGGCCTTCCTTTCGATTTTTATGGGAACGAGAGGCGGAGTACTCGAGAGATTAATGAAACCCTTTACCTTTATTAAGCACCGACATAGTTAGTGAATTCTGCTTCTCTGCGCGTGAAATATAAGAAGTACGTATTTTACAAGTGCGTCAGAAATATTGCGTAGATTAAACTTGTCTCAATATTTAATTCGCTTTTGACTCTTCTCTTTACTTTTATAATCTATATAAATTATAAACTAACATGCGATAATCTATATAAATTATAAACTAACATGCTGGAAATATATATACTTAGTATTAATCACTATAACTATCTGTGCGATATTAATAAATTTAGAGATGTAAAAATTAGAGATGTAAAAAATTTAGAGATGTAAAAAATTTGTTTTTTTCTCTTATGGGAAATAAATGTTGAAAAGAGAAAACAAATTTAATTCTTTTTAAATTTATGTGTTTGATATAATATTATTTTTCACATGTTTTTTACAAATAATAAAAAAACTCCTTAAAACTTTTATGTTTTTTTATGTTTTATCTTTTTTTTCTGAAAATAATTTTAATGAATTTTAGTGTCATTTTATATATAGTTATATAATAAAAGTTTCTACATTTTTCATTTTTTTTACTAATTTTAACGAAATTTTTGAGAATTAAAATGACACCAAGCATGACATAATTCGGATTATTTTCCGATTAAAATTTTTATATAAAATTATATAATGAGTTATATAAAATTATATTTTTACAGCAAATTATATCAGACACGATATAAATTACATAATTTTTTAACTAAAAGTGAATTAAAAGTGAGAATTAAAATGACACCAAACACGACATAATTCTTTTATTATATATAGTTTTATTATATAAATAATATTACTTTTATTATATAATATAGTTATATAATAAAAGTTTCTACATTTTTCATTTTTTTGACTAATTTTAATGAGATTTTTGAGAATTAAAATGACACCAAACACGACATAATTCGGATTTTTGTTACAAAAAAATATATAATGAGATTTTTGCAGCAAATTATATCAGACACGATATGAGTCACATAATTTTATATATTATATATATAGCTCTTTTATTATATAATGACAAAAATACATTTTTACAAATTAAAAATAATATTTTTGTATTTATAATAAAGATAATTTATTCAAATTTTGCTTTTACATGTAAAATAATATAATATTTAAACCTGTCATGTAAAAAATTAAAAATAGTGAAAAATTGACTTGCAATTATCAAGTTATGAAAATATTTAATATAAGAAAAGAATACAAAATTTTGAAATAAATGAGAACTTTTTTTTCACAAAAAATGTGAAAAAAATGCTTTATGTGAAAAAAAAAATTTGTTTTCTCTTTTACATCTCTACATCCCAATCCATCGTAACTTTCAGGATGTAGCGGAAATCTCCCATATAATTGGTACTCGAAAGGATTAAGAGACTTCGAGGGTACTAAAATTTCCGGAATTTCACGCATCGTTTGAAACATCACTACGGTCCATTAATAATGGGAACGTGCGCGGGCGAGCGGGAAAATTTTGCGCCGGTCTCGAAAGTTGACTTTTGAAAAATGTCGGAGAGCTCTCGCGACGGCGACGACGGGGGCTGACAGTGCAGCCTCCGCGAGTGCGGGACTTTTACAAATTGCAGTTAAACCGACGAAAGCGCGCAGAATTCAATTTCGTCCCAAGTCACAAAGTGGGCCGCATCCTCAGGAGGACGGGAAGAGAGAGAGAGAGAGAGAGAGAGAGAGAGAGAGAGAGAGAGAGAACGATTCGGAAAGGGGCGGCTGGTGCGGCCGCTCCCACCGTAATAAAGTCTGCCTAGAATTTCATTATTTCCGGTGATGCAAATCCCATTTGTGTCAGCGCGCAAAATGCGAGGGTGTGCGAGAGGAGGGGTGGAGGGAGGAAAGGGTTACGGTCCGCGAGGGCGAAAGACAATCCGCAAGAAAGATAATTCGAATTAGTGGGAGATGTCCGAGCGGGCGTTAGTCAAAGAAATGTCAGCCGCGGCCGAATTACCATAACTTGCTGTCTCGAGCAGCGGTAGACGTGACGGGTAATGGTTTTTTTCGACAACGGAAAATAATCATTCCAAGACTTCATCGAGGGAGGACACTCGCGTCTTTTATCTTTACAGTTAAATGGAGCATCGGAAAACGGCAGGTGCGTTCTGCGGGTAAAATTTCTCTCGCATCAGATCTTTCCTCCCCCCCTCCGGTCGATTCGCGTTCAAATTACAGCCATCGACTGTTGCAGAAACCAACCGAGAAATTGGAGTTTCTATTGCCTATTAATTTAACATCGCGATGCGTTCGATTCCCGTGCAAAATTAACATACCGCATTTATCGCGTCTGTGCACTCGCATACGGTGTTATGTGGACGGAATATGTGATAACAATTTAACATGTAACGTTTGGATGGGTCGCATCAACATAGTCGATACTACGCTCTAAATGACAAAGCGACGAGAGTACGTCATTTCCCGAGTGGTCATGTCAGTCTGCCAATAAAATGCAATTGGACACATCATGATGGCAATGTTGAGAATTCGGGCGACGCTCGAATTTGCGTCAGGCAGATTTTTGTTACGGACTCTTATAGTACAGCCATTGTGCTGATCAAGTATTTATAGAGCATCTCCTTTTGTTCGATGACACCAGCATAATTAATGTAAACCGAAAAATGCTGTCAACGTTACAGTTAAATAATGTGATTAATGTTATATAATATTGTGATATAATATTAATGTTATATATTAATGTTATATAGAGTTCTTTTCATATCAATAATAAAAAAATTGATTTTGATATCGAATAGTGTAATAATAATAATAATAATAATAATAATAATAATAATAATAATAATAATAATAATAATAATAATAATAATTACGAATTATTTCTGGAATTTTTTAAATTTAATTAGGAAAAGCGTATTTTATTCTCAATATCACGATATTGATTATCATTTCAAATATTAAGGATGTTTTGTATGTACAATTCTAGCAAAAAGTAGTTGAAAATCAAAATTGACGAATATATCCATTTTGGTATGAGAAATTGTGTGGAATTTTACAATTTGATCCTACAGTGCAGAGATGTATTTTTTAATATTTATTGCGTTTTTACTGAAATATTCCGACTTTTGTTAATCGAAATGATTAATTTTGGCAGAGAATTTCGCCTTGTGACAGATACATTTCTAACTTCATTGAATTATATTTAATATCTTTTTAATCAGTTAGTACTTGTATAATATTATTTGATAATATTATTTTAAATATTTCCTCTGTTTCTAAACTTTTGCAAATTTTAAACAAATTCTGAATATTATTTCCATGTGTTTTTGACATTTGAATCGACGTGGTTATACGTTTCCCATAAGAATACAAATTAAAATCCTTATAACTTGTGAACGCTTTAGTGAATCGATTTAAAAATTGTACTGAAGATTCTAAACATATGTAAGGACATTCTGTACAATTTTCATTAAATTCTCAATATTTTGAAAATAGGTACAAAACATTCTTAAATATCGTTAAATAAAGAAGCAATAAAGGAATGAGAATGATTTATTTTAAACGGAATATAATAAAAAAAAATGGAAAAATTATACTCTCCTCAGACATCAATTTTTCTTTAAATGAAATGATCAAAATCATATCGATACATCGCTCTAAAGTAACTATATTTAAAAAATTTGGAAATATTTAAGAGGTGCGAGAACAATTTATCTAACAATCGACAAATTTGCCATGAGTTCTTTTACGATTTAATGACTTCTTACTTGTTAAGGATGTTTTGTATGTACAATCCCAAAAAGTAGCTGAAAATCAATATTGACGAATATCCACTTTTGGTGTATTTTGAGTATGAGAAATTGTGTGGAATATTATAATTTGATCTTAGCTACAGTGCAGAGATGTATTTTTTAATATTTATTGCGTTTTTACTGAAATATTCCGAATTTTGTTATCGAAATGATTAACTTTTGGCAGAGAATTTCGCCTTGTGACAGATACATGGATAACTTCATTGAATTATATTTAATATCTTTTTAATCAGTTAGTACTTGTATAATATTATTTGACCAAATATTTCCTCTGTATCTAAACTTTTGCAAATTTTAAACAAATTCTGAATATTATTTCCATGTGTTTTTGTTATTTGAATCGATGTGGTTATACATTTCCCATAAAAACACAAATTAAAATTCTTATAACCTGTGAACGCTTCAAGTGAATCGATTTTAAAATTGTATTGAAGATTCTAAACATATGTAAGGATTCTGTACAATTTTCATTAAATTCTCAATATTTTAAAAATAGGCACAAAACATCCTTAAAATACAAGATTAGTATTTATACATACGCTATAGCATTTGTTTTCAGCCGAGAACGCAACGGCGTCGTAAATCTTTCCGCAGGGAGGTTACACGTTAAAATTAATGTCGTTGACTCGAGAGAGAGAGAGAGAGAGAGAGAGAGAGAGAGAGAGAGAGAGAGAGAGAGAGAGAGAGAGAGAGAGAGAGAGAGAGAGAGCACGTGTAGCACGCATTTCTCTACTTCCACATAATACTTAGTTATCACGCAAATACCCTCGTAGCCAATCTCTCGTGGCCGTGACGTACAAACTCGTCGTATAGTATCATCCCCGAAAGAGATAGGTTGTAAACGCAGCGACATGTTTTTACATCGCCAGCAACCGATTACCCCATGTCGCTCACACGAACACACAAATACCTAACCGATAAAGCTCGTTAATCCGAGAGAGGCGTTAAAGCTTGTTCACGCGAAACGTAGCGAGGGTTCCTGCCAAACGATCGCCAACATCCGAGTTTCTGATCCGAAGCGAGGCGAGACGAGTTCCTCTATTGGCTGCGGATCCAAGCCAGCCAACCAACCTACCTACCTACTTACCTACCCTACATCCCACGTCTCGCTTACCCGAAGGACGTTCTTCATCCTGCGAAAGGATCGACGACGGCTCGCCCGCCACGAAACTTTCCCCATTTCCGAACTCGGCCCCAACCTGAGGTGAATCGATGCACGTAATTCGGGCCCCGACATAAGCATCCGCCGTCTCTTGCTACGGCCTATATAATCCCTATAACTGCTCTCCTGTTCCCGCTCATTCTTGGCCCAGTTCTCCTAAACTCGCTCGTCGTCGTCAACATCTTCTTCTTCTTCTTCTTCTTCGTATCTTCTTCCGTATATGATGATGATCCAACTTGGGCTGGCATAAACGCGCTCGCTCGTGCGTCGAAACTAACGCTCGAAACTCTCGCTCTGTCGGAATTACAAGCCGCGAGAGGAGTACAGAGTGCGCCAAACAGCTTGAACAACGATAGCGAGATGGAATCTGCCGTGCTGAATTTCGAAGCAATTTTCTTCTTCGTCAAGAATTGAAAATAGAAACGCAAGTTAGGGAATTGTTCGAGGGTGAAAATTGGGGAGGCTTTCTGGCGAATGAAAAGTTAAGGATACATGTAGGACATGACGGAAATATAACTTCTTTAAGCAAATTGTACAGTAATTTAACTTTAATGTGTAATATATAATTTATTTTTTTATTTATTTTATAATTTATTAATCTTTTATTTATTCTAATATACAGGGTTTCTTAATAAGTGTGAAAAATTTTAGGAGATGATTCTTCGTCGAAAAAAGAGGGTTTTTCATATAAACATACATCATACATCCTTCCCTGTGGAGTTACACTTCTCCAAAAATGGAGGTAAAAATTAGATTTTTTTAAATTTAGATTTATCCCAAAAATGGGGGCAAAAATTAGATTTATCTCCAAAAATGGGAGTAAAAATTAGATTTTTATTTTTTAGATTTTTTAAAATTTAGATTTATATAGATATTTTTTAAAATTAGATTTTTATTTTTTAGAGTTTTAGGTTTTTATTATAATTTTGTTTTTGTTCCAATTTTCCCACTATTTACTCTAATTTTATTTTTATTTTACAATTTAACTTCTCGTAATTCGAAACCTATGCTATTTAGCATTGTGCAGAATAGCGTATTTTTTTTTTCTTGAAAACTACTGATTTTATGAAAGAAATAAAAGAAATAAAAAAGTTTCTAAATAAATCAAATTCTTTAATGCATATTTTTAGATGAGCATATTATCGGTCCATTAAAAAGTTCTAATAAAAAATTGAATAGGGGTTGCTAGTTTCATCTCTTTATAATAATACGGTAGGCTGAAAAAAATATTAATAAATAACCTTTTTCTAATAAAAAATGTTCACCTAATTTCATTTCTTTAACTTGTTCAAATTTGAGAAAAAAATAAAAATCTAATTTGTATCTCCATTTTTGGAGGAGTATAGCTCTACAGGGAGGGATGTAGGAATATATGTTTATATGAAAAACTCTTCTTAATTTTCGACGAAGAATCATCTCGTAAAATTTTTCGCACTTATTAAGAAACACCCTGTATATGTGATACATCACATTTAAATAAATTTATAGCTATTCTCAAATGCGGCGCGTACATACATATGTCGGAAATTTGAAAAAATGTAGGAAACATTATTATGTATATTTCAATACCTTTAATTTATGTTTCCGACAGTCGTAATGAAATATATCAATTAGATACGTTATATGCGACCGTCATATTTTCCGAAAGTCGCAGAATCGTTCAACCACATTCCTCTTTCCGCGCATTAATATTTTAACGTCACTACCGTCCAACACGACGTCGCGACATTTCGAAACGGAAGGAACTCAAACTGTAACGTTCGCAGATGCAGGTGCAGCCGGGAGTCGATTAATTATCCAATTCTACGACCCTTATTCTGCAAAGGGGATCTTCCCATAGATAAATTTAAAGGACAATCGTGTATGTGTATTACATGTATATATGTGTAACAGTGTCGCGATTACGTTTTAGATATCTACGGTTGAGAGATCTAACGTTTGGCCGATTCAATGGTATCCGCTAACGAGATACTTTTTCCCCTCTTTTTTCTATTTCTCTCTTTCTTTCTTCTTTTCGATCCGTCGAGTACGAGACGGGCCGAGAAATTAGACGGGGAAATTATGTAACTTTTTCCTCGCACCCGTCGAAAAATCTTTCTTCGAACGATATTGCCTCCGGATGCACCTGTCGAGCCGTGAGCAGCTCGACAACGACTAGACGACGGACGTCGTGGCGACATGACATATTTTTCGGGAAAAATACCGTCACCATTTTCCACCAGAGATTATGAAACGCAAAAGCGTGGCTTTTGGCAGATAAACACAATTGTTTTTTTAAAGCAATTGAAAAAGATTTTCTGTTATAATTTAATTGTTGCCGAATATTCTTCATTATTTATTTGTCATTTTCAGTAATTATTCCAATCAACTGTTTAATGAAACAAAATTTTCAAATGAAATCAATGATTATTATTCTATGTAGCGTGAAAAAAATTAATGAATACGTAAATAATATTTTTTTTCTAAATTAAAAGTACGAAAAACAATGTGAAATGCCAGAAGAACTTTTTGAATAAACGAATGAAAATTTAATGCTCGTGTGTATTGAAAAGATACATTTAAATTTTAAACGTAGGAAAAATAAGGAAAAGGAGAATAAATAATGTATAATAATACTCGAGGCAAATACAGTAAAATTCATTTGCATATTATGAAGTAGCTATGACATTCACGTAAAGTAACGAAAAGTATAAAAATATGAGAAATACTTTTGACACTTGCATAGCTTTGCATTTAACAATTCCCTTGTTGCATTACAAAAATATGATGGACAATTTGTAACTAAAATCCTGGAAGTGGCTCTTTTTCTCAAACGTTCTCGATTAAAAATCCTCTCGAAACAGTTATTTCTCTCAATGAGAAACTCTGCATCCAGTTTAAATATATGTAACGTGATATAATGTTATGTGCATATTTGATATGTCCCGTTAAAAAAAAATTTGTAACGTCAATAGGAAAAGAGAGTTCGATAAAAAGCATAATTCCAATAAAAACATAATTCCAATTAAAATTTATTAAATATTAAATTTACAATTTAAATTTATAATTTAAATTTATAATCAGTGATTAAAATGTTATGTACATGTTAAATATTGCATTAATAATAGTTATCATCCATTTTTACCTATTATATAAATTAAAATTATCGATTAATAGGGGTATATAATATAATCTAGATTTCAATAATCGAATTATTAAATTTTGCTTGCTTACTCATATCGTACGAAAAAACTTTCAACATTAATGCATTAGAGAGACTAATTAAAATTGCAAAGTTGATGTTGTTCTATAATTATCGGTTGAACGCTTTATAAAATGCGGTTAAATAGCGTGCAATGTCAGATAGTCGCTTCTCGCCACTTGTTTAACGCTGTAGTTGTGATGTTAATTGCATTTTAAATATGCAGTTATCATCGTTAATTAATTTAAGAACAGAACGTGTACATTAAGAAACTGCAAAAGTAAAGCGACAATGATTAAAAAAATATCATGGATTGCATATATGAATTTCTTCAAGTAATAAATAATGTAAAAAAATCGCTGCCACTCTTTAATTGATTTCTGATAGCTATTAAATCTATTACTGCTATTTAATAAATTTGTAATAATAATTTAATCAGAAGAATAATTGCATCGTTGCCTTTAATTATTCTCTCGACTGGATTTTAACGATTTAATTTAATATTCCGTTCGATTTTTTAATCGAAATAATGACTAAAAATTGCTTCATGTCTCGATTATCTATCCTGAAGATAGAATTCAAATGATTAGTCTCTTTTCATCGGACACATCCGGTGTTCATAGCATATCTTATCGCTACGCGTTACAAGATGTTCGTCTCCTTATCGTTCCTTCTTCCTTCCTCTTCAAAATCTGTGTGAGAAGTGTATCTATTTAAATTTAAATTAGGCTAAAATACACAAACAAATCTATATTTTTACTAAATCTTATCCACTCGTCATGCGATAAAGGGCATTTCGTGTGCGTGTTACATATGTAGATCATTTTCTTCCCTGATATCTCGATAGAAAACACGAAACAATCCCACGATCCGCGCCCATGCGTGCCGATCTGTGAGAAGAATCGCAATTAAGAGCGAAATAGCCCTCTTGTCGGTCAGAATGGAGCTCGCCAGGCGAGAGGAAGCGAGCTGCGGTAAAAGACGACGGCGAAGAAGCTTTACATCCGGTCGATCGTAACCGGCAGACGTTGTTTTCGAGGCCTCGCGGAAATAAAAATCCCGAGGTATCGATTAACTCGAGTAACAATTTAATTATCCACTTTGGACGGGAGTCCCGATAAAACCGAGAAGAGTCAAACTTATGAGCGATGACGTAAAGGCAGAATATTTATTCCCTTATATACACGGGAAGCGTGCTTGAAAAGTCGCGGAAACTTTCGCGATGTACCTTTTTTCCCTCGGAAAAAGAATTTTGTTACCGCCATCTCTCTCTCTCTCTCCTTCTCCTTCGCAACTTTTTCATTCGCGACATTAAATTTCTTAAGGCAAGTAAGCCTTAAATTATGTTACACGAAATTACACTCGAGACCAACTAAGAGGAACGAAGTTGTCATCTGTTTGCGTTTCTTGAAGCTTAATTGCGACATTATATTTAATACGTCCTGGCAAATACATCATGAAGAAGATATTACATGCGGGAGAAAATAGAGTTTGCGGGAAATTCTCTCGTTGACGAGGATTATATTTTGGCGTTTCTGCTCCGATAGCCACTTTATATCTTGTATATGTAGACATCTATCATAAATCATAATTTCTCATCGGATCAGACTGCACCGCTGCTTTATAACCGCATAGAGCGAAAGCCTTCGACCGTAAAGAGTCGCACGATCTCAGTCGACCGTGACTTATAGGTGCCCTGTATAAGCTCCAAAGCAAACATCTATTCGAGGAAAATCTAATATCTAATATATACGTAGTAACACGTTTCACCTGTAACCTGTCACATATGTATCTCCTGTCAAGATAGCTTTACTGATCAAGAGGTGCATCTCAATAAATTGCTCAAATACGACTTTAACAAGGTATCTTCGTGTTACATTTTTTGCAATGCACATCTCTCTCTCTCTATTAATATATTTTTAAAATAAAATTCCATTTCGCGCCGCGATGCGTTAATTTTTATTTGACATGTGTAAATCTCTATCTCTGTAAAATTTAAGGATGTTTTGTATCTATTTTCAAAATATTGAGAATTTAATGAAAAACAAATAATTGTACAAAATCCTTACATATGTCCTTACATATGTTTAGAATCTTCAGTACAATTTTTAAATCGATTCATTAAAGCGTTCACAAGTTATAAGGATTTTAATTTGTATTCTTATGGGAAACGTATAACCATGTCGACTCAAATGACAAAAACACATGGAAATAATATTCAGAATTTGTTTAAAATTTGCAAAAGTTTAGATACAGAGGAAATATTTGGTCAAATAATATTATACAAGTACTAACTGATTAAAAAGATATTAAATATAATTCAATGAAGTTAGTCATGTATCTGTCACAAGGCGAAATTCTTTGCCAAAAGTTAATCATTTCGATTAATAAAATTCGGAATATTTCAGTAAAAACGCAATAAATATTAAAAAATACATCTCTGCACTGTAGCTAAGATCAAATTGTAAAATTCCACACAATTTCTTACTCAAAATACATCAAAAGTGGATATATTCGTCAATATTGATTTTCAGCTACTTTTTGTTGGGATTGTACATACAAAACATTCTTAAAAAATTTTAATCATCATTATCATCTTAGACAATCAAAACAACTTTAAATTATATTTAAAAGGAAATTGATAGATTAATAATAAAAATATATGCTCTGATTGAGCATCTGATTGTGAACATTATGAAGTAAATCTATCATATATTTTTCACTTTTTAATTTTCTGTTTATAACTCGGAATTAAAGGATGTCAACTCAAATTCCTTGTAAACAAAATTCCCTGAAAATTCTCTGCTTTGCCAGATATTTCTGGTCATAATTTTGGATAAAGGGACTATTTAAAAAACTTTTTTATTTTCAAAAGTAAATTTTTAAAGCAATTTTCTAAAGTACATTTTTTTTTATTCTACATGTTTCCTGTTTTTCATTCATGTGGAGGAAAAGGACAGAACCTTTTAAGTATTAAATGCTACATTTATAAATAAATGCTGAGAAAAATTGAATAACTTTAATAAAAAATAAGCATTTTTCACTTGCACATTTCCATTTTTTTCACAAAAATTTACAATAAAAAAGTATATTCAATATTTTGTTAGAATGTGCTTGAACATAAATAATATATTTTAAACTCATAATTCTTGGCTTGCCGGCTTACAATCTAAAAGCAACATTATCAAGAAATTAATTTTTCAAAATAATTCTCCGAGTTCCAATAGAATTCCACGAGAATTCCCTGATTTTTGCAATACAAAAGAAATCCCTCGAGTCTCCAGGTTTTCCATGTTTTTTCTAACTGGTTAAAAATATATTAAATATAATTTAATGAATTGAGCCATGTATCTGTCACAACGCGAAATTCTCTGCCAAAAGTTAATCATTTCGATTAACAAAATTCGGAATATTTCAGTAAAAAGGCAATAAATATTAAGAAATATATCCCTGTAGCCAGCTCAAATTATAATATTCCATACAATTTCTTAATCTCAAAATACAAAAGTGGATATATTCGTCAATATTGATTTTCAGCTACTTTTTGCTGGGATTGTACATACAAAACATCCTTAAATCTTATCGAAGATTTATAACTTATACTAGATATTTTAATATATATAGATTCATAAAACTTTTGAGCAGCTTCTTTGCGTATTTGGCGCCATTCTAGCCATTATCGCATTCATAGCTAGCACATTCATGGATCTCAATTACCACAACGAAATTACACAGTGGTGCGACTAATTACGTAAATCGACGGTCTAGGGCGAAGGCAAGGAGCCTTGCCTTCGCTTGATACGGAATAAGACACGTTTCTTTGATAATATCGAGCGACGTCGAGCGGAGGTTGCTCATTGAAATTCTGCAGAGATACGGCTCGATATACACTATCTTCTCTCCAGTTCACTGCATGTCTCGATGATAGATGGAACAAACGAGGTCGCTATTACATTTTGACGAACACATTGAGCTCGTAAAGATATTTCTAACTTTACGATAAAATTATGTATCTTTAACTAGAATTCTATTATTAAAATTCACGCAAAAACCATCTCCGTCGGCAGAATATTTTTCATGTACAGAGTGTCCCAGGATTATCACATCATCTGTCAGATTCTTGAGTTTATTTAGAGACGACTTTTCCTCAGCGAAAATGTCGAAGGTTATCATCATTTTTTGCAAGTTTTCAATTTTTGCCATCATATATCTTAATAAGCTTCAAGATAAAATTCTATTAAATTAAACTCTGGCTGAAATTAACTAAAGAATATAATTTTGGTAATCTTTTAGCCCTACAAAGTTTATCTTGAATCGCTTGTAACTCGGAAGTTATTGATGAGCCTCGACATTTTCGTTGAGAAAAAGTCGCCAAATGATCTCAAGTATCTGCCATTAACAAGTCGTGCGGTGACATCCTGTATAATAATCACACCTGCTAATATCATAAAATTAAAATCTCATAAAGAGGCACATATTTCATAATAAAGTTTGTCAGAAATGATATTTTTAATCAAACGATTTTAAACTATTTTTAATTATCTATAAAAAAGGATGTTACAATGACGCATAAACTATAGAATCTATGAAAGAAACATCATTTTAAATACTCGATTTTAATCATGCGTTCATTATATTGAACGGTGCTGAACGATTATAAAGTAACGAGAGAAAACACCTGCAAGGTTTATTTCGAAAACAATTATAGCCGATACGTCGATATTAATATACAGACCGAATAGGAACGTGATGATGGTGAATTATATCGCATATCAGTCAATCATTGTATCGGCTACCCTATCTTGCATTGTTTTCTCCGCGCCTTTCAATGTGTTTCTCACTAAATTAAAATAATAAATTAAAATAATATAAAATTAACTCACTAAATTAAAATAATATAAAATATACAGAGACATGATTATTCATGGCATTTGTCTATTTTATGACTAAATTAAAAAAACGGCAAACTGAAAGTAATCTTATACTTAAGTTTCAGTTATATTATTTTATTATATTTTATTATTTATTATATTGTTATTTATTATTATTATTATTATATTATTTATTTTTTATTATATATATTATTGATTCCATTATTAATTCTGACGATTCTGATTTATAGTTTTCTATTCTTAGAGACCGCATAGAAAATAATTATCAAAGTAATTACCAAAATAATTCTGAGGAAGCAAGTGACAGAGAGGTAAAATGATCATAATGCAATTATGGCTAAATATTATAGATAATTATGGCGCATGAGCCGTACTCGAAAAAAGATAATGGAGATATTTTCTGAGATACCAGTACCCTACCATGTACCGAGAGATATCCGGTCGCCCTTTTTACCCTTATATCGGCGCAATCTGGCTGGAAACTCCAGCGCGAATTCCCGGCATAATGTAAGCGCTCGTTATGGTCTTTTTCGCTGCGAATTACCGCGGCTTATTCAACGAATATTCTCTCGAGCCGTTTCGTACTTTAATTCGAGATCAGAGCCTTGACGCGCTCCCAATAATTTTCCACGAGCTTACCTCGCACCTTTCCATGAGTCTCCTCGTCCGGAAAAAAAAGTCCATACACTACGCGACGAAGTGGACGGAGGTGGACGGGGGGGTGGCGTCGTCTTTAAGGAGGCTCATACGCTTTCCCTCGAACGAGAAGAGTCGATACTCAACCGGCTGCTTTTGTGTCACGTAAACGAACGTCCTCATTTCGCGTGCGATGCGCCTCGACCGAACTGAATGAAATCGCCGACGAGGGGGGGAAATCGGTACGAAAGGACGAGCTCTTTCATTCCTCTTGTTCGCGAGAGGAGAGCGGAACCTTTCTTGCAATTCAGATAAAGGTGAATTTACGTTCGAACAAAAGGAAGAATCACCCCGGATCGAAATTATTTAAACCGAGTTCGTTCGAACGAACGTTTTTTGCGTGGACTTCGTTCTCGAAATGCGCGGCAATCTTGTGCATCCGATTTTTTCGTGATTTTTTCTCTTGATTCTCGTCTCTCTTGAAGTATACGAAACGTCTTTCGTATACTTCAATATGATTTTTCTTGTATTTTTGATGCAGTAGGGGAACGTAGCGCGCCGATTGGTATTCTTTAATCTTTTGTAACGCCGAAACTATATCTTTCTCAACATTTTGGTATTAGAATTTTCGTCTCCAAATGATCTTAGGAATCTACCATTAACGGCTGATTTATTTAATCTGGGACACCTTGTATATCGATTCACATTTTGCACGGGAAAATTTATGCACATTTCTGGGAGATTTTTGACATTATCAAAATTATATAATCTTTGGTTTAAAACGGACAAATGGAAGAATCATTCCGGATCGAAATTATTTAAACCGAGTTCGTTCGAATCGAACGAACGTTTTTGCGTGGACTTTGTCCTCGAAATACGCGACAATCTTGTGCATCGCTGTTCGATTTTTTCGTGATCTCTTGATTCTCGTCTCTCTTGGTGACCAAACGTTTTTTGTATACTTCAATATGATTTTTTTTGTATTTTTGAGTAGGAGAACGTAGCGCGCCGATTGGTAATTTTTAATCTTTTGTAGCGCCGAAATTACATCTTTCTCAACATTTTGGTATTAGAATTTTCATCTCCAAATGATCTCAGAAATCTACCATTAACGGCTGCTTCATTAAATCTGAGACACTTTGTATATCGATTCACATTTTGCACAGGAAAATTTATGCACATCTCTGGGAGATTTTTGACAATATGAAAATTATATAATCTTTGGTTTAAAATCATTTTTAAGAGAAAATGTGCCGATTTCTTCCACCGCAACTGGTCAGCTGTTCGCTGAATCGTTCATTCAGCGAATTCATCTTTTTTGGCTTAGACGACAAATCGTCGAAAGCGTAAATTCGCCTTAAGACTGAGACTTGAATGCGGACACAAAAGCTAGGAAGAAACGGCGCGGATTGAATTAGATGTCGTCGTAATGCTGGAAATTGCATTTTCGAGCGCGAGGGAGACACGGAGAATCGTCTTTTCCCCTCAGAATAGGAGAGGAAGAAGAGGAAGGGGGTGGAAAGAGATTCTGCATCCTTCCCTCATTTATGCTGCCTTTTCATTGCAAATATACAGAGAACTCGTCCCGATCGGGACGCGGAAGGCGAGAAATGCGGGATTTGTTTTGATGCCCGCGAATTTTACGACGTTAACTGTTTGACTGGCGAAATATGGGCGATAGGAACAACGGAGGGTGTCTCGAGGTGGGCGACTATCTTGAGGGCGAATGCTTCCCTTTAACAGGAAAACACACTTATGTTTCTTATACATTTCGAATACTCGGAACGAAGCAATCCAAGTTCAATCAAATACTCGGATATACGTCTTGCGATTTTTTTTCCTCTTTCGTCTGCGCCAGAAGCACATTTCCTCGCAACGAAAATTAATAAATAGGAACGGATAAGATCGAGCGATGAATAGAGGCTTGAGAAATACGTTCTACCTTCCCTCTAAAAATCAGATGGAGGGAGAAGCGAAGGTGATTTTATCGAAAATTCCGTGAGCCGGATCCGCACTTGAAATTCTAATGGCGGGAAGGAAGCGAGATCTACATAGAATTGCCCGTAATACGGTGGAAAGGTAAATATGTACGGTTCTCGCGCGGACGGAAAAGCCACCGGCAACCGACGTGTTCCAGGGGAGGATAAAAAGACGCGCGCTCGCTCAATAATTGATCGGCGCGACGAGGCGATTAATCGCGGAATTTATGCGGACGTCGATGACCCGTTATGTACCTCGCCACGTACCGGGCGGTACCTTCGTACCGGTTGAAATAAGAATGAGAGACGCGATTTAATCCGAGCCCTGTGCTGAAATAAACAGACCGGAGGAAGAGTCTGAACTATGTAATATATACAGGGGATGTTCCGAATTCCGTCGCTGCGCTTCCTTCCGCTCGTGGATTCCTCCCAGCAATTTGGAGTCGATTCTTTCCCTTCGCCAAAGTCTCCCTCGTCCTCCGTGCTTTTCTTCGGGAAACTTTCCCGTCTCATTTTATGTAGGTAAATATTTTTGTAATATCGAATTAAAATTTTCAACCGTCGAAATAACATCCGCCCTCGATTCCTCTAACCTTTTATTATCAATATGTGCGCGCCCGGAAATTATAATTTCTGCAAATCGTCAATTTTCCGATCGCTTAAGGACGTTCATGCGGTAATCGTGAGTCAAATAAGGACTTTCATTTACAAATTTTATTTACAGTTTGTTAATTGTTTAAAAATATTTCAATAATTCTAAAATAATTTATTAAGCTTTTTTGACTTATTAAAATTATTTATTGATTAATTATCGCAAAAAAACTAAAATAATTAATTTGACATTATTTTGACTCCAATTTTATTTTAAAATAAATTTGACAACACCGCAACTTTTAATTCTAAATATTATTATTATTCTTATATGTATATATGTATACATTTGTTTTGACACAGTGTCATGAATAATAATAAAAGTAATTATTACAACGTTAGAAATAATCATGGAATTTTAAAGGGAAAATTTGTTTTTCAAAAACGAAAATTGTGGCGAGATAATCAGTTACAAAAATGTTAAAAAAATAAATGTTAAAAAATAAAAACTTGTGATTTATCAGTTTCATCATCGGTACCTAACCTTTCTAACCTGTCAGGTAGACGAGTAGTACAGCTTATAATTGTTAATAAATAATTCAAACGTACGATAACATCTTTTTTTATGATAATAATATTATGTATATGATTTAAAGGATATTTCAAAACATTATTTGTCATCGTATCTATTCTAATAATATTTTTTTCATAAATTTGAAACATAAAAAGTTATGGTTTTTCATAACAGCCTATGTTAAAAATATATATATGAAAAAAAATATATATATGAAAAAAAGATTTTTCATCGTTAATAACTTTTTTTAATCACCGATAACATACCACGAATTTTGTAAGAGCGATCACAATGTTATTATTTTTGCTAAATAAGATTTAGCTCAAAGATTTGAATTTTTATCTAATAATAAGCTTAACGCCCAAAACGTCTTTAAAACGCGGAATTTATTTTTACTTGAGACAAAAATTTACTGAAAATGTACAGGACCAGCTGCAATGCGTAAAGTTGCGTTACGCGTTGCAAGTTGTACGGGAAAAAAGTGGCGAAGCCAATACTCGCGTATTTCATACGGCGGATTTGCGCCCTTTCTTTCGTTTTCTCTTTTTTGTATCCTTTTTTTTTAGAATCGCGAGGTGTTTATTTCTCTCTAGGCCGATTATGCGCGTTTTCCGCTCTGCATCAATTAAGAATCCGCTGAAAGCTTTCGCGCGTTAAGGTAAATTTTACTTAAGCAATCAGCCGACTCTTGTTGCGTACACACCTCGGCTAGGTTTACTCTGCGCATTTGTAGAGGTATGTTTATTACACTGGTAATTATATGTCGCCCTTAAGCCGACATACATACGTTCGGCGCGATATAAAATATATATAATGACAGTTTAAGTCTTATCATAATGAATACGTTTAAAAAGAATTCATTTATTATTTACAGTTGACTTTTGTGTCATAAGAAAAATTCAAGAATCAAGGAGATTAAAAGATGTTTGAAAACAAAATCTTGCAGGTTGGGAAAATGAGCTGTGCACACATTTTTAACCTTTCACTAAAAAAAATACATCTCATATGCTACGTTCTTTCTTTTTTCTTTTTTTTTTTGAGAAAATTTTTAGGTTTTTCTCATCTTTTTCTCATCTAATTTTGTTGCACATATTTCTTTGTTAATAAAAAATTGCAGAGTCGATCAGTAAGAGATATTGATTGGAGTGGGGAGTTTAATTAAAGATTTATTGAAAAATGATTTTAGATTAATATTTTTTTTATTCATAGAATTGTGATGGAGTGGAAGGGCATAGTACGGAAGAAATGGGGGGAGGATTGGTTTAATTATTAGATAGATATATTATTGGGAATTGTAGTAGAAAATGAGTGGAGTGAAGGAAGATTATAATTATTAGTAGTTTATAATAATTATAATAGTTAGGTAATTTTTCGCAGAGAGATAGATTTTGATGAACAGATTTTGATAATAATAAATAGAGAAAAAAGGAGATAAAATATAGAGAGTCTAGTGAGATTGGATAAAGGATATTCATATAAATTAAGAATATTATTAAATGTAAATTTGTTAATGTGAAAGATAGGGTAATTTTCGTGGAATTTGTATTTATAAATGAGTAGATTTATTTGATTAAATTTTATGAGATGGGTAAGGGTGAAAAGACTGGCCAATAAACAAAAAAAATTTTTTAAACTTTTTTTTTAATCTTTCATTAATAATAGCAAAATTTTTTTGCTATTATTAATAACAAGTTATTTATTTTTTAATCGAAAATATACGTTTTATTATTAACTAATAAGAGTCATAGACAGCTTTTAATTTCAATTCAGTTTTTCATAAAACATTTATTCCGCAAGTGGAGATAAAGCTGACTTTTTTTCCCTTATCCCACCTCTTTGTCTCAATGAAACTTTTATTCAGGTAATGTCGGGGAGCTCATACGAACTCAATTATAAAAACTTTATTTTCATATTTTTCGTTATTATTCGTGTGTTTTCGAACTCTTCGACCGCGAACGGCCGGTCGGCGTCGCGTCGTTTTAATTCGTTCTCCACAATCGCGGCCAATCATTGAATCCCTTCGGACCGAAATCCGAATGTCGGCCGTCGGTCGGTCCGTGCTACAAAATTAAGCGACGCCCGTCGAAACGCGTTTAGATCCCACGGTTCGCCTACATTTTATTTGACGTTCATGGGCGGCGGTATTGCGTAAATTCGTGGACGGGCCGGACCCAATTTACACGATTCACTCTGAACGATCATCGCGAATGAATCATTCCAAGTGCGTGTGCGTGCTGGGTGAAACGTGAATGTTCGCTTAGGCGCGTCATCGCAAATCCACCATCAAATGCGACGCGTTTCGTGGAAATTAATGGCCTTTTGAAAAATATAAACACGAGAGACACATAGGGATTTGTTCGCATTCGGGAGCCCGCGCCATTGATTATATAACGCTGGCTTTTGTAATGGCATAACTAAATCGCTCGTTTCGACAAGGACATTGTTTCGAAGCAATTTCGTCAATTTGATAGCAACCACGAAAGTAGCATCTGCGGGGAAATAAACTTTTGCAGAATTTTAATAAATTAACGTATTCAGTCTCTATAAGAAGTATAAGTACAAGTTTTCCACCAATATTTTTAATATCGCAATATTTTTTTTATTTCGGGAGAGCGAAATTTAAATGTAATTTATATTGTTGCCATTTTTCAAGATACCACGATATTAAAATATACAGAGTGTCCCAAAAGTCCCGGACCGGTCGAATATTTCATAAACTATGCACTTTAGAAAGAAATGTTTTAGACAAAAGTTGTATGGCTTAGAGGGGGCCATCAGATAGTGGCAATGATTTGACATGGGAGAGTCATTTGAAAGTCACGTGAAGATCACCGTCAATTTCTTAAATGGACTCCTTATTTTTTATTAAATATTCTGGTTGCTCACGTCGAGAGCTTTCCAAAATACTATAATTAAGTTTTCAGTAAGTACTTTCCGAATTATGAGGCTTGAAATCATTTCTTAATTTTACATAAACCATAAAATATCTTGTAAAATATTCATTTTTCGATTATCTTACTTTAATACTTTTATGTACAAAATAATGAGAGGAATCAATTGGTGTAAAGAAAAATCATAGTTGTTTTTAAGAAGAAAATATATAATTTGCAATTAACAATTACATTTTTTTTTTAAAAACAACTATGTGTTTTCTTTACACCTATTGATTCCTTTCATTATTTTGTACATAAAATTATTAAGGTAAGATAATTGAAAAATGAATATTTTACTAGATATTTTATGGTTTATGTAAAATTAAAAAATGATTTCAAGCCTCATAACTCGAAAAGTACTCAATGAAAAAATACTTTATTATAGTGTTTTGGAAAGCTCTCGAGATAAGCTACACGAATATGTAATAAAAAATAGGGAGTTCCATTTAAGAAATTGACGGTGATCTTCACGTGACTTTCAAACGACTCTCCCATGTCAAATCATTGTTATTATCTGATGGTCCCCTTCAAGCCATACAACTTTTGTCTGAAACATTTTTTTCTAAAGTGCATAGTTTATGAAATATTCGAACGGTCCGCGACTTTTGGGACACTCTGTATATTGTCGAAGGAGAAGCTCTCCAAAATCAATATTGTACTTTATAATAAAACTGTTCAAGGGAAGTTAATATTTTTACGCTCGAAAAAATGCAACTCGCAACAATAATTCATAATCTGTGCCAAAACTAACATAGATTCATGATAGTACCTACGTATCGATGCGATGATGAATGATAGACACATGTCCTTTTCAGACAAAACACGAGTACGATAAAGAGAGACAGAGAGAAAGAGAGAGAGAGAGAGAGAGAGAAAGAGAGGGAGAGAGAGAAAGAGTTGAGGTATTGAAAAGCATTGTTGATTCAATTTGGCTAAAAAAACGAGAGCTATGCCGTTTCCGATATAAACGATTCAATTGTAAATCACTTCACATAGCCTATATCAAGGCTTTTCATTTCTGCTGCAATATGTGTATGTGTGTCGATTTTTCGTGATAAGCCGCCAGGTGGAAAATGTTTGTCCGGAGAAGAACAGAGACAGATTTTTGTGTATTAAAAACTGATGTATCAATTTTTTCGACGTAAAAATTCCATGGAACTTATGTAACATATTATATTTAGCGAATTGAGGCGCGATTGTCAGTCGACGAAAGGGGTGGTTCGTCGCGTGAATTCGTCGCTATTATTGTACGCGATTGAAAACAGGATAAAGGTCCCCTTGCAATGCGTAACCCGTCCCGTGCGTACAATACCGCGTTGCGGCGCGAACGCGGAACACCACACACGCGTTACAGGAATTATCGATCATATCGCAGCCAAACCGTCCGATTACGTTGATTCTTCCAGCGACGGTATCGGTAAGCTTAGTGGCTTACCTGACCGCTAACATTATCAGCATAATTGTTCTCTCTCCCTTTCTCCCTCGTTCTCTTTCTCCCTGTCTCCCTGAGTTCTTGGCGAAGTCTAATCGATCCGGCCTCAGCATAAAGGAGCATCGCTTGCGCTGCTCAATAAGACGGAGGAGTAAAGGAATGGGGAAGGGGGTTGCAATTAGAACTTCATTCGCTTGATAAAAATAAGAAATTACTCCAATCTGGCGATTACTTCACCGGTTCACCGGCAACTGAACGTGTAACTGATATGTATGGAATATCTTCTTCTCGTCTCCGATGTATAATAATCACAGCGGTACGGACTAAAAAGTGGTAGAGTTTAATAACACGATTAAAGTTAATTAAGCGAGACGATGAGACGCAACGGCAAGCAAATTACGAGCGAATGACGGAATCGGAAGTGAATGTGCCGTCACGCGATAAATGCTGGATAACCGAGTGGCTATTAGTACGCCACGCAGGTATCGATCCCGAAGTTACGAGTCTCTAACTGAAAGCTCTTGCCTCTACGCTTATGTATTTTACCATTAATTGGCTGTTGACCTTTTTTTTTTCCTCTTAAACGAATGATAGTTTTTTAGAAATCGGAAAAAACGTCTTTATTACTGTATCTTTTTACTTCGTTTAAAAGTTACTACGTCAGATTCTCGATTAAGCATTTTATATTAGCATTATCTTATATTTAAATTCCGAAGGGTAAGCGCTCATGTAAATTAGTACTCCTTGTTTCAGATATATGAGAGTATTCCATTTCTATTTTTGTACATTTTCAAATATAGAGAAATAATCTTTTTTGTTTGCTTTTATGATTATGCATTTTACTTGTGCATTAATTGACTTTCTTACTTTTTTTTTAAACGAATATAATACTCTCAGAAATGTAGAAACGCGTCTTTATAACTATATCTTCTTATTCATTTAATGTCAGATACTTAACGATTAATTAGTATTTCGTTATATTTCAATTCCAAAGCCTAATATAAATTAGTATTCTTTGTGTCAGATATACGAGTCTCGTATAAGAGTCTCTTATTTTTCTTTTTTATATTTACATTTTTAAATAGAGAAATAATCTTTTTTGTTCCCTTTTATGATTATGCATTTTACTTGTGCATTAATTGACTTTCTTACTTTTTTTTTAAACGAATATAATACTCTCAGAAATGTAGAAACGCGTCTTTATAACTATATCTTCTTATTCATTTAATGTCAGATTCTTAACGATTAATTAGTATTTTGTTATATTTCAATTCCAAAGCCTAATATAAATTAGTATTCTTTGTTTCAGATATACGAGTCTCGTATAAGAGTCTCTTATTTTTCTTTTTTATATTTACATTTTTAAATAGAGAAATAATCTTTTTTGTTCCCTTTTATGATTATGCATTTTACTTGTGCATTAATTGACTTTCTTACTTTTTTTTTAAACGAATATAATACTCTCAGAAATGTAGAAACGCGTCTTTATAACTATATCTTCTTATTCATTTAATGTCAGATACTTAACGATTAATTAGTATTTCGTTATATTTCAATTCCAAAGCCTAATATAAATTAGTATTCTTTGTTTCAGATATATAAGAGTCTCTTATTTTTCTTTTTTATATTTACATTTTTAAATAGAGAAATAATCTTTTTTGTTCCCTTTTATGATTATGCATTTTACTTGTGCATTAATTGACTTTTTTACTTTTTTTTAAATGTATATAATACTCTCAGAAATGTAGAAACGCGTCTTTATAACTATATCTTCTTATTCATTTAATGTTAGATTCTTAACGATTAATTAGTATTTTGTTATATTTCAATTCCAAACCCTAATATAAATTAGTATTCTTTGTTTCAGATATATAAGAGTCTCTTATTTTTCTTTTTTTATAATTACATTTTTAAATATAGAGAAATAATCTTTTTTGTTCCCTTTTATGATTATGCATTTTACTTGTGCATTAATTGACTTTTTTATTTTTTTTTTTAACGAATATAATATTCCCAGAAATGTAGAAACGCGTCTTTATAACTATATCTTTTTATTCATTTAATTTCAGTTTCTTAATTAAATATATTAGTATTTTATTATATTTTAATTCCAAAGGCTAAGCGCTAATATAATTTAATACTCTTTGTTTCAGATTTATGAGTCCTCCTTTCTATTTTTATACATTTTTAAATAATCTTTTTGCTTGCTTTTACGCTCATGTATTTTATGCATTAATTGGCTTTACACTTTTTTCTTTCTTTTAAATGAATATGATAATCTTAGAAATCTCGAAATGCATCTTCATAACTATAACTTTTTATTTACTTAATATCAGATTAAATATTAATATTTTGTTATATTTTAATTCCAAAGGTAACGTAAATTAGTTTTCTCTATTTCAGATATGAGAGCCTTCCAATTTTTGCTTTTTTATACATTTTCTAAGTATAGAGAAATTTTTTGCTCGCTAATGCAGCTTCTCTATAAAAGTATGCGATAAATTTGCTTGTAGAACGTTAATGAAACTCTTAACTATTCGTCTGAATGTGCGGAATCGATTATCGACGTGGATATAGCAGATAACCGGTAAATTTCACGCGGACAATTTCCGCGATGTAATAAAATCTAATTTTATAGTCTACGGCGCATCTCATCCCCTATTTTACCTCATCTTTTATCGAAGCGGTGAAACGCTCATCGTAACACGCGGAAACACACTCGAGCTTATCGTCCCTCCGGGGGACGCGCTTCCGAACCGAAATCATCTTTATCTTTCTGTTACAGGCGACGGCGGACAATATTTCCGGATTAGGCCGAGCAACAGTTCCGTGTTGGAAGGCGGCGAGGTGATAATTCCTTGCGAGGTGGGGAACCGAGTCGGTATCGTCCAATGGGTCAAAGACGGATTTGCCTATGTCATACAGCAGAGTGAGTTCGATAACTTGAAGTATAACTTATTTCTCTTTTCCTGCGAGCGATTTTCTGGAACCATCAGGTTCACGCATTCAGAAAAATTTCTAATAAACGAGAAAAAGAATGAAAAATCACGAATTAACGATCTCAATTTACGCGTGTGTCGCAAACTGCATTTACAAATTGCTATTCCAAATATTTTTAAATTTATTATAATAAATTTATTTTTAAATTTATTATATGAATTTAAAATTTATTTTTAAATTTATTATATGAATTTAAAATTTATTTTTAAATTTATTATATGCACTGAGAAAAATCGTTTGATTGTACCAACAAGACGTACATGCCAAAGGCATTTTGGTTGAACCAAGCAGAATTTCTAGTTATCACGATATACTTGATTTTTTGTAATTAGAACGTTTAATAAACTTTACTATGAGGATTTGATTAATATTTGGTTAATATTTTTCTAGCTGGATTTATAAATCTTGTTATATTAAACATGAACACAGTGATGCATTTTTTTTGCAAATTTAGTATTACTATCAAGAAAATTTGGTAAATTTAACAGGAAGAAATTAATCTCACTCATCTGGTAAATTCCTAAAGGAATTCTGATTCGTCCATTTTCAACAAACATATTGGTTAATGAATCTAGATTCTTTTAAGTAATGCAACCAGATTTTTTCTCAGTGCGTCGATACTTTTCATGAGGAGATATTTTTCCGATGAAAATACCGACCAACGTTATTTATCGTTGGCGATAATTGTTAATTATGAGATATCGAGAGAATGAGAATTAAATTTCAATATTGTTAATAACTGATAAAAATTTCATCCTTCATTTCGTTATTATTTTTTTTAACTCGTTCTTAATTTGAATTTAATTTCGAATAATATATTAAATATTTCGAAAAATATTAAACACACGGTAAAAATTATTACTATCCAATTCTATTCAATTATATTATAATTATAATATAATTATATTTGAAGAGTAACCTAGCTTTTGCAGAATTTTTTGAGAATTTTGCTGCAGCATAGGCATGAATTTTGCAATTGCAACATGTGTAGCGCATAATTTTAATTTAAAGTAACATTTATTAAGGTATTTTATGAAAATGAAAATTATCTATATAACTCCCCATGCCATATCTACATCTGGGCCGCAATAATAAATCCACTTGAAAAGAAAATAGCTCGGAAAGCGCTGTATTTGATATAAATATGTATAACAAAGGTTAAATACGTAATTGTTATCGCGAGGGCGCAAACCGTGTACGTTAAATTTGGTAAAGACAGGTTGTTTTGTACTTGCACAATTAACGCTTCGGGAAAACCGCTCTAAATCCACCAATTAAAACCACGCACAACAAAAGCAGCTCATGTATTTTCAATGGGAAATTGTGTTTTCGTATTACCAGGGATTGGTTTACACAGGAATTTTCGGAAATACATTAACGCGTTAATAAAGAACCGCCCGTGTTATTCTGTTGTTTCCTGATTCATGGATTTACATTATAAGCCGTACAACGTTACAATAACACGTACAGTGCGTACACAAATGCAAAAACCTACATTATTATAGTCTTGAGCGTATTGAATTTTAAGCCCGATCTTTTCGAATTGAAATTCTGAACATTATTTCCTGTCCAAAAAGAAAATTTTTCTAGAATCTAATAAAGCTTTAAAACACAATCTTCTCCGACCCAAAAATTTCTAACAGAGATAAAATCGTTTTACTAAAATTTTCTTCTTAGAAAGTAATATCTTACTTGACAACTTTTCGATTTACAAGAGATCAAACATTTAACAAATGCAATTACAAAATATATTAATAACTTTCGAAATTTAAATAACATTTGCGTCAAAAAAGGTTTGACAAGTTTGACAATAAAGACTGACAAATCATGAAAGTTTCATTCTTATAAATATATTTGTAACTTTTACGATCTTAGCAGCGGGGTGGATTTATCATTTAAGCCTAGCTGTAAAAATATGTATCTACAACAGCGAATGGACTATCGACGCCGAACAGTTAATTACCCGGCGGTCTCATCGACTTCCGGCTATCATAATGGCATCGTTTAATCGAGATACTCGCGTACCGGTCGAATAAGCGCGTATAATAAACAGAGATAAAATTAGACCCGAGATTAGACCTGATTAGTAAACCTGATGCGCGTATCCGTTTGTAAATCACAATTCGCTCCTTCGCCGCAGGACATTGACCAGATATGGATACTCAACAGTCAACAGTCGTTGCATTATCATCCGATTATAACAACCGAAGCGTTAATGATTCCCATTAATTGTTGCAGACGGCGAAGTCGTGGGCCATCCTAGGCTGAAGCTGATCGGTGATCAGGCCGCCGGTATTTACAACTTGAAGATCACCGATGCATCCCTGACCGATGATGGCGAGTACGAGTGTCAGGTCGGACGATACCTGAGGATCAAACAGATTCGCGCCAGCGCTCATTTGATTGTCACCTGTGAGTAGAAATATTGTGATGCATGGATAGCAAAAGTTTAATTGGAGTCTCTGTCCAAGTTCATCGAACGAAGGAAGAAGGGACTTTTCATTTCGTTTTCTAATCATTTTACTTAAGGGGATCGCTCAACCTATCTGTTTTATCGACAAAACACTGTAATTTTTGGGCAGGTGCCATTTTTTATTGCCTGCATAGAATTACAAGTCTTTTTCTACGGTTGAAATATAAATGCAAACGGACACGGTGAAATCGATTATATACCGAGAAAGAAAAAAAGTAAAATTATATATTTATTTATCGATTTTTTAGATCAACATGGCGTTTAAAGCTATCACCTCATAAAAATATTAGCCTTGTATCAATGTTTTGTAGCTTTTATGCATAAAACAATAGCATACCCAATAGCGGAGCTGCACAATAAAAACTTGGAAACTGTGAAAATTGAGTTTAGTAGTCTAATTAATAAATGGCACCTGCCCAAAAATTTTGGTCCGTATGTACCTGAAATGTCGGTAAAAGTAGAATAGTGCATCTTCTTTATAAATAACGATAGAGAGAGATACGGAATGAGGATTTGGATGAAAGCGTTGTATTGTATAAGAGTTTGCCGTTCAATAAGGGATCCCTTTAGTGATTCCTCTTTTTTTAATACAACCAGCTATTTATAAATGTCCTAGTCCATGTTTTTTTTTTGTTTTTACTTCGAGAACTTGGACGGAGGTCTAGTTGAACCCTTTCGCTGACGAGAATTTGAATAAGCGAGTTATTCGAATTGCCTTGTCACTTTACAGAACGAGAATAATTTTCCCAAATGTAACGTGTGCGTGTTGACTTTTCGAGAGATTCGAGCGGAATCTCAAGAAAGATGTCGTAAAACGAGCGCTGCACGTTAATTAAAATTTCCTTAGCGTAACGACGTTCCTTCGACGATCCGGGCAAACTTGAGGCAGCCACCGACGGGACAAACACGCAAAAATACTCGCTCCTTGCTTGGGAATAATCGTTTTGTACCGTTTCGACGCGACGGGCGTAAGCCCGTTAGTTAAAATGCAAAGCTTGCCGTAACACGAATTACAAACTCGCGATCTCGAAACCGCGCTTAAAGTTAATTTACGCGGTCGTACGAGCGCGTTACGTTTGTGTGTCGCCACGAAAGAGCGACTTTCGGGTTTCGGGAGCAGTTTATACACCCCCAGGCCGCCGACGACGACGTTTGTTGGTCCGGGCGCGTTTGGTCGCGCCATCGACGATCTCTCTCCTTTCCTCCCCTTCTCTCTCTCTCTCTCTCTTTCTCACCCATCCGTAAATTATGCAAAAGTTATTAAGCGCGACAATATGCATTCGCCGGCCAGGCTGTCGCAAACTAGTTCGCCGAGCGGAACGAGAGCTAGTTTTAGCGTACGAGCAACCTTTCCAGCGCGACACCGGCTGACGTGCGCTTTTGAGGGATGACGCCTTAATATCGCTCGAGAGAAACTCCTCGCCAGGATCGGCAAGCTATTCGCGCATTCTTCTCGCATTTCGCGAACGCGCCTTCGATTCGCCAAGACTAGCATGTAGCGAGGCAAAACTAATTCCGAAGCTGTTTCCGGCGGTCCCGATGACAAAAAATCCGCCTTCGTTTGAAGACGGATCTTCCGCTCTGCGAAACTTGGAGAACTTTCGAATGCTTTTTTTACGATCAAGTTTCATTCCGCCCGTTTATCTCGAAGAAAATTGCGATTGGCTGCTACAACTTTGTTCGGAATATTTGTATGTCCTCTTTTACGCGTCGCGTACGTTGATTATTTTAAAAAGAAACGTGCGAATCTTCAAAATCGTTATATGTATAAACAGTAACTTATTTTAATCTGGAATCCTTCTCCTCTCTCTCATCAGATGTACGTATAAATTATGGATTATGGAATTACCATAACGAGAAACTCGCCAAGTCAATATGACTTATCTACTTAATGCCTCAGTGATTTGGTGAGCAAGCTGGAGCTTCCCGAGACGTGACCTATTTTCCAACAGATATTAAAATACAAAAAGGGAAGAAAGAATGTATATTTTGTTAACTCTTAACTATATTGCTCTCTCTCTTTCTCTCGATCTAACCGTTCCTCCAAGATCGTTTACAACATTCGTATACAAAATTCGAAAATATTAATTTCGAAATAAATTTGCATTAAGATTATACTTATTTCTCGATTATATTTATATTTTTATGTTTCATTTATATATTTATACTATAAATTTATATTTATTTTATATATATACAGAGTGTCCCAAAAGTCTGGACACAGTCGAATATCTCATATAGAATGCATTTTAGAACAAAATGATTTAGACAAAAGTTGTAAGGATTAAAAAGATATATTTAACTGTAACATCCATTTGACATTGAGTGACGTCGCCAAGCTTAGGGCAAGGTCAACTTGAATTTTTTAAATGGAACGCCCTATTTTTTATTGCATATTTTTGTAGCTTACCTCGAGAGCTTTCCAAGACACTATAATAAAGTATTTCTTCATTGAATACTTTTCAAGTTACGAGGCTTGAAGTAATTTTTTAATTTTACATAAACCATAAAATATCTAGTAAAATATTCATTTTTGGATTATTTTACCTTAATACTTTTATGTACAAAATAATGAAAGGAATCAATTGGTGTAAAGAAAACATACAGTTGTTTCGAAGAAAAAATATGTAATTTACAATTAACAATTCCATATTTTTTCTTCGAAACAACTGTATGTTTTCTTTACACCAATTGATTCCTCTCATTATTTTGTACATAAAAGTATTAAGGTAAAATAATCCAAAAATGAATATTTTACTAGATATTTTATGGTTTATGTAAAATTAAAAAATTACTTCAAGCCTCGTAACTTGAAAAGTATTCAATGAAGAAATACTTTATTATAGTGTTTTGGAAAGCTCTCGAGGTAAGCTACAAAAATATGCAATAAAAAATAGGGGGTTCCATTTAAAAAATTCAAGTTGACCTTGCCCTAAGCTTGGCGACGTCACTCAATGTCAAATCGATATTACAGTTAAATACATCTTTTTAATCCTTACAACTTTTGTCTAAATCATTTTGTTCTAAAATGCATTCTATATGAGATATTCGACTGTGTCCAGACTTTTGGGACACTCTGTATATATATGTATATATATATATATATATATATATATATATATATAAATTTATATTTATTTTATAATTTAATTTATAATTAATACATTTTACAATTTACTTTTTTATAAACTTATATTTTTTTTCGATATAAATTTATATTAAATTAAGATTGAAGATACTTTGACACAAAAATAAGCAAATAATATTTTAGAACAGGATAGAATATACATATTACATAAGAATGGTAATAACTGCCCAAACAGCACAAAAAGGCTAAAAGATGTCTTAAAGACATCTAGAGGACTTTAAGACGTCTTTAAGTCGTCTTTTAGATGTCTTTTGTGTGTTGTCTGGGTGGACACACATTTTTCATTGATTCAAAAATCGCTTTGAATTATGCTTATGCGATATTAAATATCGCTTGACTTATATTTTTTTTCGATATAAATTTAATTTATTTTTATAAAAATAATTAATTTTTAAAACAATAAATTAATTTTTATAATTTTATTTTTATAAATTTATTTTTATAAATTGTGTCAAAGTATCTTTAATCTTAATTTATATTAAATTAAGATTAAAGATACTTTGACACAATTTATAAAAATAAATTTATAAAAATAAAATTATAAAAATTAATTTATTATTTTAAAAATTAATTATTTTTATAAAAATAAATAAAATTTATATCGAAAAAAAATATAAGTCAAGCGATATTTAATATCGCATTGACACAAAAATAAACAAACAATATTTTAGAGAACAGGATATACATAAGAAAATATACATAAGAATGGTAATAACTGAGCACACAATTTTCATTGATTCTCATTTTCATTGAAAATCGCTTTGAATATTTCTTTATTCGAGTTTACAGATCGCGAGGCAGGTCAGAATGATATTAGCTGCGATATGCAAACCATACCACCCGTTCTCTGAGGGCGGGCAAGTTGAAGGGGGAGAGGCGTACGCTTTGCACCTGCGCCACGCTTTTAATAAAACGGGCACATTACTAAATCGTCATATCCGTCAAATCAATCTTCCTCGTTGCGCGCGTCCGCGTTCATTATCGTTGTGACGTTGAAAATACACGACGACGGCAGCAGACAGCGTCGACGATAATCCACTGCGGGTCAAATGGATCATCGCGTGAAAATCTCGAGCGATCGTTAACGCGGCCGACATCGAGGCCCAGCAAATCTCGTGCTCGAACGCGCCTATTTTACAAACTGCACGTGTGTGTGTGTGTGTGTGCGTATATTTTACGTACACGTACGTGCATAAAATGCGCAAACAGGCGCAATCTCAGCCAGTCGTTAATTACGCGCGTAACGGTATTTTCCCGATCCCGGTACCGGTAAACGGATATAATTGTATTTCGCTTTACTCTCTCTCGATACCCGACCCGTGTCGTCGTCATATTTCCTCTGCCTTAATAATTCAAATTGATTTCCCGCTCGTTTCCCGTCGACCGTTTTACCGCTATTATCGTCAAATAGCCGAGTTATCCTGTCACGGGCAGACTTACAGGAATTCGGGCGTAACGAGTTTTCGAAAATAATTTTGTCGCGAGAGAAAAAAAAGGTCCTCGACCTTCTGTCGTTTACGCGAATGAGACGCATTTAAACTCCGATAAAACGGCAATCGATTGCGAGCGATGTGACTGGTCGATTTCAACTGAACGCTTCATGGAAACTCGGAGTAAATCGTATCAATCGGTGAAAAATTAAAAAAAAAAAATAGTTAGTTACAGACAATTTAGAAAATTACGAAAATGCGATTAACTCGGCAAATTATTTATCAGAGAGAGAAATTTATTGATATAAAAAATATAATAACACAGGCCTGCGAGGTTTTTCTTTTTAAGATGCAATAGTGATTTCCGACGTAATTTTGTGAGCTGAATTCGAATCTGACCGCCGAATTTGCGTAGGACGTCACGTTTTTGAGTAATTTGTAATTGAATGGCTCAAAAATCGCTATTTTGGCCAATTTCATGAATTTATTGCGAGGAAACCAAACTTTTTGAAATATTTCTGCCACTGGCATCGTATAATACTCATTTTCGCCTTTCAAATCCATTTTCGATTACCGCCGCACGATTTTTCTTCGCTGAGATATATAAGTATGACGTTGTAAGAAAATTTACGTTAAAGAAAATTTATATAGACATCAATATGGTAGATCCATGATGTTGAAAGTTGAAAAGATTGGCATATGTCAGGTTCGGCTATCCAAAAAAGTATTGTAAAGAAATATCTAATACAGTTATTACACATTTTGATAAATTTTTCTAAATTTTATGCCTTTTTATTGTGATTCTATTTGCCATATTGGCGCCATTTTTAATTTCAAAACGTGACAGAAGGTTTAAAAATGTATATTTTTATCCTAATTTTGATTCGCAGTGAAATAAAGAGGTGGCACGGTTGATTTAGAATGGCTTATTAGATCCCTATGCATGACCAGTCTTATGACTTGTATATCTGAGCGAAAAAAAATCGTGCGGCGGTAATCGAAAGTGGATTCGAAAGATGGAAGTGAGTACTATACGATGCCATTGACAGAAATATTTCAAAAAATTTCGTTTACTCACAATAAATTCATGAAATTGGCCAAAATAGCGATTTTTGGGCTATTCCACTACAAATAACTCAAAAACTTGACGTGCTACGCAAATTCGGCGGCCAGATTCGGATTCAGCGTACAAAATCACTATTGCATCTTAAAAAGAAATTTTGACCCCCTTTTTTGCAGGCCTGTGTAATTGATAAGTTGAAAAAGAAAAAATAAAATTAAATACTCGAGATTTATAGCCCATTTCCAGGCACACTTCTGCCATTATTTTATCAATTGTTACGAAATCGCGACATGTTTTTCTACTTTGAAGTAGCAACGCACAAGCGACGAGGTGACGATCGCGCATATCTCATAACCATTTGAAGCTCGCGCTTCTCGACAACGATGCAACGTGGAAGTATTCCCATGTATGCGATTATTCTCGCGAAATAGACTATTGGGACACGCGTAATATGGGCATTGTGTGTGCCTGTTCTTAAATGAAACGGCACTAAAAATACGCGTCCGGACGTTTTCCAAGATGGGGAGCGAATTCTCTCCGTTTACGTTTCGATGACGCAGCGACATTCCTTTGCGACAATAACACTTCCCGGTGTCTTTAATTATTCGAAAGTATCGCCCGCGCGACAACAACGGCACCCAAATTGATGCAATTTCATGAATTGCGGGAAATCGAGAGAGAAACGAAATTGCCATCTACTTATTGCTCTGTCGTCGTTAAAAACACTGGTACATTTTTATCGCTTCGAAAAGATATGACTTTGCGTTTTTAAATTGTTCAAGATCGAGTCCCTCATTTATTTGTTATATATTTATAATAAATTAGATTTTTGACAGTAAAAGGGGAAAATATAAATATTGTTAATATTTGATATTTCATGAATGAGTATAAGTTCTTCCAAATGTTTTCAGAAGAAATTAAACTATGGAAGTAAATCGTCTCGCGATAAAATGTAGGATACATCGTTCTCATTCATCCTCGGCGTCGAATTTTCGGTGATGTAAAAAAGATCACGTCCTTTTCCCTGACTTGTCTTGAAAAAAAAAACCGCTCACGTATCTCTTTAAGTATCGGACGAATTCGCAGCGTGATACGCGAAGAATGAGGGGAGAGTGACGGGGAGAGAGGGGCAGGTTGAATAAAAATGTCTGAGCACGAGGGGACATTTCTTACGATCCAACGAGCAAATGAGAGAATTTGTGGTAAAATAGGGTGAACGAGAGTAGAGTATATGGTATATACACTGGAATGAGATGCCATTGCTTTATTAAAAATAGCGAACCGCAAAGAGAGAGAGAGACTCCCGATGAAATGTTTAATCTTTCTGCCGACGCTTTTTTTTTTAAAAAGTGCACTGTGTGGCAACCTCAGGTCTGCCTCCCTCTTTCTAACGGTGTCATTTAATACGGCGACAAGTTTTCCGCGACTTTACGTGAACTTTCCGATGTATTTTCGAAATAATTTCACCGCCCTCCCATTCGACCACATTTTTCGCTCGTTTTAAATGAAGATCCCAAGAAAATTGCCATTTCATTTTCCTTCTTTTTTTTTTCAATCTTCCCCCCCGTTCGACGTTTTGCATTTCTATAATTGTACAGGTTTAAAATAATAATTTTACTTATTTCTCTCCTCCTAATTGTGCGCCGAACGTCGATAACATTCTCAGTGATATCTCAACTCGGTTTGCGTAACGTTTTATTCTTTTAATTACTTTTAACTTTTCCAATTACTCCCGCTGTTTACTTTGTATTTCAATCGCATTATTCTTACGGGAGGAGAAACAGAGAACCCGCTTTTTATAATCAAAATTATTTATCTATCAAACTGCAGCATTTATATTAAACAACGTGGAATATTCTCTTCAGCTAAATAACAAAGTATATTCCCGGTTATGCGCGCAGATTTGGGATTATATGTGCATTCGGTTCTGAACGATTTCATTACATATTGACTGACATTTCTACAACACAATTTACGTATCGATTAGTTAATTCTCTCTTTCTCCCTGCCAGGCAACAATTGTATAAACGTCATTCACAATGCACACTACAATCGCTCGCAACAATACTCCATTATAAACATCGGGCAATTTCGGATAATCCAAGTCGCGTATTTATCTATCTTATGAAATAAAATCTGGAACATCTATTTAACGAATAATTAACTCACAAATAATGTGAATTTTCGCTCAAGTATGCTATTATCGTTGCAGACACTTGTGATGTAAACGTCGGTGCAGAGATATATATTTTCAATAAGAGAAATTTTTCGCGAGAAGCGTACACTCAGAAAAAAATCTGGTTGCATTAATTAGAATTCTGATAGATAATTGAAAATGGACGAACTAGAATTCTTGTAGGAATTACCAGATGAATCTGATTAATTTCTTTCTGTTAAATTACCAAATTTTCTGGTTAATAATACTACTCGCCAGCACCAAGTCTAAAATGTTTTCCATCTAATCTCAAAAGTCTGTTTAATATTCCGAATTCCAACAAGCTTATTGGATTCAATTCAGATTATTGAATAAATTATTTTAAATTCAGTTTATTAGAAATTAAACTGATAAACAGTGATGCAAGAAGAGGATGCAGCTCAAACACATGCAATCAGAGAGCTAGCGTCCTCTTTCTGGCACTACTGCTCGTAAGAGAAAAAATATATATATATATTTTGGATTTAAAGTTAATACTAGTTCTTTATATACATTTCATGGCAAATATTGAATACGAGTTAAGTTAAGAAGCAAGCAAAGAAATTAATGTAACAATATATTTGATACATTCAACTAGAAAATACTAACCAAATCTTTATAGTAAAATCTATTAAACGTTCTAGTTATAAAAAATCGTGTCTTATCATGATAACTAGAAATTCTTGTTTAATTTAACCAAAATGCCTTCAAGCATATACGTTTTGTTGGTACAATCAAACGATTTTTCTCAGTGCATATAATAAATTTAAAAATAAATTTTAAATTCATATAATAAATTTAAAAACAAATTTATTTACTATAATAAATTTAAAAATAAATTTATTTAATATAATAAATTTAAAAATATTTAGAATAGCAATTTATAAATGCAATTTGCGACACACGCGTAAATTGAGATCGTTAATTCATGACTTTTCATTCCTTTCTTCATTTATTAGAAATTTTCATTTTTATTCAGCTAATTCTAAGAAGTGGTATTAAGCAATTGCATATTTTTCCTGTTTAATTCGCGTTTCATAAATTAATTCAACTAGAAATTCTTGATTAATTTAATCAAAATGCCTTCAAGCATATACGTCTTGTTGGTAGAGTAAAACGATTTTTGTCAGTGTATTATCGTGACATCCTGCACTTCGATAAAATATTGGTATTATTTATATATATATATATATATATATATATATATATAAGATAATTTAGTATTCAATTATCTATATTATATTGCTTGAAGAAGCTTACTAGGATAATGACGCGTTATCTTCTTCGCGATTTTCTTTCATGTTTCTTTCAAAGGGAGGACAGACATCGTGCGTCATGGGTTGGAACACGAGAGAAAGAAGGGAATCGAATCTCGTGAATTATTCGTCGGTGGAAACGCAATGTAAAGATGCCTCCCTCCGGCTTGTCGTTTCTTCTGTAGCGCGATTTCGCTGGACCATACCTGCCTTTTCTTCCCATTCGAGACACGTATAAGCCACGGGGTATTCTGGACCATCCCTTGTACCATTCACGACCACGACCTCTGGTCCGATATGCGTGTTCCTATATAAATATGTGCATGCGAACAACGTGACTCGCGTTATATATGCTCGTCGCATTTGGAAAATGAAGTTTCGAAAAATTATACGCGCCAGAAAAATCGCGACTTGCAAGTTATTTCTTCCTTATTAATTAACATATGATTGCAGCTTCGGAGAATGAGAGATTCTTCACAAATTTAAAAAAAAATCTAATTTTTGTGAAATTATTTCTCCCGTAAAATTTATCAAGTAGATGGAAATATGGCAATTCTTTATACGTGACATACAGGATGTCCCAAAAGTCCCGGACCGATCGAATATTTCATAAACTATGCACTTATAATTGTTAATAGCAACTTACATATTTTTTCCTTCCTCATAACTCGAAAAGTACTTTATGGAAAAATAATTTATTGTAGTGTTTTGGAAAGCTCTCGACATGAGCTACCAGAATATGTAATAAAAAATAGGAGGTTCCATTTAAAAAATTGACGGTGATCTTCACGTGACTTTCAAATGACTCTCCCATGTCAAATCATTGCCAGTATCTGATGGCCCCCTTCAAGCCATACAACTTTTGTCTGAAACATTTCTTTCTAAAGTGCATAGTTTATGAAATATTCGTCCGGGACTTTTGGGACACCCTGTATATTATTTTTTTTGCATTATACATAACACCGTGAAAATCGCAGAAGCGAATGCGTTGGAAAACAGATATTTTTCGCGGGGAAAAAAAGGAAGGAAAATAATGCCGCTTAGAAGCCACGTTCGTGCTATCAAAAAAAAAAAAAAAAAAAAAAAAAAGAAAACAGAATGTAAAAAAAATTCTCTATGGCTTCGAGGATTACGTCGCGTCGCATCTTCTCGCAACGATTCCTGAAACACGCTCGTTGCTGCTTATCATGGCTGCTTACGTGCCATTTTGTCGTGACAAACTCGCTCGTTTTCGACGTATTTCGCACATTCCGTATGATCAATACGGCGTCAGTTTTCCTGTTCGCTATTTACTAGAGGCCAGAGGCATCAATCGAAATCGCCTGCGCGTCTATAAAGTGGCAGTATTCGTTTTTTCTTTTTTTTTTTTTTTGGCATCACCTCAACTTGATATCTCTCTCTTTCTCGGCATCTTATTTTCCTCGTCCTTCCCGAACGTGCAAGTTAAACGACTGATGCTGTTCGGGCGTTCGGTTTTTTAGCAACGGTGGTGTCTCTCTACGAGTGGCATTTATTTTCTCTTTGCGCGCGCGAGAGCCTGCGGCAGTTCCACAAAGGTAAAGCTTTGTCTCTCTCTCTCTCTCTCTCTCTCTCTCTCTCTCTCTCTCTCTCTCTCTCTCTCTCTCTCTCTCCTCCTGTACCCCTAACACAAGACCATCCGCTTCTCTCCATTACCCTCTTCTTCATCCCCGCTGTATATACATTATTCTCGCTCGCCCCGGTCGTCCCGCCCTCTCCGTCTCGCGCCCGCTACGGGCTTAACGGTAAAAATGAGACTTATAAGACGCCCCGGCAAAGAAAAATACTTTCCTACCGGACCAAGATGCCGCGAATAAATCCCCGGTCACAAATGCGAAGATAAAAATGACACCTAGATGAAATGTAGCTATAAAATATAAGCAGCGAGTTCCGTGAGATAGATCAACCTACGAGATGCATGTGCGACAATTTGATCCACAGGGTATCGATGTCAATTTAAGCTATTTATATCATTATTATTATTATTATTATTATTATTATTATTATTATTATTATTATTATTATTATTATTATTATTATTATTATTATTATTATTACTATTATTATTATTATTATTACTATTATTATTATTATTATTATTATTATTATTATTATTATTATTATTATTATTATTATTATTATTATTATTATTATTATTATTATTATTATTATTACTATTATTATTATTATTACTATTATTATTATTATTATTACTATTATTATTATTATTATTATTATTATTCTTATTATTATTATTAGTTATCTTTATTAATGGAAAAATATCGTTATTAATAAATTTTCAAATTAAATTATCGTTATTAATTAACTTTTGAATTTTTAAATTTAATTTATTTTAAAATTATTTTTAAATTATTAAATTAAGAACGCAGTATAGAGAGAGAGAGAGAGAAAAAAAAGAGGAATACATACGAAACAACAATTCAGAAATGACGATGTAAACATTATTACGAATCAGCATGAGTATCCGAATGATTGCGCATGAAAATATATAATTGCTTGCAATTCGTATAATTTTTAATGCATTATAATAATGTATCAAGAGCCCTCGCGAAAGAAGCATTCATCTCTCGCCTGCTGTCAATTACATAATTTATCCGCCCTCCCCCGGAGGATAGAACAATTTACTCGATTTTTTTCCTTAAGAGATATATATATATATATATATATATATATATATATATATATATATATATATATCATTTATCCAACGAATTCCCGTGAATTCGATGACCCCCGTGGATTCTGCAGCTTCTTCGATTCCGTCCAGAGGAATTCGACAGCACCCTTTCCAAGTTCGCACGTGTATCGCGAACTAATGCCGTGTGAATGTCGCGTCTGTGACAAGCACGAACGCAAGCTAAACGCAACGCGATGCTATTATAGAGGGGGCGGGAGAGGGGGAAGGGAGTTCCATTTGTCGGTAATTAACTTTGCAAAACGTCGGCATTACGCGCGAAGGGGTGCGGCCGTTAATGCCAATGACGCCTGACAGGAGAGACGCGACTTGGCGCTAACGCGATTGTGTGTACAACACACACACACACACACTCGCGCACGTGCGTGTCGCAACGCGAACGTAAATGCAATTCCGCGGCGGTTATCACCGCCGACGGATATAATTGAAGCGAAAGAGATAATTTGACAAACGTTGGGACGATAAAATTAAGCGCGATATCGATGCGGAAGAAGGCTAATGTCGCGCGACGCGACGCGACACGAATAATTTCACGATGAAATAGCCATTCGTCATAAGAGGCGATTCTATTCGATCCACGAGTCCATGAAAGAAGGCAATGATTGCGATTTATGGGGGAAACGTGCGCTCCGTTTGTTTCGCGTCCATGTTAAATCCAGTGTAATTATCCCCGGATAGATTTTTGCCCTCATTCGAAATCGATTTTTCTTGGCGGGAATCTAATGAGTATGGTTTTACATTTCCGATGCTTAACTTTCCTATGGTTTAACCCGGGTCTGACTCACTTGGGGGGATAAGCAAAGTGTCCGTGTCCGGAAGATTAACCCCAAGTCGGACTCGGAGTAATGTTTTTGCTATCATAAAAATCATTAAATCAGACATCGTATTAACATAAATCAAAGTAGAAGCTAAAGCTAAAGAATTGTACTTTTCAGTAATTAATCATACTCTTTTAATGCACTAAAAAATTACTCAAGTAGGTAAAAATTACTTTTTGCAAAGTTACACCCACCTAAAGATTACAAAAAATCAAATAATTTTTTTAAAACTTACAGAAAAATGCAAAAAAATAATTACTAGTATATTAAGAAAAAATAATATTTTGGAGATTATTTTTGAAAATGCTGATTTTCAAATTTGCGATCATTATCGCAAAATTTAAAATGATTTGAAAGTAATCGCAAAATATTGGATTTATTCGCATAAAACTCAGTTTTCTATAAATTAAAAAAAAATACCCTGGTGAAAATGTTTTCACCATAAATTACTTTTATATCGCATAAACCTTTAAAAATTATTATATAATCTGAAGGTAAATATTTGCCTTCGCGGGAAAAATTCGATTATTTTGATACCGATTTTTTTACCAATAATTAGAACTGAAAAGATTATTCGTCTTTAAACTTCAATACGCTGAGCAAACCAGCCGGATTTTCTGTCAACATTTTTCCAAAAGGGAGAGCGAAAAAAAATTCTTTCAATATAAAAATATTTGCGTCTATCGATCATATTTATTGTACGACGCTGATGACGGTTATCATCGTTATCAACATCGCACACTATTTTTCCTCGTTTACGATTCGCGACGTTTCGATCCCGTTTCTCGTGATGAAAATATATTAGCGACGCGGATTTGCAAATTTAAATGGGTTTCAAGAAACAACACGGTCGGGTAATAACCTGAGTAACGATATCCCGAGCGCGATGGGGTGCGCTCGTCTTAATGTAAAAATTATTATCGGCGCGATATTACCTAACGCTAATGATGCAGCTCGCTTTTCTGCGCCGCAAAGAGAAGATAACTCGCAATGTCGGCGAATGAGACGTGAGCAATGGTGTAGCAGCTATTCACGAACCTGAGAAAAATCCTTCGAAAGATTCAGACACCCACCAGTAACCGTTCAATCGCGTGATGCTCGAGTTTCGTTTTATTTATTTATTTATTCTTCTTTATTTTACTCATTCGCGCTTGCTATTAAATTCTCCTGATCCTCTGGTCGTCATAAAAAATTTCGCAATTTATGATTGAAATTCTCTGGATTCTATAAGAATGGATTTTTTTAATGTTAATGTAAAAAAGAGGATGTAAAAAAGGGGATGTCTTTTTTCCCTTCTCCTTTTTTCGCTTTTTCCTGTCAGGAGGTTTTTTCAAAGGACTCGAGACTTCCGGCTACGCCGCTGGCAAGGGGAATATCCTGTGACACAACCGACCCGTGACTTCCCCAAGGCGTCAATGAACCACGACAGCGGTGTGTAACACGGTTGCGTTTATATCAGCTTGAATTTTCACGAGTAAAGGAAACGCACGCGGTACTGGAGATCGCGTCGTCGCTGGAGATAATTGAAAAATGAATCGAATGTGCGACTGAAATTCGAGGGATAGTTTATTATTGCTGCGCAGAAAGCAAGCAAATAAATGAAAGAAATAAGTGCAAAATATTAACCAAACGAACATTTAAATTCAGGGATATGCGCCTGAAAAATTAGAGAACAGCTCCTTAATAAGATTTCCTTCTTAAATATTGTATATGAAATTCAATAATTTTATTTAACTTTTAATTGCCTCGAAATTTTGTAATAAATTTGTTGTCATGTTTCAAGAATTATACAATAAAGGCATTAAAAAAATCTTATTTATGTATTAAAAAAATCCTATTTATATATTAATCAATTATTATAATTATATCATTAAAAAAAGTAACATATTTTACATATTTCTATTTATTTATGCCAGAGATTGTAAAGATAGATTGCATAAAATCACGTTTCTTTAATCAGAAATTTGTCAATCGATACAACTTGTTGCCACAGCTGACAATTGAATTGTTGCAACACGAGAGAGCTCGAGAGCTTCAACTTGATGCGCCCCAGACAGATTCGATATAAAGCGCCGTAATTAATTCCGAAGTTCTCCAGATTTAATGCGTCTAGAGCGCGGCGGGACGTATCGGTTGATCTACCAAAGCGGGTACGACGGCAGTTACGAAAACGATCTCTCTCGGATGTAATGAAACCGTCGATGGGGTCCCAGGGCGAAACCTCTCTCCGGGGGTGTCTAGCAACGCCTTCTGCATGCGATCACCGATCGTGTTAGCCGATGTTGCATCAGGAAACGAGGAGACGTTGTATTAACGCGTCGTGGAGAGAAGCTCTAACGGAGAGTATCTCAAGAAACGTGTTATTATCTTCCGCTATTTCCCTCCATTTGCAAAGTGGGAATCAATATTTTAATTATAGTCTTATAAGCGACAAAAATTTTATCAATCATAAAAGTGTAATAATTTTATCATAAAAGTTGGAATAAAATTATTAACGAGAATTAAATTATAAATAAAATATAAAATTAGATAATTAAATAAAATAAATATTAACGAGAATTACACAGGCCTGCGAGGCTTTTTTTTAAAGATGCAATAGTGATTTCCGACGTAATTTTGTGCGCTCAATCTGGCCGCCGAATTTGCGTAGCACGTCAAGTTTTTGAGTAATTTGTAATTGGCTAAAAAATCGCTATTTTGGCCAATTTCATGAATTTATTGCGAGGAAACCAAATTTTTTGAAATATTTCTGCCAATGGCATCGTATAATACTCACTTTTGCCTTTCAAATCCATTTTCGATTACCGCCGCACGATTTTTTTTCGTTGAGATATATAAGTATGACGTTGTAAAAAAATTTACGTTAAAGAAAATTTATATAGACATCAATATGGTAGATCCATGATGTTGAAAGTTGAAAAGACTGACATATGTCAGGTTCGGCTGTCCAAAAAAGTATTGTAAAGAAATATCTAATACACTTGTTACACATTTTGATAAATTTTTCTAAATTTTATGCCTTTTTATTGTGATTCTATTCGCCATATTGGATGCGCCATTTTTAATTTCAAAAGGTGACAGAAGGTTTAAAAATGTATATTTTTATTCTAATTTTGATTCGTAGTGAAATAAAGAGGTGGCACGGTTGATTTAGAATGGCTTATTAGATCCCTATGCATGACCAGTCTTATGACTTGTATATCTGAGCGAAAAAAAATCGTGCGGCGGGGTAATCGAAAGTGGATTCGAAAGATGAAGGTGAGTACGATGCCATTGACAGAAATATTTCAAAAAGTTTGGTTTATTCACAATAAATTCATGAAATTGGCTAAAATAGCGATTTTTGGGCTTTTCAATTACAAATAACTCAAAAATCTGACGTGCTACGCAAATTCGGCGGCCAGATTCGAATTCAGCACACAAAATTACGTCAAAAATCACTGTTGCATCTTAAAAAGAAATTTTGATCCCCTTTTTTGCAGGCCTGTGTTATTAACGAGAATTAAATTATAAATAAAGTATAAAATTAGAAAGTTAAATAAAATAAATATTGATAAATAAAATAAATACGCTTTATTCCATCTTGGATTTGAAGTTTAGTCGATGGTTAAATATCAAGGTTAATGTCGGGAAATTGAAAAGAAAAGTTCAATAGTTCAAGAATATTACTTTAATATCATTTTCTCGGAGATACATCTATAATACTCGTTTTCTCGGAACAAAAGAGCCCGTCATGTCAAAGAAAACTTTGATACTCGCCGAACCAAAACCGCACTCGCGTCACTTTAATTCGCGATGTTATCAATCTTATCTTGCGAACTGTCATTCTGCGTTTCTCGATCATCGAATTCTATTTTTTGTGTCATCAACTGTCATTTAAAATGTTGATTCTAAAATAGACATTACTATTTTTTTCATATTTTATTGATACAAATGTGATCGATTAGACGCTTTGTGCGCCGAGATTTTAATTAATTGGAATTTTCAGAAGGAAATAAAGTTTCGATTGTGCAAGCGAGCCGGCAAACAAGCAGAATCGCATTCATATTTGCATTTATATTTGCATCGAATCTTATTATCTCGATGCTTTTTACATTCTAGAGTTTAATACGATCAATGTAAGACTTTCTATTGTCGCTTTTTTTTTTTTATAAAGGAGTAAATATCGATGCACGATGCGTCTGCCGACTGTTACTGTGGTTACGAGAATGGTGATTTCAAATGGCGAGAAAAAGATTTTCCTTTGGGAAAGGCGAACGTGCTTTATCAAAGTACACTTTCGGCGGCAGCAAAGCCAGCCGCACTTAGATAATTAAGTTTCTGATTAATTTTTCTCGGCGAACAAAGGTCGAATGCGCATTAGGTATACATTCACGGAATAAAACTGCAGCTGAAACATACAAAACACACACACACACACACACACACACACATAAATAAATATATATATATATATATATATATATATATATATATCTTTCTATGGAATTTTTTATACGCTCTGAGTTCTTTCAAGCACAGCTTCTTTTCAACCAGCGGCTAAACAATTTTTCCTTAACGAAAATGTCGTGAGAGATCATTATTTATCGCACTTCTTCGATTTTTAACATTATACATCTCCTCTCGGGCTGCGAATTAAAGTTTTACTAAAGTTCCTTAGAAATGAACGGAAGAATATAATTTTGATCATCTATTTTCCGCTTCTGAAGTCGCCTTAGTGCTTCAGAGTTCCTTATTTTCAATCGTTAATTACTTGAAAACTATAGGCGTCTCGACATTTTCGTCGAGAAAAAATTGATCGAACTTGAAGAAACGATAATGAAAAGATATCCAGCGATTCTAGAACACTCAGCAAGCACAAAGTAAAGCGCAAAGTCGCGAACGGCTAAAGAGAGCTTTCATCTCTCCCGCATTTTTCTCATATTAACATATAACTCTTCCTTAAGCGAAAATTTTATGCTATACGAACTGACTTTTTATCAAGTTTTACCCCACTTTAAAATCATAGAGAGCAATATTATACGGATATTTAAATACAACATGTTTGCAAAAATTTTTTACAAGAATTCTCTAAACAAAATTCGTCAAAATTAAGGATGTTTTGTATGTGCAATCCCAGCAAAAAGTAGCTGAAAATCAATATTGACGAATATCCACTTTTGATGTATTTTGAGTATAAGAAATTGTGTGGAATAAATTACAATTTGATCTTAGTTATAGTGCAGAGCTTTTTTAATATTTATTGCGTTTTTACTGAAATATTCCGAATTTTGTTAATCGAAATGATTAACTTTTGGTAGAGAATTTCGCCTTGTGAGATACATGGCCAACTTCATTGAATTATATTTAATATCTTTTTAACCAGTTAGTACTTGTATAATATTATTTGACCAAATATTTCCTCTGTATCTAAACTTTTGCAAATTTTAAACAAATTCTGAATATTATTTCCATGTGTTTTTGTCATGTGAATCGACATGGTTATACGTTTTTCATAAGAACACATGTTAATTCGGTGCAAATTAAAATCCTTATAACTTGTGAACGCTTTAGTGAATCTATTTAAAAATTATTCTGAAGATTCTAAACATATGTAAGGACATTCTGTACAATTTTCATTAAATTCTCAATATTTTGAAAATAGGTACAAAACATTCTTAAATATCGTTGAATAAAGAAGCGATAAAGGAATGAGAATGATTTATTTTAAAGGGAATATAATTTTAAAAAATGGAAAAATTATACTCTCCTCAGACTCATCAATTTTTCCTTAAATGAAATTATTAAAATCATATTGATACATCGCTCTAAAGTAACTGTATTTAAAAAATTTGGAAATATTTAAGATTTCGAGGTGCAAGAACAATTTATCTAACAATCGACAAATTTGCGATGACTTCTTATATGATTTAATGACTTTTTACTTGTTAAGGATGTTTTGTATGTGCAATCCCAGCAAAAAGTAGCTGAAAATCAATATTGACGAATATCCACTTTTGGTGTATTTTGAGTATAAGAAATTGTGTGGAATAATTACAATTTGATCTTAGTTATAGTGCAGAGCTTTTTTAATATTTATTGCGTTTTTACTGAAATATTCCGAATTTTGTTAATCGAAATGATTAACTTTTGGTAGAGAATTTCGCCTTGTGAGATACATGGCCAACTTCATTGAATTATATTTAATATCTTTTTAACCAGTTAGTACTTGTATAATATTATTTGATCAAATATTTCCTCTGTGTCTAAACTTTTGCAAATTTTAAACAAATTCTGAATATTATTTCCATGTGTTTTTGTCATTTGAATCGACGTGGTTATACATTTCCCATAAAAAAACAAATTAAAATTCTTATAACCTGTGAACGCTTTAGTGAATCGGTTTAAAAATTATACTAAAGATTCTAAACATATGTAAGGACATTCTGTATAATTTTCATTAAATTCTCAAATTTATTTTGAAACTAGGTATAAAACATCCTTAAATATATGATACTTCATTTTGGCGAAAAACATTTGTTTTATAAGACAGACCTTTATATACGAAGCGGTATCTTTCATACGAGGCAATTTAATTCCGGCAATAAAATAATAAATAAAATAACCGTATGTCGTTCTTCCTAGGTGGTTTCAACGCCCCGGGTGGGTTTCCTGGGTAAATTCATACCTTAATCCAGTAGTACCGGTAGGATCAAAATGCTTACAAACGTAACACGGGGTAGCCGGGGTCTAATTGAAAGAACCTGGCAGCGCGAAGCGGAGATTTAAGCGGAGTATGTGGCGGCCATATAAACCGGCAGACAACGCACGTAAGGGAACGGCAATAAGTGAAGCTGGTGGAAATTACGGTCCGACAGAGACAGGGAGGAGCAAAAAAGCGGAGAAACCGGGCGATATTCGCCGATGTCTGTGCGAACGTTTCCACCTTCTTCCATTCGCATCCTCGATGTGTATCCTTTGTTGCTTTCCTCTTGCTCGCCCACATAACCCCTTCGCGAGAGAGTGAAATTCCGTAAAAACTCGCTCAACTATCGCGCAACTCTCGGGCGCCGGAGAAGAATAGGACAATGCGAGAACGAATGTTAAAAGTGCAGAATTTAGCTACAGCTTCTCGCAGAAAGCTGTCAGCTGTTGTTGCGTCATGTCAAGCTTCAAGTACACCGACGCGATTTCGCGCAAATCCCGAGAGATTCCGAATTCATTGTATTAATCGCTGGTTAATGCATTCGATTTATTTTCTTCAAATTTTGCGAGAGGAAAAGCGTGAGATTGCTCTTCAGAAATTTCGCATCTTCCTTCTCCACCTTCTAATTATAGAGTCTAATGAATTTGAAAATCCCTTTTAACGAGATCTTAATGAGATAGGAGCACCAACTTTTTGAATCTTTTAACATTAATCCTTCTCATTCCCCAATTAACACTTCTAAAGTACATTTTATATCTTATTACATTTTTTAAAGGGATTGGCAAATTTGACCTTTACTCTCGGTAAAATTAAGAAAAACTCTTTTATTTCGCTTGAATTTTAATCCAACATAATAAGATTTGCCAACATTTATTTTAACTTGATTTATCTCAGTTTATTATTACGATATAACGCGCAAGTTTTGTATCAATTAACATTTGCGAATTACAATTAAATCTTTATCCAATCAATATCGGTGTAATCGGTCTTTAAAGGACGCGCACACACACATCTCCGCATCAATTCTAAAGACTTTGTTCTTACCGATTAATAGCTCGTTCTCTGTAATTGAGGAATTCACCATTATAGACAGTCTATCTCTATTAGCCACTTCAAGTCAATAGAGATCTCGACCTTTCAATCCTCGACTATGCAATTTTCAATTAATGAAAGTGTCGATTACGACTGCGATATAGTCATCTTATCTATTGTGATGACTAATTATCCAAATGAACCATCATGTTAAATGGAATAATTTCCAAAAGAAAATTTTAAGCACTCGAAGAATAAATTTCTTCGAAAAATACATTGAATGGAAAGAATTTTGAAAGCAATGAAGGAAAATAATAATTTTGCAATTATTTTAGAAAAATCAGCAACGCTGTACCATGAATTATATAATAGCCTTATTCGTGTTATTGTTTAGCAACTGCTGGAAACATAAATAAAACGAGAAAGAACGTAATGTCACGATTGAATTTTGTCGGAGTTCTTGTCTTCGATCTGAACGTGAAGAATAAATTCGCGCGCAACACATGACGACGGGCGATCATCAGTACATGATGCTCTTTCTCCTCTCCACTCATAAACGCGGTCGTGCGATTCACACGGGCGAACAAAGAACAATAACAGTTGTTAAACGAAACAATAGTTCAGCATTCCCATCCCTATATATTACGCGTATAATATAATTTATAATTCATTATTAAATTCATTATAATTTCGTCATTATCGCGTGGTGGATATTTTCCATAGAGCGCAAAATGGCAATTATATTCTCGATTCTAAATTCACAATTTTTTTTATTAAGAGCGAGGATTTTGTAGGTCAATAAAATTTTAGATAATTATATAAATAATAATATATACAGGGTGTCCCAGACTTAACGAATGAGCCGTTAATGGTCGATTCCTGAGATCATTTGGAGACGAAAATTCTAATACCAAAATGTTGAGGAAGATGTAGTTTCGACGCTTTAAAAGATTAAAGATTACCAATCGGCGCGTTACGTTCTCTTATGATCAGGGATAGCACATCAAGGGGCCCGCGTACAGCGCGATAATATCGATATCGATATAGAGGGATGAATATAAAATAAAAAATAGAAATCTGCAGTGAGTGCGATTATGTATCTTCGATGCGACAGTAGTCAATAGTTTGGACATTTTTGAAGTCTTCCTCAACATTTTGATATTAGAATTTTCGTCTCCAAATGATCTCAGGAATCTGCTATTAACGGCTGATTCGTTAAGAAACACCTGTATATTCTTCTAATATATATATATCTTCTACGAAAAAAAGCTCAAGTTCTTTGGGAAACAACCTCTTCATCTTCATCGTTGTTAACTTAAAAGATGTTGATCAGTTTTTTTTTCATATAGCAATACTACGGTTTTTTTCTAACTAAATAATCATGTTATTTATCTGGTAATGTTAAGTTAATTACAGATACTTAATTCCCTTGCATTCTTAAATTTCGACCGCACAGCCGGCTCGACCAACTTAAAATCCGGGTTAATTTGCGGCGAATGTGGGTCGCACAAGTGCGCACCGCGTACTTAAAGTTTCCGGTTGCTTCCAATCTACTGAAGATGTTTTCTTTTTTTTCCTAATTTAAGATGGGGAGAAGACTTTTTTCCCCTTTCATTAATTCGATTAGACGTCGGCAGGTCAGAAATTAGCCTAACGACATAATTTCTAATTACGGAACAAAGAGGCCAAAAAAATGAAATTTCCTTAATTACAACGAAAAAAGAAAAATATTTCAAATGTTGCTCGTCTGAATTATTGAGCTCGGGTATGTTAGCTTCTATTTATTTTACTAAGGAAAGTAAATTTACAAACAAGTGCTTCTGCAAACGCAAAGTTGAAAATGTTTCTTCATTGCAGCTCGGAATATTATTATTTTTCTTTTTTTGGTTACTATATTAAGCTCCTACTCTCTTGAATTAATAAACACAATCAAAGGAAGTGCAGTATATTTGCTATGCATCATGCTCAGAGCGAATATAGACTCCGGATCGTTTCAACCAGCTCGGTTTGACTATTACACTCTGCGGGCTAGTAAAGCAACGCCACATTAAAATATCAAATTTAATACGCTCGCGTCGTGTTGCATCAAATTACAAACGTTAATGAATATTTTAATATAAGCTGCGTGATTTTCTCTGATACAGAAGTTGGAATATTTAAAAGCGGATAAATAAACATTACGTTAGAACCGCTTGACCGCTTTAATTATCATAATTGATGGATTTCACGTAACGGGTATGCTAAATTACTTAGAGTGAATTCTACAGGAAAGCATGTAAAAAGTTGCATAAATTATTAATGAAGCTGAAATATCTCTTTTTCTTACAACTTCTCTCGCACAGATTATTCTTTAAAATAAAGATTAAGCTCGGGGAAGAAAAATACGCACCACGTAATTTAAACATGAAAACAGTTAAGATTATTTTTCGTGAAAAAAAAATCCCCTTTCTCTCTCTCGAGATTCAAATTGCTGATTAAAAGATTAAAAATAATAATAAATTGATTAAAAGTATATTAACAATCACTGCTTTTTTGAAAATTAATAAAAGACTAATTTTAATACAAATTTGAGTATCGCCGAAGAAAAATACAAGAACAGAGCGATAAAAATGATTGTAAAAAATTTATGAATGTTAAGAAGGTCACGCAACTTTAGGTTCATGCGATTCGATCGCAGGATCGCTTTAAGCTCTCAAATTATGTCAATTTTGCTTTGTCAAAAGTACGACGTATATACACGATATAATGTTGTACGTACCTTCCTCGTCGTAATCCTCTTGTTTGCAATTCATAATAATTGCTCGAAGCGTATGTAGATTACGCTTTAAAGCATACAATGCACACACATGCATAAGTGACACACGTATAAGTGACGAAAATCGAGTTCGTAGAATTAAGAACACACTCACACACTTACATAGGTTTCATCGTCAAACTAATATCACGACATTGATTCCTCCAAATTTTCACACGCAAGTAGAACCTAACCTTCCCCCCCTTTACCACCTCAACTTATGCAAAAGAAAACAAAATAGCGTACCATTAATGTTACGTCAAAAATGGATAAAAAAAAATGATCCAAAACGTTCCTATTTAATGAATAATATGAAATATACTAGTAAAAGAAAGAGGAAGGTGTTTTTTTATTCTTTCTTGCGTTCCAATTTATTGGCTCTTACTTGCCAATTTTCATTAATTTTTTAATTATTTGAGCCAATTTTTAATTTTTAATTTTTATTTTAATTTTAATTTTTATTTTTAATTTTTAATTTTTAATTTTTTAATTTTTTAATTATTTGAGCCAATTTTTATTTTATCATATGTAATTTATTTTAATTTTAATTTTTTTTTATTTTTATTTATCAATTTATTAATTGTCATCAATTTTTTTTATTTTTATTTATCAATTTATTAATTTTTATTTATCATTTTATTTTTATTTATTAATTTATTAATTTGTTTAATTTTTATTTTAATTTCGAAAATAAAACGATGCTTCTACATCATAAGAATATGAGTATGTTATTATTAAACTCATTTTTTTATTGTCTACGTATAAATATGAAAGTGTAATCGTATGCATAAAAGTGTTATGATAGATTAGTTGTATTGTTACGACACGGCTATCTGCGGAAGGATGTAAGGAGTCCCTCTGCAACTTGAACAGGGGATCTACTATGGAGTATAATTTGATCTTTACGCTTAATTGGCGCAATAAAGGTAATTTAAAGTAAACGTCCACGAGCCAGCGTTCATTAATCATTTGAGACAAAGCTTTTAAAAGCTGTAAAGAATGTTTAATACAGCGTAATAAGGATATAATTATTTTCATCATCATCAAAAAGAGTTGAGTCTCATGATTACTGATACACGACTCGTGATAATTTTTTCTAATAAAAATATAGCCATGTCAGGTATATTTTGCGAATAAAATTTAAAAATAATTTTCAAACGAGATCTAAATAAATATTATAGTGGGAATCAAAAGTATAAATCTTACAAAATAAAGTTTATTCTATAATATATATAAAAGTTATAAACAAATTGTATTTTTGTAAAATATATATTCACTTTTAATTCTTACTGTAAATATTTTTATCATAACAAATTTTTCTTAACAAATCCAGTATTTTACATTTACGCGAAAGTTATCAGATAAATTTAATTTTTGCAAAATATATATTCACTTTTAATTCTTACTTGTTATATCACGACAATTTTTCCTAATAAAAACATGTTACGTGTAACATTGTAACGTAGACTTCTGGATGTATACGACGCGAGTACGTGTTTACATAATGACGCATGAGTGGAGCTTTACGGTACACGCGTAGTTTTGTTTTCTTTTGCGTATGTGAGGTGGGAGAGGAGACAGAGTGGGAAAAGGTGCCCCGCTTGCGGGTGAAAATTTGGTCGAATCTATGTCGCAGTATTAGTTTGACAGTGAAAGTAGTGCGCGAGTGTGTTCTTAATTACGAACTTTATGATTTTCGGCATTTATACGTGAGTGTGTGTATGTGTGTCGCATCGTACGCTTCAAAAAGTAATCTACATGTGCTCCGAGCAATTATTATGAATTGCAAACAAGAGGATTACGAGCGAAGGTGTGTACATTATATCGTATATAGTTAGTTTTTGACAAAGTAAAGTTGACAAAATTGGAAAGTTTAAAGCGATACTTAATTTAAGTCTCGAAAGAAAGAAAAGAGATTCCTTTTTTCATGAGAAGTAATATTAATTGACTTTATTTTTAAAATATGCAGTACGTATTCTCCTGTTCTTGGAGCTTAATTTTTATTAAAAATAATCTGAGAGGGAAGTCGTAAGAAAACAAGATATTTGCAGTTCATTAATAATTTATGCAACTTTTCATTTTGATACCCCGTAGGGCTCACTCTAATAAGTAGGTCACTCTTTTACGTCATATCGAATTTTAAATAAATTACAGCGAGAATCAAAAGTGAATATACATCTGTTGCAAAAATGAAATTTATTCTCAATAACATCTGTCGCAAAAATGAAATTTATTCCCAATAACATTTTTATACTTATATGTATGTAACATAAATTCCAATAGAAAAATATTAAGATTGTACTATTTTAATATTATTATAAAAAATTGACACATTACTCTATGATTTCTTATAATTTTAAATAATTTCGCATTAAAATAATGTTTCAAACTTTGTATTATTTTGTAATATATATACAGGGTGGCCCCGAACGTTCCTGCCAGACTTTGAGATCTTATAGAATATTATATAAATATATTAAATTTATATATTAAATTTAATTCTGAACAAAAAATTTATAACATCTATAAACATGGGTCGAAAAATGTTTCCTTAAGAAGTTATCGCTCAAAAACCTCTGATGAAGGAAGAGCAAAGGATGAAAAGAAAATGAAATAAAAAGAAAATGAAACCAAATAAATTTCTTGAAAAAAGCGATAAAAATAAAAAATAAAAATCTTTTTCTTTTATGAAAATAAAATAATTTTTTTTTTAACTAATATTTTAGTAATAGCACGTAATAGTAGAAAATGAATAAAGACGTTTTTCAAGAAATTTATTTAGTTTCATCTTCTTTTTATTTCATTTTCTTTTCACCTTTTGCTCTTCTTTCATCGGAGGTTTTTGAGTGATAACTTCTTAAGGAAGCATTTTTCGATCCATGTTTATAGAAAATTTTTTGTTCAGAATTAAATTTCCTATAAGATCTCAAAGTCTGGCTGGAACGTTCGGGGTCACATTGTAGAAGTTATCGAATAAATTTTATTTCTGCAAAATATATACTCACTTTTGAGATCCTTACTAAATCTTCATGATCATTTTTTTAAATATATATATAAATTTGAGAAATAATAATCTCTTTAATCGTGGCTTTCTACATCAGCAATATCTAAATCAATAACTAAATTACCAATTTAATACGAATTTTGCTCTGTCATTAAATATAAATATTTAAAAAAATGCACAAAATTATTTGTGAATCCATCAAGATCCGAAGCGGTCGTTTAAACGATTTATCGGTCAACACGTGGTGCGACAGTTTCCCTAGGCACCGGTACTACAACAATTGCGAATTAATGAACCGATCGAGTGGGAGTGTCTTCCGCCAATATTTTTCTTCTTTTCTTCTTTTTTCCCTCTTTTTTTGGCGCCTATTTTTTTCGGTATTGATGCGCCAAAAAGGGTGTACGGTCGAATTGGCCGTTGGGTGACGCTTGGCGGTACGTGACGCGCGTTTTTAAAAACGCGCGACGAGCGCTTTTGTCAGTACTGCCTACGGGGAAGAGTCCTGGCAGAGTAACACGGATGACAAACGGACACGGGGGATATCCGGTCGCGTTGGCAAGCGTTTATTTATGATGCGGCGCCGCGCGACGGATTCGGCGCGAAACGCCGGCTTCAAAATCGGTATCGCGTGTGTAGAATCATCGAACAGATCGGGTTGAACTTCTCCCTTCCCCTCTTCCCTCCATCTCTCTCTTTTTCTCTCGGTAGAGATGACGACGACGAAATATCGATGCGCGAGCGCGCGTATTTGTATTTTGCGACCACCCGGTATATGCGCGACGCGTATTTGCAGGCGACCCAGTTTACATAAGCAACGCGGCAGCGATTTTCGGAAACTCCGTCGAATATCCGATACTCGGATCGGCCGTCACCATCACCGCGTCGATGAATCGTTCCGAATGCACCGCATCGCGAGGATGAACGGATCATTGCGCGACACCACCTGTAATAAAGCTCTCCCGTCGCTCTGAATTCGCGACGTCACGTCCAGTAGATAGTCGAGATAATTGAAGAATGGGAAATGGAACGGCGGGGTTAAACGAGGGAGAAATGGTGTCGTGTTTTATGATCGGAAAACGAATCAGTATTTTTTTTCCTAAAGTATTCAAATATCTTCGTGTCAAAAGGGAACGTCAATTCGCTCAGATTTGAATTGACTTTCTCTAAATATTTTTACTATGATGTAATTAATTAATGTCAGGAGAGACAGGATATCTGATATAAATTACGAATTAAATTATTAATTATAATTAAGATGAACCAAAAGACCTAATCTATTTTAGTAGTATGCAAAATTGGTAATTTTTGAAAAAATTTATTTTTTTAAATATTGGTGATTGATTTTTTTGTTGCATTTTATGTATGCTTTTATTGATGCTTAAAACAGTATGTCAGTATTTTTAAATCTTGAATATTTAGATTTTTTTTATTCAATACTAGCCTCTGCGCGTAGCGTATTTAAAAATACATAGTCCGATGGTATGACATGTTGCTTATGTAATTGTTTGAAATGAAACAACTCGGTCTATTTTTATTTTATACAAGATATTTTTAGGATAATGGATCAAATCTGATTGGAAATGTTGGAAAATAACAAAACAGTGTCATTTTAAAATGAAATATTTCAATTTTGCCAACATTTTTTTCATTTCTTAAAAGTAAAAAAATATCAATTATTAATTTTTTAAATTCTAATTAGATTCAGTAACTCTCAAAAAAGTGTTCCTTTCCATTTGAAAAATAATTGATCCTTTAATTTCGGGATATCCGTTATATTAATTTGAAAATAGTATTTTGAAGAAAATATTAAAGTTTCATTCATTTAAAGACACGCGCGCTACTTTTATAATTTTATCAATTTTGCGAATTTTTCAAAATAAATAAGAATTAAAGGATGTATTCTTTAGACATCATACTTTAGGAAACATTAAAAAAATCAATTTTTTACTCTCTAAAGTAGACTGAGCCCTTGATAAAAAGACATTTCAATTTTGCCAAAATTTTTTCATTTCTTAAAAATAAGAAAAATACTAAATATTAATTTTTTCAATTCTAATTAGATTCATTAAACCCCAAAAAAGTGTTTTCTTTCATTTGAAAAATAATGAAAGTTATTCAATCCTTTAATTTTCCGTCATATTAAATTTGAAAATAGTGTTTTGAAGAAAACACTAAAATTTCGCCCATTTAAAGACACGCGCGTTATCCTTATAATTTGATCAATTTAGCGAATTTTTCAAAATAAATAAGAATTAAAGGATGTATTCTTTAGAGATCATACTTTCAGGAAATACAATAAAATCAATTTTTCTTACTTTCTAAAGTAAACTGTGCCTTTGAAAAAAAGAATTTTAATTTTGTCAAAATTTTTCCATTTCTTAAAAGTAAGAAAAATATTAAATATTAATTTTTTCAATTCTAATTGGATTCAGTAACTCTCTTATAATTTTGTGAATTTTGCAAATTTTCCAAAATAAATAAAAATTAAAGGTTCTTTAGACATCATGCTTTCAGGAAATGTAAAAAAATCAATTTTTTTTACTTTCTAAAGTAAACTGAACCCTTGATGGAAAGACATTTCAATTTTGCGACTTTGTGAGTGAAAATGACATTATTCATTGAAAGAGAGAGAGACAGAGATAGAATTCTATTCAACGAAACGACAAGTTAAACCGAACCGATGGCGATTCTCGGGCGTATCGCAGTCGAGAGCTTGGCGTTTCTAATTACACGCGCTAATTCCGCGGGATGAAAAGGGCCAGGTGAGAGAACGGGAACCTCAATGACCTCACCCTGTCTCTAGTGCGGCAAGAGGAGAAGGGACACGGGAACGGAAGCAAATCGAACTGCGTGCTACGCGAACTCCAATTACGCAACCTTGATTCAGACCGGGCTGGTCGACAGCCATAAGCTTCACACGGGTTCGAGTTCGCGAATCGTAAAATCCACAACGGACGGTGCGAGTATATCGCCGATGTAAACGTCAATATTTACTGCGAATCTCTGGTCACTCAAACGCGATGAGCCAGAGAACGCGAAATCGATACGCGGATGGAGAAGAAGATGTGCTGAAAAAGAGAGAAACGTCCTGGAAGAAATAACTTCCAATGCGATTGACGGAATAGACAAAAAATAAATAAATCATTTCTTTATATATATATGGAAAGAATCTTTTTTTTATTGATAAAAAAATGGATTTTTTAAATTATTTTTTTAACATAACATTATTTTCGTTCATATTTGTTTATTAATATAATCAAAAAAGTAAAGTTTTTTTATATTTTTAATTTTTTTTTTCGAAAATAACTTTAATGAATTATTGAAACTTTTGTAGCAAATTGTATCAAATACGACGTGATTTGCATAATTTTTAATTACATATATAATAAATATATATATATATATATATATATAATTTTATTATACATTTTATTCAGAATTATCTCGTGTTCAATATCATTTTAATTATAAAAATTTCATTACTCCATTAAAATTACTTGAAAAAAAGTTAATGAAAAATATATATAAGTTCTTTTTTATTATATTAAGGTAGTGACTAAAATTTAAAAAAAATAGAAACTGTATTTGTAAACCTATGTGTATAATATGTAATAAAGATAACTTAAGTTCAATATTTATTTGTTTTTATAAAATTTATCTATTATAATAATATGATATAAAATATATTATATAAAAGTAATAATTACACAATTATATAATCAATTAAAATACAATTTACGTTTAAAATAATTCAATTCTATCATCAAAAATAATGAGAAATAAACGTGCAATAATAAAAATGTTAAATATTTGGAAAAGAAAATTTCTCTTGAAAAAAAAGCGAATCTTTCTGAAAACCTTATTTATGGAAAAAACCTTATTATTATGGAAAAAAAAAATTTTATTTCTTTTTCTATTTACATAAATTCCAATTTTAATATAAATACAACGTATAGATACATAAATACATATGAAGATAAGTTAATAAAGAAATATATTATTGCTAAAAAAGTAGTAGAAAACATGTAAAAGTTCTACTACGCAAACGTATGTAAGACATGCATATTTTATATTTCATAAAATCTTGGCTAAATCCGATTTTCCGTGGACGTAATCATATGTATCCGCGTTTAAAAGAATCTCTTACATCCGAAGATCGCGATATGCAAAGTTTTCTTTTCCTCTCTCTTCTTTTTTCTCTCTTTTTCTCCGCACATACGCATAACACTATCGTATAGGTATATCTGAATACGCAAAATATCCGCAATCGCGTAAGCTGGCGGAGAGAGAGTAGAGCTTCGGCTAACAGTGAATCTTTCCAATTTCGAGGCTGAAATTTGTTTCGCGTCCGTACGTAACGTACTCGTACTCGTCGTGGCTGTCGAATAAGTTGCGCGTATCCGACGTGCATATATGCGCAATTCGTATATATGTATGCATGTATACGTGTATACAGGGTGTCCCAAAAGTACCGGTCGAATATTTCATAAACTATGCACTTTAAAAAGAAATGTTTCAAACAAAAGTTGTATGGCTTGAAGGGGGCCATCAGATAGTGGCAATGATTTGACATAGGAGAGTCATTTGAAAGTCATGTGTAGATCACCGTCAATTTCTTAAATGGAACTCCCTATTTTTTATTACATACTCGTGTAGCTTATCTCGAGAGCTTTCCAAAACACTATAATAAAGTATTTCTTCATTGAATAATTTTCGAGTTTTGAAGCTTGAAATCATTACTTAATTTTAAACCGTAAAATCTTGTAAAATATTCATTTTTCAATTATCTTACCTTAATAATTTTATGTACAAAATAATGAGAGGAATTAATTGATGTAAAGAAAACACATAGTTGTTTAAAAAAAAATATGTAATTGCAAATGACATTTTTTTTCTTAAAAACAACTGTTTTTTTTTTACACCAATTGATTCCTCTCATTATTTTGTACATAAAATTATTAAAGTAAGATAATCGAAAAATGAATATTTTACAAGATATTTTATGGTTTATGTAAAATTAAGAAATAATTTCAAGCCTCATAACTCGAAAAATACTCAATGAAGAAATACTTTATTATAATGTTTTGGAAATCTCTCGAGATAAGTTACACGAATATGTAATAATAAATAGGGAGTTCTATTTAAGAAATTGACGGTAATCTTCATTAGACTTTCAAATGACTCTCCCATGTCAAATCATTGCCACTATCTGATGGCCTCCTTCAAGCCATACAACTTTTGTCTGAAACATTTCTGTCTAAAGTGCATTGTTTATGAAGTATTCGACCGGTCCGGGACTTTTGGGACACCCTGTATATGTATATACACACATGGGACCGCCTCTGCGAATCTTATAGACGCACGTGAGAGACCCCGATGAGATGCCGGGGTTACGAAACACCGATAGTAATACGTGCCGCAGACACCGCGTATATTTGCGATTTTCCATCCAGCTGGATTGGCTTCGCTTAATAGAGCCGTCGCAAACGCGTATCTCGCGCCTTATGTCGCTATGAATCTCATTTCGCGCTCGGTTGCGGCCACAAATCCGTGTAGGATTAAAGCGCGGACAGAATGACATGTGCGAGGAAAGACGGGCGACTTTTTTTTTTTTTTTTTTTACGAGCGAGAAGAAATATTCGATCGGGCGTCTTCGAGAAAAGGCATGCAAATTGCCACTCGATGCCCGTTCCCTCCGATCCTGAGCGCGTTTCTTTAAAGCTCGAGAGATCGGAAACTTTGGAACGATTTACTTGGCAAAGTTTCGCGAACAGTTTTCAGTCTTTCTTTCTTTCTCTCTCTCTCTCTCTCTCTCTCTCCCCCTCCTCTCTCTCTTTCTCTTTTTCCTTTTATACTTCATTATTCGAGCTCATTATTTGACTGTATCGCTATCTTTATACAGGTTGTATTTGCTCCCCGAGAGAGGAAACTGGAATTTTCAGAAATTTCTTTCTAACTGGAAAAATCGGGGAATTCTCATAAAATTTTATTGGGCTTTGGGGAATTATTTTTTTAATTTGCTCTTTAATTTTGCTCTTATATTGTAAGCAGATGATAATCCGCTGATAAAATCAAGGTATGAATTATGCACTGAGAAAAAAAATTTGGTTGCATTAATTAGAATTCTGGTAGATTCAATCAGTATGTCTGTTGAAAAATGGGCGAACCAGAATTCTTGTCAAAATTACCAGGTGAATCTGATTAATTTCTTCCTGTTGAATTTACCAAATTTTCTGGTTAATAAAATATTAAACTTGCCAGCACCAAGTCGTCTAAAATTTTTTCCATCTAATCTCAAAAGTATGTTTAATATTTTGAATTCCAACAAGATTATTGGATAAATTCAATTCAGATTATTGAATAAATTATTTTAACTTTAGATTGTTAAAAATTAAACTGATAAACAGTGCACTGAGAAAAAAATCTGGTTGCATTAATTAGAATTCTGGTAGATTGAACCAGTATGTCTGTTGGAAAATGGGCGAACCAGAATTCTTGTCGAAATTACCAGGTGAATCTGATTAATTTCTTCCTGTTGAATTTACCAAATTTTCTAGTTAATAAAATACTAAACTTGCCAGCACCAAGTCGTCTAAAATTTTTTCCATCTAATCTTAAAAGTATGTTTAATATTCTGAATTCCAACAAGATTATTGGATAAATTCAATCCAGATTATTGAATAAATTATTTTAAATTCAGTTTGTCAGAAATTAAACTGATAAACAGTGATGCAAGAAGTGGGTGCAACTCAAACAGAGAACTAGCGTTTTCTTTCTGGCACTACTGCTCGTAAGAGAAAAAAAATATACTTTGGATTTAATACTAGTTCTTTATATACATTTCATGGCAAATATTGAATACGAGTTAAGAGTGGCAAGCAAAGAAATTAATATAATAATCAAAAAAAAAATTTATAGTAATTATTTTTTTTATTGATCTTATCATATACTAGAAAAATCTTTCAATCATATACGTCATATTGGTACAATGAAACGATTTTTCTCAGTGTGCGCTTCAAATATACCATCTGTTTATACACGGTATCCCAAAACTCATAATCAATCTTTCAAAGACAGATTTCTGGATCATCTAAACGATTTTTTCAACGAAAATGTGAGCATAATAATTTCGAATCTATAATCGAAATGATAACTAGAAATTCTTGTTTGTTGATTAACCAAATGCATCATATACGTATATGTACAATGAAAGATTTTCTCAGTGTGCTTCAATATACCATCTGTTATAACGTATCCCAAAACTCATAATCAATCTTCAAAGACAGATCCTGATCATTGAAGACATTTCTCAACGAAAATGTCGAGCACTAATAATTTCGAATTATAAGCGAAATGGAAATAAAGGGTTTTTCGTAAACTAAGCTTTGCAGAAATAAAATATTAACAAACTAACATTCTTCAATTAATTTTAAATAGAGTTTACTTTGGTTGAGTTTTAATTTAAGGCTCAATTGCAAAGATATATGATGACAAAAATCGGAAACATGCAAAAAATGATGGCCTTCATCGACATTTTCGCTGAGGAAAAATCGTCTTCAAATCCCAGGAATCTGTCTTTGAAAGATTGATTATGAGTTTTGGGACACCTGTATATTTTACTTATGACTTATACATATATAAGGATACTAAATACGCGGTACATATTTTTTATTGTAATTTTTAGTGATAAACAATGAAGGTCGAGGCACTAATAATTTTCGAATTATAAGCGAATATAATTATATTTTGCACAAATATTTATCTCGCGAAAGCTACTGAGTTTTTCCTAAACACTTGCAGATCCTAGTAGCTCTTGAAATATTTAAACGGCTCCTTGTTTTTCCCTCGTATATCGAATAGAAAATATTCGAAAACGTATAAAGTCAAAATTAACATTTTAAAAATCAAAGCATCTTACAAAATATTCTCTTTGACCTGGAAACCTTGAATAAAAATACCGTGAAAGGCAGAAAATTTTTTCACAAGATTCGAGAGTCGACATCCTGTCATAAATATGCATGCGCAAAGGAGGCGATGCGAAATCTCATCTTACCCTCGTCGAACCTCAGTAATCCGTCGCTAAATAATGTAATCATTATGTAACAATAATGACTCTCTAAACAACGGAGCGAGCGACAGAGAGAGAAAGCGCGGGGGGAGGGGAGGGGACCGGGGGAGCCTTCTCTCTGTTTGGGTTAATTAATTAGCGGTGCTGTACAGTGTTACACAATGTGTTACAACGCGTTACGAGGTACGACGACACACCGTATATACAGGGTTGTATCATTCGCGCTCCGTAAGTTCGTTAAACATAATGTAGGCCAGGTATCGACGTCGACGACGTCGACGATGATGACCTAAAGCCCCGTGTACCACGCGCCCTCGGCGCGTATCAGCCGCATTATTCAGCGCGTGCATAAACCCCGTTGAGTTTCGCGATTCCGCGTACGTTGACGTTGCACCAACACTCGCTCTCGTGCATTCGGGATTGATCCCTCTCTCTCTCTCTCTCTTGGCCGTATGTAATAACACGCAGCGGCTCTCTCGTTGCGCCGGAAATCGCATTCCGCATGTCGAATGGAGGACTCTATGCGTAATCGAAAAAGCCATTACACGCGCGCAAATTATTTCGCAACTCGCCCAACCGTCGACCAATATGTTAAAATGTTATTATCCGATTTCGAACTCGATTCGAAGCCGCTCGAGGCAAGAATGTAAGAAAAATAAGGCTTTGACTCATATTTCTTTCGTAATTGAATATCTAAATATTTAAATATCTACTCTCTAAAAGTGAATCAGTGAAAATATCACTAATTTAAACAGTAAAATAAGATTTCACTGAGAATCAGTAAGTATTTTACTAATTTTCAGGGAAACGCTTATTTTTTGTTATTTTATCTTATATCTCACTGATTATGGTCAGTTAAAATAAAATTCACTGTAAAATCAGTAAATTTTACTGTAAAACTAGTAATCGCTAGTTTGTTCATTTACCGCTACGATCGCTATTTCTCTCGTCTTTAATTTTAATTATAAGAATTATATAAAGTTTGCAAAGAGTGACATTTAAAATTAGAAGTATTACTTCGATTTAATTTCTGATACAATCTCATAGAGAAGCTTTAGATATTAAATCGATCTTTATAAGTCTGACAAATAAATGTCTGGCGACTTAATGAAAATTATTCGTTCGTTATCTATTTAAAATAACAAGTGCAATATGCATGTAATATAAATAAAATAAAATTTTTAATATAATAAATATTTAGTAAATATAAATAAAATTTTTAATTTTATATGAAATAGATAGAGAGATGAATTATATTTTAATATTACTGACAATAACGAAAGAAATATTACTGATATTGAGAAATATTACTGATTGAAACAGTCAAAATTATTAACTAATTCTTTCAATAAAACATCACTGATTTACAGTGCTGTACTTATAGCTGCTGTAATCAGTGACTATTTACTGTTTTTCAGGGATAATACACTGATTCACTTTTAGAGAGTAAATATCTAAATATCTAAATATCTAAATATATAAATATCTAAATATCTAAATCTAAATATTTAAATATCTAAATATTTAAAATGGCTTGAAAATAAAACAGAGATACCTATAAATGAATCCCTTGGTGAAAAACTGAGAAAAGGAGCCGCGTTTAATGAGAATATGAAAAATCAATTTTGCGAAGCAAAAAGGGGGGAAGGAAAATAAATAAAATGCGCGACGGAGGTTGCGTGCCAAGTTTATGCGCTCCGGGAAATAAAGCTTGATTATCGCAAACTTTCAAGAGGCGGAAAAAATCCCAAGTTTGAGCGACGAGAGCAGTTTCGCGGTTCGCCGACCGCAAAATTGCGTACCATCCGATCAATAACGTTTCATTTTCACCGGTTAAAAGGCAACCGTGCATTCATTTTTTCTAATTACCTTGTTTGTTCAGCATGTTTATGATCGTCAACGTAATTATCTCCCCCGCTGATACATAACGTTGTTTATCGTAACACGCTGTTTTTCATTACGTCGCGGTAAAGCCGGGACGGTAATCGTTTGTACGTTTGAAAACGCCACGTTTTTCCCATAATTTCTTGATTAAATATTTCCCGTTAAACGCGAATGCGAATCAGATTGAAACTCTGTTGAAAAAAATTTCGCGCAAAATTAAATAAAAACAAAGCGCCTGTTATACGTTTGAATATATCGATGCTTATCTCGCGCTCCGGGGCTCTTTAATTTCCAATTCTATTTAAACAAAATCGTTTAATACTTTATTTGTAAATTACTTTATTACTTCATTTGTAAAATAAACATGTTTACAATATTTAATCTTCTTCTCATCGAGAAAAGAAATCGCGATACACCTCGTACATGCATCCCTCTCTCGGAACAATGCTCGCCGTAAGAAGTAGATCAAGAAGTTATATAAAGGTAAAGTTGTATGTATTTGTCCCCAGACGTGATAGACATTATTAGATACGCAGACAATGAAAATTTGTTGTCGTCTCGAAATAAATGAGATTTTTCCCGGCTACCTGCCGTCTCTGTAAAAGTCGTTACATTGTAACGACATGTTTGTCGTGAAAATAAAGAATGCCGGGTATTTTCGCGAAATGAAGAGGAGGAAAAGAACGACGAGATATTTCGCGCAGCGTATATTTCCATCCCGTTTTAAACGTTGGTCCAATACTTTTTGTTCCGCTAATAACGCCATATTTCGATTGGCCAAATTTGATTGACAATTATCAATATCAGCCGCATAATTCAACCGCGCGCAGCTTCGACGAAAGCGGAATCCATTTTGTGGCATACGTGAAATTTGCGATGAAATTAATTGTGGATTCGGCGCACGAAATAGACTATGAACGAGAAATGGAGTGTTGAAAAAAAATAATAAATTATAGAAATAGATGAAAATATATCTCTCTCGTAATTATAAGAGCGCGATACGCTGCTTTATAATATTGTTTTATATCAGAACTTCGATGGAATCGTTCAGCGTACAAATGTAAATTCAATTTTAGAATATTATTCGTTTCGAGCGAATGCGAACATATTATCCTGTTTTTAGCGGATCTATGGCTCTCGAAAATAACCCGATTTAATTAGCGACCGTCCTGCAACACAATTGTTACGTCAATTCGCATAACCGCCACGCGCAGTGACAGTCTTTTAAAGCCCGCCGGAAAATCGCATCGTCACAAATCGATGATCGCCATTATATGTAATTCAACGTCGATTGCATCAGTGGAAAGGCACCGAAACGCACGTCCGATTAATATCGATGCACCGCATAATGCGTTTCGCGTTTGAATCGCGAATGATCGACGAGAGACGCGTACACGTTTGGCGGGCACCGATAGGCACCGATGAGATTCCACAGCAGCGGACTCGAGCTCGTTCGTCCTCGAATTTACATTTCGACACGAAAATAGAATCAACGAGTATTATATAACGTCGTGTTCGAGTTACGCCCGATAAACGGAATAAATTCCGCGTCCGGCGAACGGAATCGCCGATACCGTAATTTTCCGTCTCGTCTGGGAATTCGGTGGTGTCTCGACAGTTTCCGCAGACGAGATCGTCCTCGGGAGTCTCTTCCTGAACTTGCGAGGAAATGGAGATGGAAAATAAAATGAGCGATATTAAATCCTATCATTTCCCATCTTCCGTTAACCCTTGGCGCAGATGTAAAGTGCAACTATTTCAAACTTTTTTTTACAGTACAAAGTAGTTAAAAATCATATCGCAATAAAAAAGATGACTTAAAAAAAATGGCGAAAAAATTTTGCGGGCGTATTTCAAATATTACAAAAGTATAAATCCGCTAAAAATGCAAAATTCGTCAAAATTAAGGATGTTTTGTATGTGCAAAAAGTAGCTGAAAATCAATATTGACGAATATCCACTTTTGGTGCATTTTGAGTATAAGAAATTGTGTGGAATTTTACAATTTGATCTTAGCTTTTTTAATATTTATTGCGTTTTTACTGAAATTTTCCGAATTTTGTTAATCGAAACGATTAACTTTTGACAGAGAATTTCGCCTTGTGACAGATACATGGCTAACTTCATTAAATTATATTTAATATATTTTTAACCATTTAGTACTTGTATAATATTATTTGACCAAATATTTCCTCTGTGTCTAAACTTTTGCAAATTTTAAACAAATTCTGAATATTATTTCCATGTGTTTTTGTCATTTGAATCGACGTGGTTATATGTTTCCCATAAGAACACATGTTAATTCGGTGCAAATTAAAATCCTTATAACTTCTGAATGCTTTAGTGAATCAATTTAAAAATTATACTGAAGATTCTAAACATATGTAAGGACATTCTGTACAATTTTCATTAAATTCTCAATATTTTGAAAATAGGTGAAAACATTCTTAAATATCGTTGAATAAAGAAGCGATAAAGAAATAAGAATGATTTATTTTAAAGGGAATATAATTTAAAAAAATGGAAAAATTATACTCTCCTCAGACTCACAAATTTTTCCTTAAATGAAATTATTAAAATCATATTGATACATTGCTCTAACTATATTTAAAAAATTTGGAAATATTTAAGATTTCGAGATGCGAGAACAATTTATCTAACAGTCGACAAATTTGCCATGACTTCTTTTACGATTTAATGACTTCTTACTTGTTAAAGATGTTTTGTATGTACAATCCCAAAAAGTAGCTGAAAATCAATATTGACGAATATCCACTTTTGGTGTATTTTGAGTATGAGAAATTGTGTGGAATATTACAATTTGATCTTAACTACAGTGCAGAGATGTATTTTTTAATATTTATTGCGTTTTTACTGAAATATTCCGAATTTTGTTAATCGAAATGATTAACTTTTGGCAGAGAATTTCGCCTTGTGACAGATACATGGCTAACTTCATTAAATTATATTTAATATATTTTTAACCACTTAGTACTTGTATAATATTATTTGACCAAATATTTCCTCTGTGTCTAAACTTTTGCAAATTTTAAACAAATTCTGAATATTATTTCCATGTGTTTTTGTCATTTGAATCGACGTGGTTATATGTTTCCCATAAGAACACATGTTAATTCGGTGCAAATTAAAATCCTCATAACTTCTGAACGCTTTAGTGAATCGATTTAAAAATTATACTGAAGATTCTAAACATATATAAGGACATTCTGTACAATTTTCATTAAATTCTCAATATTTTGAAAATAGGTACAAAACATTCTTAAATATCGTTGAATAAAGAAGCGATAAAGGAATGAGAATGATTTATTTTAAAGGGAATATAATTTTAAAAAATGGAAAAATTATACTCTCCTTGGACTCATCAATTTTTCCTTAAATGAAATTATTAAAATCATATTGATACATTGCTCTAAAGTAACTATATTTAAAAAATTTGGAAATGTTTAAGATTTCGAGGTGCGAGAACAATTTATCTAACAATCGACAAATTTGCCATGACTTCTTTTATGATTTAATGACTTTTTACTTGTTAAGAATGTTTTGTATGTACAATCTCAAAAAATAGCTGAAAATCAATATTGACGAATATATCCACTTTTGGTGTATTTTGAGTATGAGAAATTGTGTGGAATCTTAGCTACAGTGCAGAGGTGTATTTTTTAATATTTATTGCATTTTTACTGAAATATTCCGAATTTTGTTAATCGAAATGATTAACTTTTGGCAGAGAATTTCGCCTTGTGACAGATACATGGCTAACTTCATTAAATTATATTTAATATATTTTTAACCACTTAGTACTTGTATAATATTATTTGACCAAATATTTCCTCTGTGTCTAAACTTTTGCAAATTTTAAACAAATTCTGAATATTATTTCCATGTGTTTTGTCATTTGAATCGACGTGGTTATACGTTTCCCATAAGAACACATGTTAATTCGGCGCAAATTAAAATCCTTATAACTTGTGAACGCTTTAGTGAATCGATTTAAAAATTGTACTGAAGATTTTAAACGTATGTAAGGACATTCTGTACAATTTTCATTAAATTGTCAATATTTTGAAAATAGATACAAACGTCCTTAAAAAAAAGAGAGAATGTTGTTGCTTTCTTTTACGGGTAGATACGCCACTAAGCACGATACTTTGTTAAACGAGCAACGCGAAAAGAAAAGAGAAGAGAGGTGGTACATCGTGCGCAAGAGAATCGTCTGTGCATCGTCGCGAGACGATCGCGAGAGTGTCAGTCTGCTTCCTTTTTTTTCCCTGACTTTTCTATTCTTACATGGTATTTAATTTGTGCGGACGAGTCAGCGGCGACAAATACGGGGACTGAAGAAGCACTTGAGGGCTTAAGCCGACGCACTCATTAACGACTGCACGATTGCAACCGTTCGTTTTGCTTTTCCTTTTCTTCCCTCTTCTCTTCTCCTCTCTCCTCTAGCTTTCATTTCTCTGTCCCGACTGACGCAATGCTCCGCATTCAGAGGCCATGATTGCTCTCGTCAAAGAGCAAACTGTGTCGACGATCCTTGACTCTGGCAGACACCTCGCTCAAAGCTCAAATTCCAAAACCTTCCACGGCGGTGACCTCGCCTTCGTCAGGATTTTATCGAACCATCTAACTTTCGGAAAATTCGCGGAGCGAGACTGCCGAGTTATCGCATTTAATATTAATTCTGTTGATTCTCGCCGTTTTTGGCGCAATTTTTCGTAATATTTTTACCTTAACGTTGCATAATTTATTATCGTAGACGTGTATTTTATTTTATCGAGAATAAAAAACTATGATATCTAACATCTTTCGCGTTTACTTCTTTGCCTCTCTAATTTTGCTCTCGTTTCGTTCCTCGGTTTTCGGGATTAAATTCGGGTATGTGAAAGAAGACGCGGAGGATATTTTTGCTCCGAAAAGCAAACCTCGACACTGATAGCTGAAACCCGCGAAGATTCCGATCTCGATATGTTTGTTAAAAACTGACATATTTTCGCAAAAGAGAATGTTGACTTGATAATCAAACTGAGAATAAAATGCGATCTCGGAGCTCCGAGGATTATGTACGTTCATTAAGAGACTTTGATCTGCACACACCGCGATGCATCTCTTATATTTTCTAAAATAACATTGGGGATCATGACGAGATTGATTGCGGCCATTGTTGTGGGCGGATAAACAATCTTCTCGAAACGCTGATGCTCCGCTTTTCGTGATCGATCTCGGTATTTTAACGGCGCCATAATATTCATAGCGCTGATAAGTAATTAGTTTAGCAAAGACAAAGTCAAAGAGAGCTCCCCGGAATAAAACTTTCTCCCTCTCCATCGCGAGAATAAATTACGCGAGAAAGACGCTCTTGGAGCAGTCAGCAAAGAAATTCTCAAGAAGTATGCGGATGCAAAATTAGCGCTGCCTGCTGCACGCGAAAAAAAAAACGAGGACATAATTAATTTATGAAACGCGAATTAAACAGGAAAAATATGCAGTTGCTTAATGTCACTTCTTAGAATTAGCTGAATAAAAATTGAATGAAAATTTCTAATAAACGAAAAAAGGAATGAAAAGTCATGAATTAACGATCTCCATTTACGCGTGTGTCGCAAACTGCATTTACAAATTGCTATTCCAAATATTTTTAAATCTATTATAATAAATTTATTTTTAAATTTATATGAATTTAAAATTTATTTTTAAATTTACATGAATTTAAAATTTATTTTTAAATTTATATGAATTTAAAATTTATTTTTAAATTTATTATATGCACTGAGGAAAATCGTTTGATTGTACCAACAAGACGTATATGATTAAAGGCATTTTGTTAAATCAAACAAGAATTTCTAGTTATCATGATAAGACTCGATTTTTTATAACTAGAACATTTAATAGATTTTACTATAAGGATTTGGTTAGTATTTTCTGATTGAATCTATGAAATTTCTTGTTACATTAATCTCTTTGTTTGCTTCTTAACTTAACTCGTATTCAATATTTGCCATGAAATGTATATAAAGAACTAGTATTAACATTAAATCCAAAGTATACTTTTTTTCTCTTACGAGCAGTAGTGCCAGAAAGAGGACGCTAGCTCTCTGATTGCGTGTGTTTGAGCTGCATTCTCTTCTTGCATCACTGTTTATCAGTTTAATTTCTAATAAACTAAATTTAAAATAATTTATTCAATAATCTGGATTGAATTTATCCAATAATCTTGTTGGAATTCGGAATATTAAACAGACTTTTGAGATTAGATGGAAAAAATTTTAGACGACTTGGTGCTGGCGAGTTTAATATTATTAACCAGAAAATTTGGTAAATTTAACAGGAAGAAATTAATCAGATTCATCTGATAATTCCTACAAGAATTCTGGTTCGCCCATTTTCCAACAGACATACTGATTGAATCTACCAGAATTCTAATTAATGCAACCAGATTTTTTTCTCAGAGTTTATATAAAAATGCATTATTTAAAATTATTGTTGGATATTCAGAAATTGTTATGCATTATTTAAAATTATTGTTGGATATTTAGAATTAATTGTTATCAAGGATTATTTTATATGTATATGAAATGTGTAATTTTAAATCATTCATCTGGATAATAATTAATAATAAATTTCTGAATATCCAACAGCAATAATGTAAAATAATCCACTTGATATTAATTAATAATAGATTTGTGAATATTCAGCAATAATTGAAGTCTAGGATGAGAGGGAAAAGTTAATAATAAAAAAAGCAATATTTTCGTTGCGCGATAGAGCTTGAAGGAAAAAAAGCAATTTTAAAGTAAATGACAAAGTATGATGACGAGCATGTAAGTATTTTCCGAGATCAATTTTACGACCTAATTTCTGCAAAATCCGCGAAGGATCGGCTGCGAAAATAAAATCGTGACGTTCTTACATCGCGCAATTTCCTCCCCGGCGTCTTTCCATCGCCAATTCTTGCAAATTCCCGCGCGTTCAGAAGCTGAAAAGATCTCTAATTTTCCGTTGCATAAATACCCTTGATATTTCTGGTTACCCTCCAAGAGGTGGATCTCGCGAGGTATTACAAGGGATCGCGCAAGAGTAAACGAAAGACGCGGAGTCTAAACAACGCGGGAGTATTCGTCGTTTTAATTGTTCCTCTCGCAAATCGTGATTTACGATCGTAAATACGGAACGCGCGACTCGGAAAAAGCGCGGAAGAGCGCGCGTTTTCGCGTCTCGTGTCCCGTGTCCTCCCGACGTATCAACGATATTTATTTTCACGGCGGACAAATCCGCGTATCATCTCCAGACATTAAAGCGGGAGAACGATAAATCATCGGCGTTTTAATTATTTCATTTTGCGCTGGACGCGAATAAATCATCGCGGCCGCGTTTGTTGTTTAATTTTCCTCGCGCAGTCTTATAATTATTCGCACTCGCTATTTTTCCGACTCTTTTTCTCTCTCTCCTTCTCCCCCCCCCCTCCCTTATATCCGCCTTATTGTCTTCCGCGACCAGCGACGAAGCCGCGCGAGGGGGGAGGGAGAGGGAAATGTCCTTTAAATAATGTAAAGTGTTTCTGAATAATGCATGCGGAGGGACTCGCGGAATCGCACGCGCTAAGAAAGAGAAAACGATACGGAGGAGAAGAATGGCGGAAGGTAGAGACGGTGTAAGTGCCGCATTAACGAGCTACGTTATACGTCATAAGTACGTTCTTCCAGTCAGATGTTACGCGAAACAGAAAATCATCCCCCTCCCACCCTCCCGCGATAGAGGCTCTCGTATTTAATCAGGATTAGAGAGGCGGGCAAACGATTACTCGATTCATCGACTCGACGGATTCTACACTATTACGCTCGTTAATTAGTGCTGTTGCTCGCCTCTCGGATTTTACATGCCCATTACTTTGTCAAGATTCGAATCGCTCGTAGAAAATTACGTGGAATAATAATAATGACATCTCGCATTTAAATCTCATGCAATAGGACGAGAGAAATAGAAGAGGGAGAGATAATATATATTTTTTTTAATGAACAATATATAAATAATAATATATTAATAATATAGAAATATTAATAATATATATTTTTTGAGATTAATAATATATATATTATTAATATAAAAAAATATGAAAAGGCATTGAAAAAAAAAATATATTAAAAAAAATATATATATATATATATATATATATATATATATATATATATAAAGTATTAATATTAATAAAATATTAATAATATTAATATTTAAAAATAATATTTAAAAATAATATGAATATAAAATTAATATAAAATATATATATATTTTTTTTCTTTTTAAAGTTTTATAGAAATAATATTTTTTTAATAAAAATTTTTTTCGATAGAAATAAAAAGTAAGAGCTTATGCACAAATGATAGCATTAGGAGAAAAATTGTTTATAACTTGAAAAGTTGGAGACCTTTTTTTTTATCTTGTAGAGTTTTCTTGAAATTTAATATCGAGATGGTATAATTAGTCGAATCTTCTTGAAAATAACATTTATGATAACGAAGAGAATAGTCCTTTTCGCGCGTTAATGGATTTTGTATAACATCGGAGATGTTAACTAACTGGAGTAAAATTTCTCTAGCTCGGAACACAATGTTACGTCGTAGTTTGTTGCAATTTTCGAGCTTCGTCTGGAAGTATCTTTATACGCGCATTAATAAGGCAAAAAGGGCATATCTAAGTCCATTACAACTTATATAATAGGGGACTTGGAGGAGTTTGGCTTGGTTCTTTGCGCAGACGTTGGTGCTTGCGTTGCAAGAGACCTGCCTACATAGTGTTATAGTATTTTAAAAATGCATAGAACCCTCTGTGCATAGAGAACCTGGTGGCAGCACCAGTGCGTTTTACGTTTCTCCTTTTATACGTTACTGAAACTTTTATCATGCATGAAAGGGGTTAGATGTAGGACATAAAGAATGGGAACCAATCAGGAAAGTCGCGCCCTTTCTATATAAGAGACATTTAACTTAATTAAAATAATAGATGTAAGTTTTTACCTTTGAAATCCGATTGAGAAAAGTGAGTTTGAGATTGACGCTACATTTTTTTCTACGATCGCGATAATATTTTTTCAATTTCCTCTCGACAGTTTTACAACTTATTATTAATTCGAGGAATGCAATTTATCTTTTAATATTCTTTCCTCGATTACGCGCATCCTTACGGTTGTTATTACATATTTAATGATTACCTCGTTCCAGGAAGAGAGGGAAGGAAACAGGAACTCAACTGTTCTTAATGCAAGTTGGTTACGTTTAGCAAATGAGAGCAAATTGTAACGAGACGCCTGTTAGAAAAGTACAGTTTCATTTAAATATTTATAGAAGCACGTGGGAGGAGGTTTCCTGTGCGGGCGAGAAGCACCTGTCTCTTCGCGTTCCCGGCTTACTTTCAAGTTTCGTTCTTGCCGCGGTTTACGAAGAGTAAACGCTAAAAGTGGCCGTAAAAATTTACAAGAAAATTCAGTCTCGTTCTCTCTCAACTCGGACTCAGGATGTTCGTCGACGTATGTTTGCCGCGCAATTTTTTTCTTCCTCCTCTTTCCGGTCGTGTCAAACCGCGCGGATCCTGACTTTGCGAATACGCAAATACACGTAGATACACGTCCGAAAATTTCCTCTTGCCAAGTCCTGGAAAAATAATCCTCATCGCATGTTATACACATGCATGTATGTAAAAGAATAAAAAGGGACACTGAGAAAAATCATTTGATTGTACTAAAGACGTATATGATTGAAGTCATTTTGGTTTAAATCAAACAGGAATTTCTAGTTATCATAATATAAGATAAGACTCGATTTTTTTATAACTAGAACGTTTAATAGATTTTATTATAAAGATTTGGTTGGTATTTTCTAGTTGGATCTATAAAATTTCTTGTTACATTAATTTCTTTGCTTGTGTGCCACTCTTAACTTAACTCGTATTCAATATTTGCCATGAAATGTATATAAAGAATTAGTATTAACATTAAATCCAAAGTATATTTTTTTTCTCTTACGAGCAGTAGTACCAGAAAGAGGACGCTAGCTCTCTGATTGTATGTGTTTGAGCTGCATCCTCTTCTTGCATCACTGTTTATCAGTTTAATTTCTAACAAACTGAATTTAAAATAATTTATTCAATAATCTGGATTGAATTTATCCAATAATCTCGTTGGAATTCAGAATAGTAAACATACTTTTGAAATTAGATGGAACAAATTTTAGGTGACTTGGTGCTGGCAAGTAGTATTATTAACCAGAAAATTTGGTAAATTTAACAGGAAGAAATTAAGATTAATATAATTAAGATTAATATAATTAAGATTAATATAATTAAGATTAATAAAATTAAGATAATTATTCAGATTCACCTGGTAATTTCGACAAGAATTCTGGTTCGCTCATTTTCCAACAAACATACTGGTTAAATCTACCAAAATTCTAATTAATGCAACCAGATTTTTTTCTCAGTGCACTGTTTATCAGTTTAATTTTTAACAATCTAAATTTAAAGTAATTTATTCAATAATCTGGATTGAATTTATCCAATAATCTTGTTGGAATTCAGAATATTAAACATATTTTTGAAATTAGATGGAAAAAATTTTGGGCGACTTGGTGCTGGCAAGTTTAGTATTATTAACCAGAAAATTTGGTAAATTTAACAGGAAGAAATTAATCAGATTCACCTGGTAATTTCGACAAGAATTCTGGTTCGCTCATTTTCCAACAGACATACTGGTTCAATCTACCAGAATTCTAATTAATCCAACCAGATTTTTTTCTCAGTGCACTGTTTATCAGTTTAATTTTTAACAATCTAAATTTAAAATAATTTATTCAATAATCTGGATTGAATTTATCCAATAATCTTGTTGAAATTCAGAATATTAAACATACTTTTGAGATTAGATGGAAAAAATTTTAGACGACTTGGTGCTGTCGAGTTTAGTATTATTAACCAGAAAATTTGGTAAATTTAACAGGAAGAAATTAATCAGATTTATCTTGTAATTCCTACAAGAATTCTTGTTCGTCCATTTTCCAACAGACATACTGGTTGAATCTACCAGAATTCTAATTAACGCAACCAAATTTTTTTCTCAGTGCACTGTTTATCAGTTTAATTTTTAATCTAAATTTAATCTAATTTTAATCTAAATTTAAAATAATTTATTCAATAATTTGGATTGAATTTATCCAATAATCTTGTTGGAATTCAGAATATTAAATATATCTTTGAGATTAGATGGAAAAAATTTTAGACGACTTTAGTGCTGGCGAGTTTAGTATTATTAACCAGAAAATTTGGTAAATTATATTTAAATTTACCAGATTAAATCTACCAGAATTCTAATTAATCCAATCAGATTTTTTTCTCAGTGGAGGAATTTAAATTTTCAATTGTTTCCCCTTCTTTGAGAACACTAAGCAAGCTAGTTGTCTGGTACATATTTTGTATCCCCGAGAACGCAAAAGATGCGGCCAAGTTCCAGACAAGAGGAGGACCAGTCGCACGGTTTGTTCACGCGGGAAAACGATACTGGGCCGAAATTTTTCGCAATTCCACCTCTCCCCACTGAACAAAGAATAGCTGTATATACACGACAAGTCTTGTTGCTGCTAGCCGTGAACATTGTACGAAACAGTGTTCCTGACGATACGAGCCAGCTGCCGCGTCGCGCTCGTATTTCATCGAAGCGGGGGCGTCCGCCGCCTTCTATCGACCGTTTAGTAAAGTGCCCTCGTGCGACCGTCCCGTCATCGCGATACGGTACGTGCTCCTTTCGCCAAGAGACGTGGGTAGACGATGAGGGGGAGGGGGAGGAAGAGGATCTTTCGACCAGAAGGAACGAGGGAACTCCTGTGCTCTGCTATTCCCCGGAGCTGCGTTTATCATCTGACTGTTCGCTCGCTGCCGATGCGGCTGTTCGCGGTATCGGTGGTGCCTGGACGAAATAGAGAGGTGTATCGATCGATAGAGGCGGAACGATCGTTAGAGGAGAGAAACAGGAGATCCCCAAGTTGGCGGATCGAGGCGTGGGAGTTTCCGTTTCAGTTCAGAGACTCGCGGCTACGTTTATGGAATGTCACAAGATTTAATTGCGCCAATATATTCTCTGCCGATTTATTAATATAATCGTGTTATTTATCGGAGAAGGAGAGAAATCACTTTACTCCACTTTTTAAAGTTGAATAAATCCAATATCAATATCTACGAAGAGCGAGTTCTTTTGAATTTCCATGATCCAATGTTGGGTCCTATTTCCGCGATTAAAACGACTAAGGGTTTCTCTTCCCGGCAAACTATCGATTTCAGTTGGAAATCTAATTTCAGTAGCACGAGTTTTATTTCATAAACCTATCTATCGCTTACTCGCGATCGGTGAGCCACATTGTAGAAGAATCGAAAACGTATATATCTATCGCGCGATACATTCTTCTTACGTCTTCTAGGAACATGGCACCTACACATGGCTCGTGCACATAAATTCTCTGAGTAACGATACCAAAACGTTCTCCGAGTCTGTAGCCTGTTTCGCCATTTTTCCTTCATCTCGCTCTTTTCGATATATCGATTCACGCAATCCTTAGAAAGGATAATTAATCATCTGCGAGATTCTGTATCCATGCCCGAGATATTTTCCTTCAGCTGATTCCACGAAAGTTAATCTTGCTCAGCGAAGTGTTCAGTGATTAGCTTCTCATTTTTAATGTTTCGTTGAGATAAGATTTTTCTAAATTGAATTAGAAATAACTCTTTTCTCCTCGATTAATCAAAAATTCTTTCACTCCAAAAAGTACTTATTGCCATGAATATTCCCGCGTAGAAAAAGTAATAAGGTTTTAAAAAGGATCTGATTAATATGCCTTAAAATTAACTGGGTCCTACTAGGTATAACGCTTGGATCCTACATGGCTCGTAACAAATGGTGCTTTAGAGCCTGATAGGGAAATATTATCAGGACCCTACATGGAAACACTATCAGATCTTCATAAGAATATTTTATATTTTCCGCATTTGATATTCATCACTTTTTTATTTTGTATAATGAAAAGTATAAAATAAATAAGATATTTTTAATAGAAATTCTTTGTTTATTAATGTTATTATTAATACAATATTATTAACTTTTTTTGAGTTTTTTATAAATTGGTACTACATGAATTCTTCATTTTAAAAATGCGGCACAGTTAAAAAATCCTTACAAGGGCCTTCTTAATTATTTTTATTAAAGCCTGAGTTTCAAAATTAATTAATAAAATAATTCAATGAAACCTTAAATTAAACTGTAAATTAAACATCGGATAACTATTAATTTTTTTAATTATATGTCCTTAGTAATATTTAATAAAGTCCCATATTGATGATGATAGGATATCCTTTTCTATGGCATCCCAACATTATCCTTATCAGGGCCAATAGTTTCATGTATTAATAATTTTCTACACGAGTTTTTAGTCCTCTTTTTCGGAATATTTCCAACACTTGTATAAACAATTAGTGGCACCGCATTGACTCTGTTTGCGATACTTGGAACATACTGCATATGGGATTTCTCTTGAAAAGGGGACGAGAATGTTGAACCTATGTATAGAATTCGTTGTTCCCTCTGAAACACGGATGATAAGAATGGGCGAGAGTTTAATAATGGACGGGGATTATTAAAATTTACTCGCGCCCTGTATGTGTTTTCGCAAAGTTTTCCCTTCTCCTTGCTCCTTTAGTCCTCGTCTCTATAGGGACAGTCGGATCCGAGGGATCTCGCATCGGGCAGTGCATCCTCGCTCCTCGGAGGAGAACATTCAACTTTCCCGATTTTTCATGAAACTCGTGGTACTTGCATGACTCGCCTAGCAAGACGTAGAGGCACGTCCGGGGGAAAAAGTAAGGACACGGCCAACGCGGAAAAACGTGCGGGCGACACGATGTCGTGCAGCGTGTTCCAAAGTTCTCTCCTTCCGCGTAAAACTGAAAAACCGCGTAACTGCGGATGTCTTTGCCGAGTCTGCCCGCCAGTTATCGATGTACGTTATTCGCCTCGGAGCGCGATTAAAATGCGCACTCGGAGGTTTTCCTTTCTCAGGGCCGACTTGCTCCGAAGCGACCCTCTGTCGCGGAAATGAAACTGAAATGATATTCTTTCCTCACGGCTTTTTTTTTTATAGGAACAGAAAAGGGAAGAGGCAGGCTCGAAAGTAGGTTAAAAATGTCGTTTATTTCTCGAAATCGTCAAAGCATCCCAAAAAGTCCCTCCGTCATAGAGTGGGTAGAATTTCTCTACATTTTACCTCGTTTTATCCTAAAGTGGAATTTTTCGAACTTTTGAGAATGCAATAAACAGAGCGCCGTAGATATTACACCGTTTCTGTCATGAAAATGTCATTTTAATGTTGGATCGTAGACGCAGCGCCGTAATTTGAAACGATCTCACCCCTTAAAGGCAATAAAATACGATCCATTGCAGCGGGAAGAGCGATAAGCGAGTGAAAGAAGTCACGCGGCGATGGGGCAAATTTGCGACGACAAATCAAAATCGCGAATAAAGCGTCATTCTTCCTGTACCCAAATCATCTCGGAGCCTCATTTTAGCCGAAATTTTCGCAACAATAATTCTAGCGACGCGTTAACAGCCTTTCATTCATCGCGAGCGAAATTTTTCCGCGAAACGGATTATACGCTTTCCTCGCTTCAAATCGCTCTCGACGCGCGCCACGAGCAGATTTTCTTTTTTTCAATATACGCTCCGCGCATTGTGCCCGAGGAAATAAAAGCGAATCAGTCGGACAACCAGTGTACATAAAATAGGGAGAGGTTAAGCGCGACGTTAATCAACGTTGACGCCGGCCAATCCTCGAAGCTCTCCCCCTCCTCCCCCCTGTAATATTTTTTTTTTATGTTTTGTTTCTTCTGCGAGACGCAGAAAGGGGTCAAAAGCGCGTTTGGGTTTGCGAATTCCAATGCATGGTGCAAAACCATAGTGGGACAGGGTATGGCAGACAGGCAGGGTGGTCGATGCCGCACGAAATCCCGCAGTGATACAACGCCGGTTCATTCAATTATCACTAAACCCCGGAACTCTCACCCCCATCTGCCATCCTAGCGCCTCTCTCCCTTCCTCCATCTCTCTCTCTCTCTCTCTTTACGCATTGTTGCTCCTTGCAAAGCATATACATGGGCATGAATGATACAACGCCATGACGAACCAACGCGAGCGAATTAACAATCGACCCCAGCTCGACCATCTAGCTCTTCCCTCCCATTTCCCTTCCACCCTTTTCAATCTCTCTCTCTCTCTCTCTCTCCCTCTCTTTCTCTCTCTCTCTCCCTCTCCCGTTTCTCTGTCCTTGTTCGCCGACGTGACTGCGATCCATCCATCGACCCAGTTCCGGGCATATTGGCGGCGTCCTTCCGACCCACTGCTCCGGAAAATGTAAAATGGATGTTTTGAGATCGGACGCCGCTCGGTCCAAAAACCAGATTCTCGATTTCTTCACGTCCGACGAGAGAGGATAGTCCGGATGTCGTATAATGTGACGGCATCTTCAAAGGCGAAGAAGTCTATCCCCGGACTACGGCAAACTGAAAATTCGTTCCCCCTGTATAATTGTCTGCCCTTGGCCTCTCGTGTCCTGAATTCATTATAAAAACGATTGCGGATACTCGAATCGTCAACATCTCCGATTTCAACATTTCAGATTTCAGTTGAAGCCCAAATAAATGAAGATAAAAAAATTGTCAACAAGGAAACAAATAGTAAAATGGATGATGCACTGAGAAAAAAATTTGCATTAATTAGAATTCTGATAGATTCAACCAGTCTGTTGGAAAATGGACGAACTAGAATTCTTTGTAAGAATTACCAGATGAATCTGATTAATTTCTTCCTGTTAAATTTACCAAATTTTCTGGTTAATAATACTAAACTCACCAGCACCAAGTCGTCTAAAATTTTTTTCATCTAATCTCAAAAGTCTGTTTAATATAACTAGAAATCTTGTTTGATTTAACCAGAATACCTTTAATCATATACGTCTTGTTGGTACAATCAAACGATTTTTCTCAGTGCGGTAAATTGAAAATTCGTTCCCCCTGTATAATTGCCTGCCCTTGGCCTCTCGTGTCCTGAATTCATTATAAAAACGATTGCGGATACTCGAATCGTCAACATCTCCGATTTCAGATTTCAGATGAAGCCCAAATAAATGGAGATAAAAAAATTGTCAACAAGGAAGCAAATAGTAAAATGGATGATGCACTGAGAAAAAAATTTGGTTGCATTAATTAGAATTCTGATAGATTCAACCAGTCCGTTGGAAAATGGACGAATCAGAATTCTTGTAAGAATTACCAGATGAATCTGATTAATTTCTTCCTGTTAAATTTACTAAATTTTTTGGTTAATAATACTAAACTCACCAGCACCAAGTCGTCTAAAATTTTGTCCATTTAATCTCAAAAGTCTGTTTAATATTCTGAATTCCAATACGATTGTTACATAAATTCTATCTAGATTATTGAATAAATTATTTTAAGTTCAATTTGTTAGAAATTAAACTGATAAACAGTGATGCAAGAAGAGGATGCAGCTCAAACACACACAATCAGAGAGCTAGTGTCCTCTTTCTGACACTACTCGTAAGAGAAAAAAAATATACTTTGGATTTAATGTTAATACAAGTTCTTTATATACATTTTATGGCAAATATTGAATACGAGTTAAGTTAAGAGGCAAGCAAAGAAATTAATGTAACAAGAAATTTTATAGATCCAAGCAGAAAATCCTAACCAAATCCTTATAGTAAAATCTATTAAACGTTCTAGTTACAAAAAATCGAGTCTTGACAACTAGAAATTCTTGTTTGATTTAACCAAAATGCCTTTAATCATATACGTCTTGTTGGTACAATCAAACGATTTTTCTCATTGCGACAAACTGAAAATTCGTTCCCCCTGTATAATTGCCTGCTTTTGGCCTCTCGTGTCCTGAATTCATTATAAAAACGATTGCGGACACTCGAATCGTCAACATCTCCGATTTCAGATGAAGCCCAAATAAACGGAGATAAAAAAATTGTCAACAAGAAAACAAATAGTAAAATGGATGATGAAGATACATCTAGCAAAATATAACAAAAATATTATATTAATAAAATGCTTAACATACTTACTGCGATGAAATTCTCAAAATTTAATCACTGTCCGTACATTTTAGGCGAGATGATAATCCCCGTGTTGTCGCAATCAGCCGGTGAAATATTCGTAACGTACTTTTAATTTTCACCGACTCCATTAACACGCTTTGTACGGGACGAAAATCGAATTGCATTACAGTATAGAAAATCCGGCTTGTCATCTCGCGAGGGAAAACATTGAATTAGATTACTCCTGATTCGAATCCCCCTCTCCCCCCCCCGATATAGAAATCTTGCGCGCAAATTACACTCTCTTCTAGTCTCGTTATTATTCAAAGTAACACGTATCCTCGACAACGTCTTTAATTACGCTCGTTACAAGGCAATTTGCGGATTGGGGCGATTGATTGGAAATGTTTCTAACGTTTGTTCACGCCAAACATGACCTTCTCCGCTTTATTTGTTTTCCCGGAGTCGGAGAGATCCGAGGAAAGAAAACGGACCACCGTACCATTAAATTAAATAGCAGCGTCCCATGGGAATTTCATGACGAGTCAGACCGGAACTCGCGCTTACGTTTCCAGGAGGAAAGAAGAAGAAAAAAGAGAAAGAGAAAGAGAGAGAGAGAGAGAAAGAGAATGTCGAAAAGACCCGCCGTTCCTCAATGTGGCCACCGGGGACCGATAAACCCGCCGCCACCCGTTCGATTTCGCGTAAAAAGGATGGAGGACTTTATCGGTCTATCAGGTTGCCCGCATCCACGCGACTTAGAATCCAATTGCCGCTAAGTGCGGGTGCGATTTATCGCGAAACAAGCGACGAGCACGCGGCAAGCAAGAAGCCCATCGAATCCCCCAAATCGACTTCGCGTAATGAAAACATTCGTTTACCGTTTCCCGGATGAAATATGTATACGAATTGAAGAGTACGAGAGTATGGAGAGAAACATAAAAGAGACTCATAAAAAGTAAGAATAGAAAATATAAAAAGGGAATGCCTTTTTTCCTCGAGGAAAATGTTGTTAAATTACGCGAGAAATGCATTCGGGGAACGGGAAGAATTTTATTGTTATTCTTAGATTAAAAAATGTACTTTTTCCGTTAGTTTAATTTAAAAGCTGGGAAAAATATTTAAAAAGAAGCAGGAAAAATATATATCGCGCGTTTGAGAGTTTAAAGCTGTTTGTCTTGATAAAGACAGAGGGAAACGACCCCGAGACGCGTTGAATTCGCGTATCTCCCCGTGCGATATATATATATAAATGCATGATGCACATATTGCGCCGCGGCAGATGTACCGAGTCTCCGTTTCCGGGACTAGTATGAAAATAAGCGAAGTAGATAATGGTACGAGATTTTCCTCGGCGAAACTTTAGACTTTTTCTGGTTTCGCCTTTTGAACGTTACTCGCTGCGGTGTACGTATGCATACCGCGCTTGGCCGTTTTTTCCATTTGAATTTCACGGGAATTTTATAAACGCGTTCATAGAAACGTTAAATTCCCGCATTTAATATGTATTGTGCGTGCTTGTACCTGTTGAATTTTTAGATTTATATTTATCGTCTATAAAAATTTGCGCGACAGAAATAACGCGACATTGTTGCCTCCTTTCTCTATTAATTTAATTACACGTAAATAAATAAAAAGCTTTACATACGGGGTGTCACTTAATTGGCGCCCACTATTTATATAGCGGTATTCCTCGTGGGAAAACTGAGTCGAAAAGTCCCGAACCATTTTTAATGAAAAAAATTTGAAACCATTTTTTTTTAAATCCATTTTTTTCTTCTATAATGCGAAAAACTTTATTTTGCATTAAAAATCGTATTTTATCCGTTGAAAGCGTTTCCTTAAAGAAAATTTCAAGGAGACTAAAGGTCGGTGCTTATTAGCGCAATTTTACTCAATAATTACCGCTTTATTAAGCATTATAGAAAAAAGTGGTTCAGAACTTTTCGACCCAGTTTTCCACGAGGAATATCGCTATATAAATAGTGGGCGCCAATTAAGTGACATCCTGTATATATGCATGCAATACTATGAGAGATGCGTACAGTTTTTATTAATTTGCTTTTTCAATTGTTCTATTTTCAACGCATTTATTAATCGGCTGATATTAATCAAATAACGAAAATTACTTACTCAATTTGATTCATCCCAAGTAGATTTTCCTTCGATACTATAAAAAAATTAAAATATATTTTTTGCAATATATGTTATTAAAAAGAATTTGTATATAAGTAACATTAGTAATAGAAGTAGTAATTAAAGGATGCAAATTTTTTTTCGTTACTTGGATATTCCAATTAAGAGACGGATCCGCTGTCATTCGCTTTATGAAGACGCGTTGAATAACGACCGAAAGACAGATTGCATCCGCATTGGATAGCGCTGATGTACACAACGTGTCATCGGCTATCGATTAGTCGAGAGAGAAATAAGCGCGCATACATTGCAATGGCGCGAGTACAGTGCCTATTAACTCGAACTAATGACTGTAAAACGAAGCACGACGTATAAATCGTAACGCGACACTCGCTCGCAGGAGCCGAAGCGATTACGCATCTACGCATGAGTTTCCTACGAGCAATTTCCCCAGATTCGCAGATGTCTTTATTACCTGTCGATCGAGTCTCTCCTGGTGCGATGCATTCAATTTTATTCGTTAAAATCATTAGACGAATGTCTGTAAAAAAATAACTGGCTCAAATTTTCGCACATTTGCTGAGAAAAATTTAAAAAAAATAAAAGATAGCTAATTAAATATAAATAAAAAATTAAAAAATGAATATATATATATATATATATATATATATGAAAGAAAAATAAAAAAAATAAAAGATAATTATGTATATATTTTTATTATACATAAACAATATTGCAAATGATGAATATATGAATATATGTATAATGTATAATAAAAATATTATATATACATATAAAGAATTTTTAATTCATTTATTTAAAATATATATACATTTATATATTGTATTTATATATTTCTTTTAAATAACCTGAAATTAAAAATTCTTTGTAGAAATTATTTATTATATAATTTATTATATAATTTTTATATAATATTCTAATATAAATTAATATTTTTATATAAATTATCATATATATCACCGCATATATATTTATATATTTTTCTTAACTAATTCGAGATTAAAAATTTTTAATAAATAAATAATTAAATAAATAAATATATATATATATATATATATATAGAGAGAGAGAGAGAGAGAGAGAGAGCAATGTGTGTGATACTTTATATAAAAATGTATATTAAAAAGTTCCTATAAAAAACTTTTAATTTCAGATTACTTAAGAAATATTTAAAAAATATTTTTATTCATTTAAAAAATATTATCTCTATATATATATATATATATATATATATATATATATAGAGAGAGAGAGAGAGAGAGAGAGAGAGAGAGAGAGCAATGTGTGTGATACTTTATATAAAGATGTATATTAAAAAGTTCCTATAAGAAACTTTTAATTTCAGATTACTTAAGAAATATTTAAAAAATATTTTTATTCATTTAAAAAATATTTAAAAAAAACACATGTTATTATTCAATTTTAAAATCGTGTATAATCTCTAATAATTCTCGCTGCTACGTTTAAAGAATTAACAGTTCTGAAAAAAAAAAACCATTCCCGCCTTCCAAAGGGCCAGGATAAGCCCATACATACGATTATGCATATGTGCGATTCGGAATATACGGTAATATACATATGTACGTCGGCCTATCGAGATTAGGAAGTTTGCTCGGGTAATCTCTCTGGACGGAGCGTTAGCGTGTAGGGTCCTTGGAAGGACCGGGCGCAGGACGATTACGGGCGCAAACGCGTGCAATCGGAAGCGGTAACGATCATTAGCCTATAAATCCCGGTCGAATCCACTTACGAGGAAGGAAGGGCCGCGTTCGTGCATAAAGGCGAGGATAAATTCCTCGGCTCGGATCGGAGATACTCGCTCGAGGGATCCCATGAAATATTCTCGACTGTATAAGCTCCTTCCCTTCTCCTCCCCTTCCACCCCCTGTCCGGTGTATCCCAACCCTCTCGTGTAATTAGAACAATCCTTCGACTTTCACGCCTCTCCTTCGCTCTGAGACGCGCGATTACGCTTCTCTCACAGGAGATAAGACACCGAGAGAAAGGAGAGAGGATGTTCTATTGGGGTAGGAAGAAAGGGGTTGATAACCGAATGAGAGAAACGCGAAAATGAAATGGGAGCTGGAGCGGAGAGACCGATGGCGCCTAAATAAGCATTTAGCGAATAATTGACGCCCGTCCTTCTCGTCCTTTGCTTGTATTATAACAACGATGTTATCTGGGGACGGAGGGAGGAAGGGGGAGAGACGATGTCTCCATTTGTCTTTATACTTCGCACCCCGTTTGGCATCTTTATTCTACGACGCGCATTGTTATTTTATACGTCGTATCTCGGGAGATTCAAACGAGAGGCAGAACGGACGCCGTGTAAAAAGCATCGCGATATACATAATTCCCTTTTAATAATTTTATATTTTATATTTTAAGGTTTAATTATATATTCTCGGATATTTATTCCGTTTCGCGCCACATTCAATTGCAATTGCTGCTGTAAAATACGATAAAAATGAACAGTTTAATACGTTTTCAAAATAAATGCGATTGCGAGTGTAAAAAATAAATGTTATCGCGAAAGTCTATTCGCGATAGATGTAGGATTTGTTTCAATATTTAAAAACAAACCGCCCGCACACGCGTCTGATTTTCCACATTGTAGTTTTACAATTTCAATTTTATTAACAGATACAGTCGAAATTGCTACAGAACAAAGTTAACGCAATCCTTTCAAGACTGCAAATTTCACATTTTCTTGTTACATATTTAAATACAGAGTGTGCTAATATATTGTTGACAATATATGTCGATAAAAATATGTATTAAATACAATTAATATTCTGTCAAGATAATTTTACGCAAAAGATCCTATTTTACGTGTAAAAAGTATAATAGCTTGATTTATGTTCTTGCATTATATGTTGTTTGATCGTAATTCATAAAATAATTACATTTTAACGTCCTACTTGAAAGGCTAAATGTCAAGACCAGATATACATATATAAGAGATTATTTATGACATAAATCTCTCTCTCTCTCTCTCTCTCTCTCTCTCTCTCCCTCTCTCTCTAGAATTTTGCGTTAATCTTCGTAATCTTTTCAAGGATGATTCGCGATTCGTATCAAAAGTGACGTAAATAATAATAGTAGTCGTCTGATATTTATCAAAATACTCCTTCATTTATAATGCAACAAACTCTAATCAAAGATGTAAATATCTATAAATTCTTTTGTCAGAAATGATAGTCATTTACGTAGTCATTAGCGGTCACGCAGACTTCCCAAGACCAGTTTATATCGAAGATAACACCTTAGGTGCGTTAACTGTCGCGTTCTCTTTAGCACTCTAATTTGAATTTAATTCGGCTCACCAGTGCTATTACAGTAATAGCGTTTTATTACGCATATCAATAGTAATTGCTTCTCCGGTATTCCAAGGCTTTAACCATTTCCAGGCTTAATGTCGTGCAAGATATACAATTGAAAATTAAAAACTTGTGATTTCAACTCGGTGAAAATTATCGAGAGAGTTTTATAATCGAAAAGACATTCCACACATATGAGGAAAAAAAACTTTGCATTCTTTTCACAAAAGAAGATCCAAAAATATAGAAAAAAAATATGTGAAATGTAAACGTATAAAGAAACAATAAAATACAAACAAATATTTAAAAAGATATATAATGTATATATATTTAATCACGTATGTAGTAAAAAATAATTAAAAAAATACATATATATCTTTTTTTTAATTATTTTTTTACTACAAATGTGATTAAAATCTCGACTCTTTTTCGCATGAAAAAATTTAATCGTAAAAAAATATATATTGTATTGCATATATAGGTTAAAATAACGGCATTCTTTTTTCATTTTTCGAAAATTAATTTAAAATTAATTTGAAACAATTTATATTAGAAATTAGGATTAGATTATTATTTTATTATTTTTATTAAATTGAAATTTAATTTGAATATTAAATGTAAAAACATTAAAGATAAAAAATTTGGTGATATTTAATATTTAGAGCAACTTGTTCGTTAAATTGATAGTTCACGATTGAGGATACCTAAATAATATTTTATAATCTCTTGTATTGTTGTTGAAAAATTATATTAGTAGATAATAATTAAGAAATTTAATTTAATTAGAATTTAAATCAAAATGTAGAGCAGTTAAGGATTGAAATTAATTAAAAATATTAATAAAAAATATTAATAATATTAATAAAAAATAAGGAGTTGCAATTAATTTTATAGTTGGCAAGAAAAATGTAATATTTCATATGGTATTATATCATTGATATAAATCGTTGTTAGAAATATTAATTTTCGAGAACATCTTTGTTCGTTAAATTAATAGTCCACGATTAAGGATACCTAAATAATATTTGATAATCTTATGTATTGTAGTTGAAAAATTATATTAGTAGATAATAATTAAGAAATTTAATTTAATTAGAATTTAAATCAAAATGTAGAGCAGTTTAGGATTGAAATTAATTAAAAATATTAATAAAAAATATTAATAATATTAATAAAAAGTAAGGAATTGCAATTAATTTTATAGTTGGCAAGAAAAATGTAATATTTCATATGGTATTATATCATTGATATAAATCGTTGTTAGAAATATTAATTTTCGAGAACATCTTTGTTCGTTAAATTAATAGTCCACGATTAAGGATACCTAAATAATATTTGATAATCTTATGTTGTAGTTGAAAAATTATATTAGTAGATAATAATTAAGAAATTTAATTTAATTAGAATTTAAATCAAAATGTAGAGCAGTTAAGGATTGAAATTAATTAAAAATATTAATAAAAAATATTAATAATATTAATAAAAAATAAAGAGTTGCAATTAATTTTATAGTTGGCAAGAAAAATTTAATATTTCATATGGTATTATATCATTGATATAAATCGTTGTTAGAAATATTAATTTTCGAGAGCATTTTCGGAAAATGGCCGAGATCCGCGCAGGAAAAACGTATGACGCACACGGTACATTTAAATGTTGAAGGCAACATCGCGAGCAATTTCTCTCGACAATAAGATACAGATAGAAGGGAAAGAAAGAAGTTGCACGACAATGTTCCCGGTTACCGTCGTCAGGAAATGCACGCGTAACGACCATTACCTCTACCGCGTTTGTCTCCGCGGGTGCTTTATATCGGCGCTGGTGCATCGTAGCGGAATACACTGACTATCCGAAGACGAACGCGACCCCCCTCGAATGCGCCCGGGGGGAATATCGAGGCGGGAAAATTTATCTCGGATCGGTAATGGGTCCTGAGACTCCGGTGCCGCTGTATCGGAGGTCCGGCGGTGACGAAGTGGCTTCCGGAAGTAACGCGGTAAAGTAGCTCGGCGCGTGCATCCCCCGGAGAATTTCCGAGCGACTGCCAATATAAACTCGAGAAGGCAGACAGCAGAGCGGCCGGGTAACCGGGCGCCCTTTTCTCCTCTTCCCTTTTCCTTCGTTACCCTCGTTGTCGTCGTCGTCGTCGTCGTCATCGTTGTCGTTCGACTACGTAAAGTGTCTCTTACGCGAATCGTGCCGTAAAAATGGAGTCGCTCGCGCGTAAATGTATGTTTGGCCTTCGATCAAGAGTCTCCTCCTTTACACAAACGATCGCGTTGTTTGAGTGAATTTTTCACGGAGAGAGCAAGCAGCGTTCCCGTCATCTCTCGCAAGTTTGAAATTGTTCGTACTTTGGAGAGAATATATATACAGAGTGTCCCAAAAGTCCCGGACCGGTCGAATATTTCATAAACTATGCACTTTAGAAAGAAAAAATCAGACAAAAGTTGTATGGCTTGAAGGGGGCCATCAGATAATGGCAATGATTTGATCTTGAAGAGTCATTTGACGACATCTTCAATTTCTTAAATGGAACTCCCTATTTTTTATTACATATTCGTGTAGCTTATCTCGAGAGATTTCCAAAACACTACAATAAAGTATTTCTTCATTGAGTACTTTTCGAGTTATGAGGCTTGAAATCATTTCTTAATTTTGCATAAACTAAAATATCTAATAAAATATTCATTTTTCGATTATCTTACCTTAATAATTTTCTGTACAAAATAATGAGAGGAATCAATTGGTGTAAAGAAAACACAGTTAGTTGTTTAAAAAAAAAAAATATGTAATTGTTAATTGCAAATTACATATTTTTTTCTTAAAAACAACTATGTTTTTTCTTTACACTAATTGATTCCTCTCATTATTTTGTACATCAAAGTATTAAGATAAGATAATCGAAAAATGTATATTTTACAAGATATTTTACGATTTATGTAAAATTAAGAAATGATTTCAAGCCTCATAATTCGGAAAGTACTTAATGAAAACTAACTTAATTATAGTGTTTTGGAAATCTCTCGACGTGAGCTACCAGAATATTTAATAAAAAATAGGGAGTTCCATTTAATAAATAGGGAGTCCAATTTATTGACGGTGATCTTCATGTGACTTTCAAATGACTCTCCCATGTCAAATCATTGCCACTATCTGATGGTCCCCCTTCAAGCCATACAACTTTTGTCCGAAACATTTCTTTCTAAAGTGCATATGTTTATGAAATATTCGACCGATCCGAGACTTTTGGGACACCCTGTATATGTGCGGTGTATGTTAAATCCATCTCTATTTCAATTTTTACCGATTAAATTTACGCCAATTTTTCAGAATTAAATCCTCCCGAAATTTTAACAATTAAATTGCTGTCAATTTTTGTTTGTTATACTTTTAGTAATCACACGCATAGCGCATAATATATTATCGAAATATCTACGCGATGTGTAATTTTGGAAAAAAATTAATCGTTTTATATACATACTCGGACTCTGGAATTGCACGATATAAAGTGCGCGATGTGCCGAATGAAATATTATTAACGGGAAAAGTATAAAGTTTTACGGGACAGCAGTTTCATAATGCAGATTTTATTTATTATCGAATATACGAAATACGTGTTGCATTCAGCCGTATCAAGTGAATTGATACATTGTCGAGCGATCGAATACGAATGGCTGAATGGGATACACGAGTATTCCTCGACAACATATTTCAATGACGGCTTTTCAATTTGCAATAGGATTGTAATAAATCGAAAAAAAGATTGCATTGTCGATGACCAAAATAAAGGTCAATAGTATAATCATTAAACTCGAATCAGTGGTTCAATTGCGTGACTGTCAATGAATCTTTTCACTTTTTATTTTTTCGCGTTTCCTACTTCACTCTTTGAAATCTCACCGAAAAAATACACACAACCGTAATTTAAATTTGCACGATATTTTTACCATCTACCTCTTGAATCTTTATAAAAAAAATTATGCGCTGTCCATCCCAAGATACCGTTAAAGCGGGTTTGCTTAGAAAATATAATAATAAATATAATTAAATATAATAAAATATAATAAAATATAATAAATATAATAAATATAATAAATAAATAAAAATAATAAATAAAAAAAATAAAATATAATAAAATATAATAAATATAATAAATATAATAAATATAATAAAATATAATTTAAAAAATATAATAAAAATATAATATAAAAAATATAATAAATTTTTCTTTTTAAATAACGTATCTTTTTTTAATAATCATACAACTGTAACCTAAAATAAATGCTTAATTATCAAAGAAAGAGCGTCCATCTTTTTAAACGGTATCGTCATCGTCTGTAATATCCTTATCTTAGAATCTGCGTACACTTTCTGATACTCATTCTCCACGCGAGTTATTGCGCTTAAGTGGAAGCAATTTGATCAAGTTAAATGCGATTACGCATTTACGGATATATAGAGCCACACCCCGTATATAATTATTACGCCGACGAGCACGATTTTCTATATGCGCTTAATAGAATCCGGCAATAAATCGCGGCACGCTATTCTGACATTAAATTAACTCGCGGATGAGCGGGGAGAGGGGGAGAAAAAAAGAGAGAGAGAGAGAGATGGGTCGAAAAGCGGGTGCTATAAAACAAGAGCGAACGAATCGTTCGAAATCAGCAGATTGCGTCGTTTATCACCCAAAATGTCCGAAAATCTATGTATACGATATGCGCGATTTATTCGAAACGACGATTTAGCGGCAGGCAGCGCTCACAGTTTTGTTTTTAAACCGCCACCCACGTCACGCTTAACCGGATACAATCGTGCAAAATTAATGACAGCATGATTACTACGTGTTGACGACCCCGCCGGGTCACAAGATTGTCGCCCGAAAAATTTCAGTCTCATATATTTTGCGTATAATTAAATAATATTAATAATATCCTCTCGCGTCGTGCAAAATATGTAATATGCATAAAATATGAGAAGCACAGTTTTCAAACGAACGAAAATAAACTCTTGCACGAGGCAAGGTTCATAAGCCTGCCTCCCCTAAATAGATAAGAGGATCTTATCCTTAATTAACTTTTAGTGAACTTAAATAAAGCCTTAATTTAAGATTCAGTTACACATGGAGATATTTTTAAAATCGAATATATTTGAAAATGTTCGATTCATTAACAGAAAAAAATTGATTGACAACACACAAGAATATATTTGTAAACTACCACTAGTTATGAGTTGGAAAAATTCTAATATCGAATTGTCTTAATTTTTCTTTTTAAATTCGACGTATTTGGAAGTTTATATTCGACGCTATTAAATAAAATAAAATAAAATAAAATAAAATAAAATAAAATAAAATAAAATAAAATAAATTAAAATAAATTAAAATAAAATAAAATAAATAATTAAATTATGGTAATTTCTCTTTGCAGCTCCACCGCGAAAGGTAGAAATCAGCACTTATCCAAACAAGCAGATAATCGAGGTGAAGGTGGGGGAATCCCGGCGATTAGAGTGCATCGTGAGGTCAGCGAAGCCGGCCGCCTCGATCATCTGGTATCGCGGAAACGTGCAGATCAAGGGCGGCGACACCAGTATCACCGCCATCTCCATCCAGGGTGGTAAGTAGCTATCTTGTTACGCGCATTGATATTCAATTACGATAATACCGCACGCGAATGAATATATCATGGTTATTACGCGACAAGGATCAAATAAGCGCGCCGTGTTATACCGCGTGTTGTAGATAAGCGCAGATTCTGCTCTAATAATGTGGTATTGTCTCATTAAATTTCGATGGAAATAGTAAATAACGCGCTCACGCGCGATAACGTGACGCCGTTTAGTCCATGAAAAAAATATTTTAATATTCTTCTTTGAATTAGTCTTCTTTTTACCTTGTCACGTATTTAATATCTAACATGTGTTTGTTTTTTTTTTGTGTGTTAATTAATGAGAATTCTGTGAGATGGAGATTATTATAAAAGCAATGATTATGTCAAAACGTAAATATAAAACAAGTAGGTTAAATTCTTTACAAATATTTTTCCTGATAGTGTAAAAAAAGAAATAATAATAGTTACATATCTTCATCTTGTTACACATTTAATAACTAACATGTTTGTTTCTTTTTGTGTTAATTAATTAATGAGAATTTTGTGAGGTGGAGATTATTTTAAAAGCAATGGGTTATGTGAAAACGTAAATGTTAAACGAGAATTAAATTCTTTACTAATATTTATGATGGTGTAAGAGCAGCGATAATAGCAGTTACATATCGACAAAAAATTTAATGTCATTACACTATGTTAATAATGTTGACAGATTAATAGGCAACTTTAATTCACATCCGTTATATCAGATGACATATTCATCTAGGGATATAAAAATCATTTTCATACAGTATAAAAAATAATATATATAGTGTGTGGAATATATGTATGCTAAGTGGACGCAAAAACGCGAATTTGCCCCTCGATATATTTACATTTATATAACATAATTTTTTATCTTTTCTTATTTATTTTCGTAAAGCCTGAATTAAATAAAAAAAAAAAAAACTTTTCCCCCGCATTATCTTCTATATAAGACGAAATAAACCAGATTATAAATTATATAAAGGATCTTTCTTTCCGTAACTGTAAAAAATATATGGTGAGATATAATAATATAAATACTGAGAGAATTATATATAGCGCACTCGCCGGTTATCTCAACACGATGTTGAAAAGACGAATAAGTAATCTTGAATTTCGCCGGGGGCTATTTCTTTCTTTTTTCTCGAAACGCTTACCGCGTCGCGCTCGTAAAAGTATAGCAAGTAAAAAGATTGAAGGGTTGGGGGTGCCGAGACGGGGGACTCCCCTTCTAACGCTGCTTCCAGTTGCCAAGAGCATCTTCGATCGATCCCGTGACACACAATTCTGGCCGCGCTCCAGCTACCGAAATTGACGTTCGTGTCTCGCGCTCGCGCCCACCATTGCATTGCATTTTTACATTCAACCGGAGACAAGTCGACGAGGCATCAAACGATTGCATTCCGAAAGAGAGGGAGCGGGACTAATATATCCTAACGAAAAGCGTCGATAAGAGTGGCAGGAAAATTAAGAGGAGCTCGTCGCAGGGATCCATCCATAAAACAGATGTTCGTTTGACTTTCTACGACGCGAGATCATGGGAACGAGCAAATAAGGATTTTTGCATAATCTTATATGCATAAAGATACTTCAGTTCTTACTCCGGCGAGTGAATGGATATCCAATGAATGCAGAAGTTAATATTTCTTGAAATATTAATTAATCTGGAGAGGAAAAGCGAAATAAAGAGGAGGGAATAAGAGATGCTTCTTTTAATTTTAAATTGAAATATATTCACGTAAACCCTATTATGCATAATAATTAACTCTTACTCCGTATACGGGAGTTATTTTTGACTCCACCAATGTTCTCAGATGCACTTTGAGCATTTCGCTTCATATATTTGCAATAAAAACGTATTTGCAATTAAAGCAAATTATTTTGCAAATTTATTATTGTAGCCTTTATTTAGAAGGATCAAAGCAGCCATATCAATTTTTTCAGGTTTTTTGAATATTTTTATTCTTTTTATGTTTGTATTTTTTATATTTTTATCTTTTATTCTTTTTATGTTTTTATGTTTTATCCTTTGAAAAACATATTGGACAAAAATGACCCTTCTGTATACATTGAAGCTGCTAAAAATAACAAGGCGGTGTAAGGGTTAATATTTCTAAATTAATTTTTTTTATAAACAAATAGATTTATATATATATATATATATATATATATATATATATATATATTGTGCGAATAGATTTAATAAAAATTCCAATTATGTGTTTTCGCCCGTCTGCAAAATAAGAATAAAGGATTATTTAATATTAGACTTGACTGCTTCGATGTACTATGGAAATTCAGCTATATATTTTATAAATCCATTCCGTTTGTCTATCATTCACACAAAGCGTACGAAGAGGTAAAAACGCGCATTTCTGCAGTTATTTCGCAAAGCATAAATCTATAATCGAAAAAAAGACAAATAAACAGACGCGATGGAAATTTGTAGGTATTTAAAATAAAGTTGCTTCATATTTAGCGGATTATTTGATGAAGGTAAAATGAGTATTTCAATATTATTTTGCATCGCATGTTCTTTTTATATTGTTTCTTTCAGTACGATGTATAATTTTTTTATCGCGATTATTGTATATCGTGAAAAAAGACATTTAAAAGTTTTTTTATGGTATATTATAATGAAAATCTATAAACTCTGTTTCTCCCGCTCCCTTTCTTTCTCTCTGTCTCTTCTTCTTTCTCTTTTCTTTGTAGTTGCGAATAGAGAGCTGCGTATTTTTTCAAAATATGTAATATATAAAATTTTTCGTTCCCCGTATCTACGCGATGGGATTATTTACATTTTATCTAATATTGTATCTGACATTACTTTAAATTTACAAAAAAATGAAACAAGAAATGCACCTGAATCTCTCTCTCTCTAATGATCGCAAGGTATCTAGAATTTAAATATTACAACTTTAGAGGATCGATAAATTAAGGAAAAAAAATATTTTAGATATTTGCTTGTTTTGAGGAAAATCGCAAAAAAGAACAAAAAGAGTTTTTATTTTTCCACTTATATATTACTTACTTATTTATTATTTATTTATTTATATTTATTTATATTTATATTTATTTATTCATGTTATTATTTCCTTAATAAAAATATTGTTCAAAATAAATGTAAACAGTAATTCATAAACAGTAATAAATGCATACATGTATAAACAATAACAAACTAATTGTAAAGTAAAGTGGATGTAATAATCTCTCATCGTATTTATTTAATAATTTTTTAATTTTACTTCAAGAGAATTCGAGTTCTCTCTTTTTTTAATTTTTCTACAACTTTCATCTCGTAGTATTTTTCGATAATAATTTTAATATTGCTTTAACTTTAATAATTTTAACATTATTTTACTTTAATATTATTTATTTGGGGAGAACTTTTTCTCTGTTCTTTTTTTTTTGCGACTTCCCTCAAAACGGAGCAAATCTCTAAAGAGAACTTTTTTCTTAGTTCATTGATCCCCCACACGCTCCCGAAGTTTTGACATTTAAATTCGAGATACCTTGTATATCCTTCTTGGATGCGTTATCTAACAACAAAGCGGAGCTACGAGACGCAAGTTTGCGCGGAAATAAATCACGAACGTCGTCGTTTCCTTTGTGTTTGTCACATTACGATGCTCGAATCTCGCTCGTCTAACAACAAATTCTTTCCCCGACTATTACGCATTCAGTCAAGCCGCCGTTGACAGCCGGCAGCATTTGTATCCGGCGCGTCTCCGAAAACTGTGTGGACCGCGTGACGCGACGGGAATAAAGAGCCGTGCGTCGCGCTTTCGCGTAAAAGCTCGCCCGCAGCTTTTAACGGAGATTTAAAAAGGAGCAGACCGCGAAAAAAAAACGTACGCGTGTACTCCGTCTCATAACGTATCCGACTTTTAATGTGAATTATGCTTCTTCGTATACCGCATGATGAATAATTCGCGAGTCTCAAATTAATTCGACATCTCGCGTGATCATATTTTTATACAAGTATCTATTGCATTTTTTTGCAACGTCTTGATTAAAGTCAATATTATCTATTTGAATTAATTTTGCGCTTAAATATTTAAGTATAAGACATGTTTAGCGATAAAAGAATTTGCGCTTAAATATTTAAGTACAAGACATGTTTAGCGATAAAAGAATTTGCGCTTAAATATTTAAGTACAAAACATGTTTAGCGATAAAAGAATTTGAAAAAAGAAATACAATACAAATTTAAATACATTTTCAAATAATAAAAATTAATTAATTTTCCAAAATGAAAAATGATTAATATTATATAATTTCAACAAAATTCACATTTCTTGTAAGGACACTAGAGAATAAACAAATAAAATGTTGCTGTAATATCCTTTTTGCATTCTTGAAATTATCTGTGAGTAATGCGCGAAAGAATAAATAATTTTAGGAGTGATAATAATAATAATAATAATAATAATAACACTAATAATAATAATAATAATGATAATAATGATGATGATGATGATGATGATGGTGATAATAATAATAATAATAATAATAACAACAACAACAACAACAACAACAACAACAATAATAATAATAATAATAATAATAATAATAATAATAATAATAATAATCAATGAAGCAGTTAATTGTGCAGCTAAAGTGAAAAAAAGCAAGTGGTACTTGATTACAATTCCCTACTTTGGGATGGAATAATATAAAAGGCAGTGATAATGAAAGAGAAAAAAATGGCTAATTCTGGCAGCCATAAAGTAAAAGCGGATGGCAGGTAGTATTTATTATATACGCGATTTACGCGGATCATGTTACAGACAAGGATACGACCAAGCCCGGAGAGACGTCCAGGGAATTGCTCAAGTACGACACTCACGGTTCCATTACCATCATGCCTACGGCGGACGATAATGGGATGGATTACACCTGCGAGGCCAACCATCCAGCTATACCCATAGACAAGCCCATGCGAGCGACCATTACACTCTCCGTTTTCTGTAAGTGCGACCGACATATAAGTGTGTACGATATCGTTTATACATCGCGACGCATCAATATTGAATATTGAATTAAAAAAGTGCAATTAAACGTTTTGATACGGGAGATAGACAAAAATTTAAAGTGAACACTGAAAAATACATTATATTTGTTTATTAATAAGATGTCAGGCCACCATTTGGTTTCAATAGAGCTTCGATTTTCCTTGGAGCTATCAAAGGCAAATAGTGGCCCGATAGTTTATTACAAATTTATTATTAATAAGCAAATCTAGTATTTATTTACTTTCCCTAAAATTGATACTAGGCTACCGATTTTTTTGCGGAAGATAAATCGATATTAATTCCTAATCTCGAGTACAAATGGGCTTTCGAATATAATTTCCACGCGATCAAGAAAAAGTATATCTTCTCCCTCTTTTCTTAATTTTACGATATTTAATTTGTATATGAGACTGTAATTAAGCCTCATTTGTGTGCAGATGAAAATGATTTCTCTTGAGAAATGTACCTACAAAATAGAATAAGATAACTAAAGGGTAAAGTAGTGTATACATATATATGGTTTGCCCCAATTAGAAACGATGCAATCTACTTAACCCGAATCTACTTAACATTGTTTTCACACAAGTGTTATCCAAATTAACGTGCAATAAGTTATGTTGAATTTATTACATAACGCAATGTAATCTCTTGAAAACCAACGAGGCAGATTTACATATTTGTAAAGAGGGATCCTCTCTTAAATTTCGCATGCACATCTTGCTATTCTTTGAGCTCGAAATGCCTTTCAGTCATGATTATCCGGATAAGCTTTCAAATAAGTTTCATTAACGCGCAAAGCTTTCGTATAACGATGCATGTTGCCTGATCCTTCGCAGATCCACCCGGTCCACCATACATAGAAGGCTACACCGAGGGTGAAACCGTGCAACGCGGCCAAAACGTGGAGCTCGCGTGTCGTTCGCGCGGTGGGAATCCGCAGGCTGAGATTGTTTGGTACAGAAACGATGAGAAGATGTCGGCAGCTCATCGCAGAGGAGGCGGCGTAAGTGAGAACGTATTATCGTTCGTGGCCCGAGCGGAAGATGACAAGGCGCGCTACAGGTGCGAGGTCTCCAACATCATGAGCGTGCAGCCTATGAAGGCGCAGGTCGACCTCACTGTGCTATGTAAGTGCAATTATCGATTATTGCGACGATCGGTAATTAACGTTGCATTTTGAGAAAAATTTTCCTCCTCTATATAAGGTTCTTAGTAAGTGGCAAAAATTTTAGGAGATGATTTTTTATCGAAAATTAAGGGGGGTATTTTCATATAAACATATACAGAGTGTCCCAAAAGTCCCGGACCGGTCGAATATTTCATAAACTATGCACTTTAGAAAGAAATATTTCAGATAAAAGTTGTATGGCTTGAAGGGGGCCATCAGATACTGGCAATGATTTGACATGGGAGAGTCATTTGAAAGTCACGTGAAGATCACCGTCAATTTCTTAAATAGAACTCCCTATTTTTTATTAAATATTCGTGTAGCTTATCTCGAGAGCTTTCCAAAACACTATAATAAAGTATTTCTTCATTGAGTACTTTTCGAGTTATAAAGCTTGAAATCATTTCTTAATTTTACATAAACCGTAAAATATCTTGTAAAATATTCATTTTTCCATTATCTTAATAATTTTATGTACAAAATAATGAGAGGAATCAATTGGTGTAAAGAAAAAACATAGTTGTTTTTAAGAAAAAAATATTTTTTTATTAATTACATATTTTATTATTACATTATTTATTAATTACATATTTTTTTTTAAAACAACTATGTGTTTTCTTTACACCAATTGATTCCTCTCATTATTTTCTACATAAAAGTATTAAGGTAAGATAATCGAAAAATGAATATTTTACTAGATATTTTAGTTTATTATTTAGATATTTTAGTATATTAGTTAAAATTAAGAAATGATTTCAAGCCTCATAAATCGAAAAGTCAATGAAGAAATACTTTATTATAGTGTTTTGGAAAGCTCTCGAGATAAGCTACACGAATATGTAATAAAAATAGGGAGTTCCATTTACGAAATTGAAGGTGATCTTTACGTCACCTTCAAATGACTCTCCAAGGTCAAATTATTGCCACTATTTGATGGCCCCCTTCAAACCATACAACTTTTGTCTGAAACATTTCTTTCTAAAGTGCATAGTTTATGAAATATTCGACCGCTCCGGGACTTTTGGGACACTGTATTCTTAACTACATTTCTCTTGTGGAGTTATACTCCTCCAAAAAATGGGGGTAAAAATTAGGTTCTTATTTTTTAGGTTCTTATTATAATTTTGTTTTTGTTCCAATTTTCCCAACATTTACTCTAATTTTATTTTTATTCGAAAATTTAACTTCTCGATTATTAATTCTAAATAAAATTTAACTTCTCGATTAGTAATTCGAAATCTATGCTATTTAGCATCGTGCTGTGTACGATAACGTATTTCATTTTTTTTTGAAAACTACAGATTTTATGAAAAAAAGTAAAAGAAATAAAAAAGTTTCTAAATAAATCAAACTTTTTAATGCATATGTTTAGATGATCACCTTCCTCATTAAAAAGTTCTAGTAAAAAATTGAATAGGAATTGCTAGTTTCATCCCCTTTAATAATATGGGAAGCTGCAAAAAATATTACTAAATAATCTTTTTATTAGTAAAAAATATCCACCTAATTTCATTTCTTTAACTGGTTCCAAATTTGAGAAAAAAATAAAAACCTAATTTTTGGAGGAGTGTAACTCCAGAGGGAGGGATGTATGAGTATATGTTTATATGAAAAATCTCCCTTAATTTTCAACAAAGTATCATCTCCTAAAATTTGTCGCACTTATTAAGAAACACTCTGTATATTGCTCTTTTGCATATATTTATTTTTTATGTATACAGGATGTCCCACTTAAAGTGACCATATCCCTTGTATTTTTTTAAAATAAAAGAGATAGATCATAATAAATATTAAATTAAATGATTCAAATTGATTTCTATTGTAAACATAATTGCTTGCAAGAACGATCTGTGTTAGCGAACAGAGGGATATGTATAATTTTTTTATACTAATGTAGATATTTCGATATATATGATAAAAATTGTGACGCTATTTGAATACAACGATGTATAATTTAATATAAATATTTTACATATTACGAGGTTTATTGGCTTGACTGTCACAGGTGACGTCTATCTTTTCACTTTCGATGACGTTATATTAAAATTAAAATATCAATATTAAATCAATGATATTTTATGAATATTTCTCAATTTTTTAAACTTATATTTTATTATTTATTAAAGCTTATGTTTGATAGCCAGCTGTTGTAAAATACGATAAAATAAATCGCGTCGCAATTAACATGATGTGCGATATATTTATACTACGTGTCATATAAAAAGTTAACCTTGAATTTATTAAATGTTCTATAATCACATTGATTATACGTTTTCTCTATTTGTATTTTTCGTGTTATGATCAAATGATACATATTAATTTTTAACTCACAGTCAGAAGTTGATCATATCATAAAGTTGAAAATGAAAAGGTCGCTCGCGATATTTCAAGCCGATAAAATTTGTAAATATAACTTTGTAAATATAATATATATATATATATATTATATATATATATTAAAGTATATATATATATTAAATCGTACAATACATCGTTATGTTGTATTTGAAATAGCAATTTAACTTTTATTTTATATAAACTTCAATAGACTTCAGTTTGAAGCATTTAATTTAGTATGTATTTATTATAGTTTATTTTTATTTTAACTTAAAAGATAAAAGAGGGATACACTGAAGATAAAAGAGAATATACACTGTGTCCCACTTAAAGTGATTAAAGACTTAATCACTTTAAGTGGGACACAGTGTATATTAATTTCGATCGATGTACTTAAATTTGATCTACCAGTGCATGCGATATTTTAAGCTTATCATACTAAATGATAGTGCTTTCAAGGACCAGTGGTAAATATAATCAAAAAAGGAGATAGAAGTAGGAAAAGTAGGAAAAAGATACGAATTTCGTTTTACATTTTGAGGATTTCAATTTTTCAAACTGATTTTGCGGGCAATGCACATTTCTCGCGAGTGATACTTGAAATTTATTTAAGATGTTAGAATATTAATGTCGCGTCTGGTGCCTGTCTGTGTGGCACTTAGCATTACTTTACCGTAAGGCATAGTATTGCATACAACTGAGGGTGCATGTGGCGTATGGACGATCTCTTGCCTTGACGGAACAGCCGCATAAATAATTCCGCTTCTCTATTTTCGCCGGGACCGCGTTCACGTTACCTAAATTGAAATTTTACTAACTTTATGCCCGCGTGATATATGGGATAAAGCTACAAAATACCAGCGGCTGACTTGCCATACACTTGGGGTAAAAGGTTACGCTTGTCGACACTGTTGCAGTTATCGATAAAGGAGAAAAGGCGAGTGAGAGAGAGAGCCTCCTGCTAAGTTTTTTTGTGCTGCCAAGAGGTTGTCAAAAAATAAAAATTTACAACAGCGAGGGACATTATTTTTCCAAAAATTATTCAATGGTTTTCAACTTGGGATATTTGCTTGGCAAAATATCAAGATTCTTAAAGCACAAATTTAACAATTCATATGATATTTATTCCACACTGAGAAAAATCGTTTGATTGTACCAACAAGACGTATATGATTGAAAGCATTTTGGTTAAATCAAACAAGAATTTCTAGTTATCATGATAAAATATTCGATTTTTTGTAACTAGAACGTTTAATAGATTTTATTATAAGGATTTGGTTAGTATTTTCTGGTTGGATCTATACAAATTTCTTGTTACATTAATTTTTTTGCTTGCCTCTTAACTTAACTCGTATTCAATATTTGCCATAAAACGTATATAAAGAACTAGTATTAACATTAAATCCAAAGTATATTTTTTTCTCTTACGAGCAGTAGTGCCAGAAAGAGGACGCTAGCTCTCTGATTGTGTGTGTTTTGAGCTGCATCCTCTTCTTGCATCACTGTTTATCAGTTTAATTTCTAACAAACTGAATTTAAAATAATTTATTCAATAATCTGGATCGAATTTATCCAATAATCTTGTTGGAATTCAGAATATTAAACAGACTTTTGAGATTAGATGGAAAAAATTTTAGACGACTTGGTGCTGGCGAGTTTAGTATTATTAACCAGAAAATTTGGTAAATTTAACAGAAAGAAATTAATCAGATTCATCTTGTAATTTTTACAAAAATTCTGCTTCATTCATTTTCCAACAGACATACTGAATCTACCAGAATTCTAATTAATGCAACCAAATTTTTTTCTTAGTGCACTGTTTATCAGTTTAATTTTTAACAATCTAAATTTAAAATAATTTTTTCAATAATCTGGATCGAATTTATCCAATAATCTTGTTGGAATTCAGAATATTAAACAGACTTTTGAGATTAGATGGAAAAAATTTTAGACGACTTGATGCTGGCGAGTTTAGTATTATTAACCAGAAAATTTGGTAAATTTAACAGAAAGAAATTAATCAGATTCATCTGGTAATTCCTACAAGAATTCTGGTTTGTCCATTTTCCAACAGACATACTGGTTGAATCTAAGAATTCTAATTAATACCAGAATTCTAATTAATGCAACCAGATTTTTTTCTCAGTGCATTGTTTATCAGTTTAATTTTGAACAAACTAAATTTAAAATAATTTATTTAATAATCTGGATTGAATTTATCCAATAATCTTGTTGGAATTCAGAATATTAAAGACTTCAGAATATAAAAATGTTAAAGAATTCAATATTAAAGAAAACAATATTAAATAATTCAGAATATAAGAGATTAGATGGAAAAAAGTTTAGACGACTTAGTGCTGGCAAGTTTAGTATTATTAACCAGAAAATTTGGTAAATTTAACAGAAAGAAATTAATCAGATTCATTTTGTAATTCCTACAAGAATTCTGGTGCGTCCATTTTCCAACAGACATACTGAATCTACCAGAATTCTAATTAATGCAACCAAATTTTTTTCTTAGTGCACTGTTTATCAGTTTAATTTTTAACAATCTAAATTTAAAATAATTTATTCAATAATCTGGATCGAATTTATCCAATAATCTTGTTGAAATTCAGAATATTAAACAGACTTTTGAGATTAGATGGAAAAATTTTAGACAACTTGGTGCTGGCGAGTTTAGTATTATTAACCAGAAAATTTGGTAAATTTAATAAAAATAAATTAATCAGATTCATCTTGTAATTCCTACAAGAATTCTGGTGCGTCCATTTTCCAACAGACATACTGGTTGAATCTACCAGAATTCTAATTCTAATTAATGCAACCAGCAGATTTTTTTCACAGTGCAGTATCTCTTTGACCGCTATATTTTAGCGCATATATGCATTTTTATCACATTTTTAGTTCTATACTAGGCATCGTTATTCGTTCGAATCCAATGCGTCTTCCAGATCAACGAACTGTTACCTATCGATCTGTTATTTCCACTTTTATAAACCGTCATCTCGGGTCATACCGATGAGATTTTTCACGTTTTTCACGATCCACAGTCGCGCCCGCCGGAGTCACCATCGCCGGACCAACGGAAGCGAAAGCGGGCGACCAAGTGCTCATTACTTGCACGACAGAGAACTCGAATCCGCCCGCGGACATAAAGTGGACGGTGGACGGGCGTAATTCCGAGAGCAACGCCTCGAAGACGGAACTGGCGCCAAACGGTGGCTGGATCACCAGCTCGAACGTGACGTTCAGCATTAATCACAAGAGCCGCAGCATCGTCGTCATCTGCCACGCTTCCAACGTCAAGCTCACGGAGAACGTGGTCGGCACGCATACCATCAACGTAATATGTGAGTACCCCCCCTCTCTCCCCCCCGCCCCGCCCCACTGTCCCGTACCGTGCACGCATATGCAAATGTCCGCTTCCCTTTATCGCGAGCGTTTCATCGGTCACTCGGTAGCACAATATACGACGACTGGTACATCGGGCAGTCGTAACGAGACCTCTCGCCCGCGGCGAAAACCTAATTTCCGTTTTGCACCGAAGAATTGTACCGGGTGTCCCGAAACTGCCGCAAGATACTTTGCCGGGAGAAGATTTTGACGATTATTAAAAATTTTTCAACGGACACGTGGCAGCGAAGATCGCTATTATATAAAATTATTATATAAAAAATATATAGAATTATATTAAAAAATTTCTATATAATAATACTACACAAGGTGTTTCTTAATAAGTGCGACAAATTTTAGGAGATGGTTCTTTGTCGAAAATTAAGGGAGGTTTTTCATAAACATATACTCCTACATCCCTTCCTGTGGAGCTACACTCCTCCAAAAATGCGGGTAAAAATTAGGTTTTTATTTTTTTCTCAAATTTAGAACAAGTTAAAGAAATGAAATTAGGTGGATATTTTCTACTAGTAAAAAGATTATTTATTAATCTTTTTTTCAGCCTCTCGTATTGTTATAAGGGGATGAAACTAGCAACCTCTATTCAATTTCTTATTATTAGAACTTTTATAACTTCTTATTAGAACTTTTTAAATGAATATGAAACATTCCCCTGAATTTTTGATAAAGAATTATCTCCTAAAATTTTCTGCACTTATTAAAAAACACCTTGTACATATACTATATAGACTTATTATATAAAAATTATTATATAGAATTATCAAATAGAATCTTTATATAAAAATAAAATTGAAATAAAAAAAGACAGAAAAATGCGAAATTTACTTGTTACTTATATCTCTGAAGTTTCATTTGAAAAATTAATTAACGCGTGAATGAATTTTTTTCTTAAAAAAATGCTTGGCTAAAAGAAACTTTATATTTTTGCGTAAACGTGGAAACATGCAATTCAATTAAAATACAAATATGAAAATATAATATTGCTATTGTATAAAAATCTTTATTTTTATTATCATCTGGTCAATCATAGATATACGCCTCTGATGCGAAAATATATTGGAGAAAAATCATTTAAGATCGTCCGAGATAGAAATAACGAGCGAAATGAATATTATAACGTGCAGATGTAAACAACACGTTGTAAAGTATCACCACAAATATTCCTTGAAATTTTTGTAACGCGTTTGGGGAAATTGCGATGATGATAATGCTGTCCATTACTGATGACATTTTCGTGACGCGCGGTGACAAATTAATCGGTCGCATCGCCCGGATCGTGCAAAACTTGCATACGCAATACGTTCCCACTCTCTCTTTATCTCTCTCTCATTCGCGAATCCAACGGCTAGAATTCATTTAACATATTCGACATTGCGTCATGTTGCGCGCCTGATACACTCTCGCAATAATACAACCGTAATCGACCGACATTAATTTCCACCGTAAATAAATAATCCTTGTATAATCAACTACGTTTTCAGCTTGTAATTACATGCATTAAAATTACTCGCTATCTGAATATACTAAACAATTAGTTGGTCTCCAATCAATAATACCGTCAATCTGGGATTAATAACGAATGCTACTCGTGTTCAGTGATGTAAAACTGGATTTAATCGAGTAATCGTTATAAATTTCGGTTTTACAAGTTTTTCATTATTCGAAGTTTTCGAATATTAAGCAGATTTTTTTTACATTTTTATATATCATTTAAAACAAACTTACTACGTAGATCTTTTTTCCATTCGTTCGTACATTTTTATTCTGAAGAGAGGTACTTTATCAAGTTAGTCGGGGATGGGAAAGATCTGAAAGATTGATGTAATAATAGGCTCGTATATATTTGCGGGATAAAAAAATATTTTACCGGTTCTGACTTCTCGAATTTGTCAAATTTCGTAGATCCACCTGCGAAATTAAGTGTCACCGGATACGATGAGAGCACAACGATAGTCGCCGGGACGGTGCTGAAGCTCATGTGCACCGCCATGGCGGGTAATCCATTGGCCACGTTAACATGGTACAAGAACGACCGCAAGGTACGTAAAATCGAGCGATATGTTCGTAGGAATACAGGCACAAGTCGAATAATTGCACACAAAAGGCATAAAAGGCTCAAAAACGCAGAACACACCCTCCTCTTTCTATCCACAAATATTTAATTAATTTACGGATAGGATAGAAAGGTGTATAGTAATTATTAACTCTCCCCGTGATTAATTATTTAAATCCAGAATGCATTTTTTAAGTCTTTTTAGAATTGACAATATCTCAACATTATCGATTAAATATTATTGAAAACTATCTTATGCATCTGAAGAGATGAAACTTCTCGGAGAAGTTTGCTTCCCCGACCTGAAATTTTCAGTAGCATTTTGTACAGATAATCCCAAAGTGTAAAACTCATCTCTTTCATTTTTTAAAATTTAACAATTATTAACAGTAACGACGTCGACCCTTTGCAATTTTCTCGAGTAAAAATTCCGGGGCCAAGAAAATAGAGTAATTCACGATTCATAAGAATTATCCATTTTAGTTACGGCTTTATATTTTAAAGACTTCTCATGAATTTTTGCTCGTTACTTATTCTTGAACCTTCTTAATTTTTGCAAGCGCTTTGGAGAAAAGGGCTCAACATTAATTTACGCCTCTGAAAACTTTAAGATCTATTCCCATTGCGTAGGATTGTATTAATATCATATCATGTATAACAGGTACCTGGTGCGGTAAGACAACGAAATCATGCCGTCTCCAGCGAGTTGGCGATACTTGTCAACGCGTCCGACAACAACGCTCACGTGCGATGCGAGGCGACGAATTCCGCCACCGAAATTCCCTTGCTGAAAGTTCTCGTGCTAAAAGTCCATTGTAAGACATGACTCACCCTCACTCATATTCATTATCAAAATTTTACCGTATATTTTTTTTCGTATTTTTTTTTCAAATTAATTCGTTTAATCCCTTTGCGTCAAGGACTCGACTCTTTTTTCGTAGATCTTTATTTTTTCAACTACTTTTTTAACAAACACCGGATTTTTTATTTCTACAAGGTCGCTAGAATATCAATAAATGTAAAAAAATATGAAGTCATTAATTGTTAATTGCAAAAATAAGATATATAAAAACGAAGTCAAAAAATTAATACTTTTTCACGGAGAAATGTATTTTCCACTAATCTATTAAGAAAATCAAAAGAGCAATTTTTTATTAGTATACTCTAAAGTATTTTTCAGAATTTTTTCAGAAATTTCCGTCGTGTTATTTTTGTATTAATTCTATATAAAAAATACAATATTTTTTGTATTAAATCCAAACTAACAAATACAATATTTTTTGTACTAAATCCAAACTAACAACTATTTTTTTAAAACTTTCTCTCTGAGAGTTTCTTCAGAGAATCTGAATTTAAAGGAAAAATTTACAATTTTTAAAATTTATTGTATAATTTCCTGCCATATTGGATATCCATCATCTTAAATTTCTTGAGATCGAAAATTTTCCCATCAGATTCGGACTTGGTAACCAAAAAATTCCTAGAAAACGAATTTGCAAAAGTGTTGGATGTAAAGAAAAATATACTCTCTAAAAATGAATCAGTGTATTATCACTAAAAAACAGTAAATAGTCACTGATTACAGCAGCTAAGTACAACACTGTAAATCAGTGATATTTTATTGAAAGAATCAGTTAATAATTTTGACTGTTTCAGTTCAATCAGTAATATTTCTCAATATCAGTAATATTTCTTTCATTATTGTCAGTAATATTAAACTATAATTCATCTCTCTATCTATTTCATATAAAATTAAAAATTTTATTTATATTTACTAAATATTTATTATATTAAAAATTTTATTTTATTTATATTACATGCATATTGAACTTGTTATTTTAAATAGATAACGAACGAATAATTTTTATTAAGTCGCTAAACATTTATTTGTCCGACTTATAAAGATCGATTTAATATCTAAAGCCTCTCTATGAGATTGTATCAGAAATTAAATCGAACTAATACTTTTAGTTTTAAATGTCACTCTTTGCAAACTTTATATAATTCTTATAATTAAAATTAAATACGAGAGAAATAGCGATCGTAGCAGTAAATGAACGAACTAGCGATTACTGGTTTTACAGTAAAATTTACTGATTTTACAGTGAATTTTATTTTAACTGACCATAATCAGTGAGATATAAGATAAAATAACAAAAAAATAAGCGTTTCCACTGAAAATCAGTAAAATACTCACTGATTCTCAGTGAAATCTTATTTTACTGTTTAAATTAGTGATATTTTCACTGATTCACTTTTAGAGAGTATAAAGCAGAAAGGGTTAAATAGAAGAAGCGACATTAAATTTTTCTTAGCGATAAGAAAAGCTATAGTGATAGAAATGATCGATAGACGTTGTACTTTTTTTTCTCCGCCACAAATCTCGCAAAAATCTCGCGATACTTGTTAACGGCATCCATTTCTCCTCCCTCTAGTCCCGCCCGAGAGGGTGAAGATTAACCGCGAGCCCCAGGACTTTCACGCCGGTCAGGAGGGACGCATAATCTGCGAGTCGAGCAGCAGCAATCCCGCTGCCGAGATGTCGTGGTGGAAGAACGGGATACCGGTACCCGGGACCAGGAACAGCACCAAGCCCGGATTACACGGCGGCTACCTGTCGTCCGTTGAGCTCGCGCTGGAACTAACCGAGGACATGAACGGCGAGGTGTACACATGCGAAGCGAAAAACACGGAATTAGGGAGGTCCGTCCACGACGCGACGACCCTGGACGTGTTGTGTAAGTGCAGATCCAAGTATACAGATCGCTCTCAAATGACATACGATCTATAGAGCCTGCGAAGAGATCATCAGGCACGTACGATCGCTTTCGATGGGAGCATTCAACCCGGAAATCTCCGGGAGCGCGCGAATGTATGATAGTATATATCGCCTGGTATCTCTCTCCGGATCATGTAAATTCCTCGGCATTTTTCGCCGCAGAAATATATCCCCATTATAATAACATACATTCGCGTTGCGATATAACATAGTACATATTACTGTAAATTGGAATGCGAATGAATTAGAAAAGAAATGTACGAAGTTATTGAAGAGCAAGGAATTAACTTCATTTTTTCACCTGCGGAAAATAAAATATAAATGTAACGTGCTACAAAATATTTAAAATTAAATATTAAACATGTGGAAATTATTTATGTACATATATATAAATTTAATAATTTTTTTTCAGACTTTTTAAAACCCGAACTCATTTATATCTATTATATCATGATTATGTATGCTTTTAGAAATGATGTTAAATATACAGGGTGTCCCAAAAGTCCCGGATCGGTCGAATATTTCATAAACTATGCACTTTAGAAAGAAATGTTTCAGACAAAAGTTGATGGCTTGAAGGGTGCCATCAGATAGTGGCAATGATTTGACATGAGAGAGTCATTTGAAGGTGACACCTTCAATTTCTTAAATGGAACTCCCTATTTTTTATTACATATTTGTGTAGTTTATCTCGAGAGCTTTCCCAAACACTATAATAAAGTATTTCTTCATTGAGTACTTTTCGAGTTATGAGGTTTGAAATTATTTCTTAATTTTGCATAAATCATAAAATATCTAGTAAAATATTCATTTTTCGATTATCTTACCTTAATACTTTTATGTACAAAATAATGAGAGGAATCAATTGGTGTAAAGAAAACACATAGTTGTTTTAAAAAAAAAAATGTAATTGTTAATTGCAAATTACATATTTTTTTCTTAAAAACAACTGTTTTTTCTTTACACCAATTGATTCCTCTCATTATTTTGTACATAAAAGTATTAAGGTAAGATAATCGAAAAATGAATATTTTACAAGATATTTTACGGTTTATGTAAAATTAAGAAATGATTTCAAGCCTCATAATTCGGAAAGTACTTAATGAAAACTAACTTAATTATAGTGTTTTGGAAAGCTCTCGACGTGAGCTACCAGAATATTTAATAAAAAATAGGGAGTTCCATTTAAGAAATTGACGGTAATCTTCACGTGACTTTCAAATAACTCTCCCATGTCAAATCATTGCCACTATCTGATGGTCCCCTTCAAGCCATACAACTTTTGTTTGAAACATTTCTTTCTAAAGTGCATAGTTTATGAAATATTCGACCAGTCCGGGACTTTTGGGACACCCTGCATATCGCGATATTATTTTTAACGTATATTGTGCTTATATTTTTTCCAGACAAGCCAATATTCTCGCCGTTAGATCCTTCTGAACTAACCGGCCTGGAAGGTGAGCCTTTTGTCATTTCCGTATCGGCAAGGGGCAATCCCAACACGACAGAGTACACGTGGACAAGGGACGGTCTGCCAGTGAGTAGTATCGGTAAGAGAATAACCGCCCACGGTTCCACGTTAAATATCACGAGATTGGATCGTCAAGACGCCGGCACGTACATATGCGAAGCATTAAACAAGGAAGGGACTACATTTTATCAGCTAAATCTCACTGTGCAGTGTAAGTGTAAACGATCATTTTCTTTCATCGCGCGATAAAATTGTATGATTCAATTCGCATTAATCCTTTTAGAAAACAAAAAGTATCAAAAATATAATGTGTGCTTAATTTTCCGTAAAATTGTCGATCAATTTTAATGAGGCTTGTCGAAAAAAAATTTGTATTGTTTTTATTTTCTTTCTATTTAATTATAATTTGTTTATTTAATTTTATTTATTTCCTTATTCATTTATTTTATTTTATTTATTTAAATTGATTTATTTAATTTTTTATTTAATAATTCATTTATATTGATTTATTTAATTTTTATTTAATTTTAATTTCGATTTAACATTTCTACGAAATCTCTCCTAATGATCTCAGATACGAAATAACTTTTCTGTTTTACATAATTTGTACACAAATTTGCTCTCTCGCTAATATGCAAATCACCCAATTTATCGTCTCGCTCTTTGTTATCCCGCAGATCCGGCGAAAATCAAACGCACCTCGTCGTCGGGGATAGTTTATCCACCGGGTGTCGAGGCGAAACTGTTTTGCGAAGTCGATGGCAGCCCGATCGGCGACGAGTACGTCACGTGGCAAAAAGTAGGCTCGAATCCCGAACTACCGGGACGTTACTCGACGTCCTTTGTTAATCGGACGTCGTATCTTCACATAGAGTATCCCAGTCAGGAAGACGTCGGCGAGTTCCGATGCAAAGTCAACAATCTCATTGGCAACGTAACATCGGATCCTATTCTATTTATTACGAATTGTACGTAGAGAAAGATTTTTATTGCATATTTCGATTATTCCATAATATTACCGAGTTTTAAATAAAGCGATACGATTAAACGAACAACAAAATTGATCAGAATCGCCAGAATTTAATGATAGTCATGATAATTTAACATCCCCGTGTATTGCTTGGATTTAATTTGTCCTGTCATTTCTAACAATGATGACCACAGTTTAATTGTTACAAAAATTATAATCGTATTTTCAAAATAAAGGAAAATAAAAGCGAGCAATATATTTAATGCGTAAATGAGTTTGAAATAAAAAAAGATCGAGAACTATATATCGGAGGATTAATAATATTAGTTGATAAATTCATTTACTCTCGATATTTGCAGATTAAATAATTATTAAGTCAGCAAAAAATAATTAATATTATTGATATTAATAATTAAATGTTATTGTGTTACTATTATATATAATATTATAGTATAAATATACATAGTATATATAGTGTTGTAATTTGCAATAATTACACTTGATCAATAATTAATTGATTAATAACATAGATGTTACAAAGATGCAATAATTACCGCGGAAATTTCATTTTTAATTGTAACTTATAAACTCTTACAATAAAAGGAATTATTTCGGACATATAAAGCGCGTAGACACATCGTGAAATATATCCCGAGTACGTTTCACATATCGAAAAGCAGAGTGCAATAAAGAAATTTACTAGTACTTTTTATGCGCAGTTAAACCGGAAATGACAAACACCCCGCTGACGCGAAAGGCAGCAGCGAACAAAGGAATAAACGTCCAATTGTTCTGCAAAGCGCGAGGATCTCCATTGCCGCGTTTCACTTGGATCTTCAATGGGAAAACTTTATTGCCGAACGCAACTGAGAATAAATACAGTATCACTCACAGCGATGTAAGTCACTTTATAAGACGTACTTATCTCTTAAATAACAACTTCCTTTACCAGTATATCTTCTTTAGAGCGTTGTTTGACCGAAGCACCAGTATTGTACTGCGTACTGTAAATCTTATTCTTCGTTTAACTCCGCGCGAATCTCACTTTGATGGAATTTTCACGTTGTACGTAGTTAAGGAGATATTTACCGTCGAAAATTCAAAAGTTGTAACGTTGTAATCTGAAGGGATAACATCTAATTAAAGCTGAGAGAATCGTAAATAGAAAACCTATATACTTGAAAGCTACACCTCTAATATTTTATATACTTTTCTGAATAATTTGGACAATTTGGATCGTTTTCTTTCAATAATATTTACATTTTTAGGTGTAAAAAGAGTGATAACACAGGTCTGAGAGGTTTCTTTTTTTAAGATGCAATAGTGATTTCCGACGTAATTTTGTGAGCTGAATTCGAATCTGGCCGCCGAATTTGCGTAGCACGTCATGTTTTTGAGTAATTTGTAATTGAATGGCTCAAAAATCGCTATTTTGGCCAATTTTATAAATTTATTGCGAGGAAACCAAATCTTTTAAAATATTTCTGCCAATGGCATCGTATAATACTCACTTTCGTCTTTCAAATCCACTTTCGATTACCGCCGCACGAGTTTTCTTCGCTGAGATATATAAGTATGACGTTGTAAGAAAATTTACGTTAAAGAAAATTTATATAGACATCAATATGGTAGATCCATAATGTTGAAAGTTGAAAAGATTGACATATGTCAGGTTTGGTTGTCCAAAAAAGTATCGTAAAGAAATATCTAATACAGTTGTTACACATTTTGATAAATTTTTCTAAATTTTATGCCTTTTTATTGTGATTCTATTCGCCATATTGGCGCCATTTTTAATTTCAAAAGATGACAGAAGGTTTAAAAATGTATATTTTCATCCTAATTTTGATTCGTAGCGAAATAAAGAGATGGCACGGTTGATTTAGAATTGCTTATTAGATCCGTATGCATAACCAGTCTTATGACTTGTATATCTGAGCGAAAAAAAATCGTGCCGCGGTAATCGAAAGTGGATTCGAAAGATGAAGGTGAGTACTATACGATGCCATTGACAGAAATATTTCAAAAAATTTCGTTTACTCACAATAAATTTATGAAATTGGCCAAAATAGCGATTTTTGGGCTATTCAACTACAAATAATTCAAAAACCTGACGTGCTACGCAAATTCGGCGGCTAGATTCGGATTCAGCGCACAAAATTACATCTCAAAAATCACTATTGCATCTTAAAAAGAAATTTTGACCTCCTTTTTCGCAGGCCTGTGTAATTATAAACTTCTCTAAACCATCCTTCGTTAATAAAATATTGATGTGCAAAAGATGATACCGAATTATGTTATTGTTATCGAGAAAAGCGGTAAAAACCGATCCGAGCTCGGATGAACCGCATACTTCCTCCGTCTTTTGCCAACCGTAGGTTGGCAGCAGTCATGAGTAAAAATATATCTCTTATCCGTTCTTATATTTCTCGCAGCTGTCCGAGCTTTATTCGGAGACAACATTGACCATCTACCACGTGAGATCGCAGGACTATGGAAAATACGAGTGTCGTGCTCAGAATAAAATGGGACAGTCCGTGGACGAAATACACTTAGATGTCACGTCACCGCCGGACAAGCCGAGCGACTTAGAGGTCTATAACGTCACGCACGATTCAGTAACATTGATTTGGAGGCGCGGTTTTGATGGCGGGTTGCCGACGTCTCATCAGATAAGATGGCGACAGGCGTTGGATTATGAGGATCGTTATCACTACCTGGACGTTTCGCCTGGTGAATATAAAGTCACTATAACCGGCCTGTCGCTCGGAACTTCTTATGTGTTTAGCGTGAAGGCTGTCAACGAGAAGGGAGACAGCGGCTTCTTGCCGGATCTCCTTAAAGTCCAGACACTTCGTAAGTAATAGACAAATATCGTAGTTTTCCCTTTATCGCTTTCCCATCCAAAGAGAAAAGGTCTTGCGTAGAAAAGCCTAATTATTGCATTATATAGATAGTATATTCAATAGGAATGATATCGTAAATATATAGTGTTGGAATTTTTAGTATAATTGTAATAGTAAATTACAAGATTTGTGTTATATAAACGTAGCAATAGGTAGTTAAGGATATAGTAAAATGATAGAAATCGCTTCGACTGTGAAATAATAATTATTAGCAGTTTTCCCTTACAAGCCAAGTATTTACATTAAATAGATAGTACATCGTTATTCATGCTACAATGGAAAATAACAGCTTGCTAAATCATTATGCAGATCATCGAGACATAATTAAACACGATTGCCCCGCATCCACATAATTAATCATACTCAGTAATTAGGTTGATCGTTTAGTGTGTCTCATGAACGTTCGCATGGCATTTATGTATATCATGGGTTAGTTGCAATAAAATGCATTAAACATTATGTAATGTAGCATCTACGAAAATTATCATTTGTTATCTAATATAGACACTGTTTGCTTGTATCTAAATAAAATTATCTAGATAATCATCTAGATAAAGAAATGGATTATCTTTATCTTTAATCAGGTGAAGAAATACAAAGTATCTTTATCTTTATCTTAGATGAAAAATATATGTCATTTTATCTAAAGATTGTCTAAGATGACGTTTTCATTATGCAAAAAAGTTTTCCAGGCTAGCTTCTAAAAATCTATCTAAAATATCTAAAATATATTTTTCATATTATTATTATTAATAATTATAAAATAATTTAATGTCGCTAGTCAAATAATCAAAGGATCATTGAAAAAAGTGTAGTCGACCAAACTAGCCAGAAAATTTGTTAATAAACAAATTTTATTGTTTATTAACAAATTTTCTGGCTAGTTTGGTCGACTACACTTTTTTCAATGATCCTTTGATTATTATTAATATATTATAAATATATTATCATTATATTATTAATATATTATTAATATATTATAAATATAAATTAATAAATAAATATTTATCATATCATTTATATATATATATATATATATATATATATATATATATATATATACCTTTTTGTTATTATTTAAATATTCTTTAGGAAAAGAGAAAGAATATGTGTTTATGATTTTAATATCCCATTTATAATCTGCGTCACATTTTTTACAAATATTTATAGTCTTTTAAAATAAACAAAAATATCTAGATAATTATCTAGATTATCGCAATAATTATCTCCTCTTTCAGAGAGATTAAGTAAAAGCAAAATCATCTTTATTTCATCTAAGATAAATTTACGGATTTTTATCTTTATCTTTATCTAGATAATTTTGAAATTATCTACAGCAGACACTGGGTATAGATTATCATACGCGGTATAGTGATTTTTAGCATGAATCATACATATCGACGATCATAACAATCAGCTTAGAAATTTTTCTTGGATAATATTTTTGTAAGAGACTCCAATTACGTTATATGAATTAGAAAAACTCAGCACAAAATTCTGAAGGTTAAAATACATAAATTATCGTCAATTATTCGCGCAGTTGAAGCTCGTTTAAAGATTACAGAAGACAGTCAAGCAGTGAATTACTGATGTTTGCCCTTTTCGAGAGAAGAGGACAACAGACAAGTTGAACAAGTAACCAAGTTGCTAGTTGCTACTGCTTAATTGCTAGTTTTGTATAAATTACCGCCATATTATCAGTATTACAGTATTACACAACTTCGAGGATTTCGAAGTTGACTAACAATGTAGATTCATTCATTGCATGAATAACATAAACCGGTGATGGGGCATTGGCTTGGGTTACAGGCGAGGCGCCACCAACCGAGTTGACATCAAGCGAGAATAGTTCCTCCTACATCATCATCATTATCATCACTGTTTCCACCTCTGCTTGCCTACTCATTGCCGCGACCATAGTCTTTGCTACAGTAAAATCGAAAAAGAAGGCCCAGCGTACGGGTAAATATATTTATCACGTGCTCTTTCTCTCCTTTATTTTCCTAGGACCAAATAAAGAGGAAAACCTGCCGGACGTCCTTTTGGAAAAGGGCGACTTTCCAATGAATTATATCTATACATTAGCAGCGACTTCCGTCATCATTTTTATCGTTAATGTCTTCATCATGTTGTGGTACATAGTACGAAAGCGAAATAAAGCTCGTAAGTTTAACGACTTATTGATATTTAGCGCGATATTCATTCTAACTTAGCTCGATTGCACAAACACGCTACAAACCAATCCAGTGTTCGACTACGATCACATCAGAGGATGAGCATAGTAGACTTTTGTTTCAGTTTCAAATTTTGAAACTTCAAAATTTCTCATCAAATGGTTGCGTAAAATTGCATCCATATTTAAATCAAGCTGATCAATCATTGATTGTGTAATATGGATTTGGTGTGAGCAGAGCTATTATAAATTTAATGCTATGAATATTCAAATTATTATAAGGGGTTTTAATCGATTATATGATTACATGTTTAAAAAATTGATATTAAACGAAATATAATTATTAAAAACAAAAAATATTGAATTATATCTCTCTTTCAATAATAGAGCTTCATCTTTTGTGCGATTCTAGTCTTGTTATTTGCGCTTTAATCTGCCATTCGCATATTCACTGCTCGTTATCTTTACGCAGGTATTAATAAGTCGCAGACCGCAGATATGTACGCACCGTCCACCGTCAATGGCGACACCATGACCGGCGAATTAAGTTCAATGTCGGATGAGAAAAGCGACGTCAACTTCGACGCTAATGATTACGTGGTCAGTGCCATCAGTCAGTATGTTCTTAGTAACAAATAATTCCGGAGGGTAGGTTTGAGTTCTAGCAACACTTTTTCTGTTCCATTTCCCTATTAGTTTTGCTAATTTTGCTTCGTTTCTTTTTTTCTTACATTTCGTTTGATTCCCGCAATTTTTCTTCCCTCATAATTCTATCTATCTCTTAATGCAAGAGGTGATATATCGCGTTTTATTTATATTAATTTATTTATAACGACACTATTCTTCTTTCTGCTGATTTTAATTTATTTTTTTATGCTTTTGCACTCGGAATAATATGTCGTCATATTATTAAGCTTGATATTATTTTATTTTAATTCAAATATTTTGGAAGCTGCAGGAAAATTTTTGGGTATATTTAGTGAAATTTGTTGAAAGTTTTTTAAATTGCGAAGTTAATTTTAACAATTTGAAGTAAATTTATTTTTATTGCATTAGTAATTTTATAACTTTTATTTATAACTTTATAATTTTTTAATTATAACTTTATAATTTTTTTACATGTAAACTTTTGATTCTTTGTGACATATGTCATAATAATTTCATATCATCCGAGCGCAAACAGTTAATTCAGCTAAGTATAAAATCTCAGGTAAATCTAACAGATATTTCTTAAAGAATGTTGGAATAATGCTGTCGTAAAAGCCGCTTGAACTTGACACTTGCAACATTTTAATTTAACGAGATTTTAAGAAACTCTTTACGTAATACGCTTCGTAAAGTAGTTACTCATTAAAACATTAGTTTCTTTTTTTTTGCAATAATATTAAATCTATTAGTATACAATGAAAGTAAGAATAGTGGGGTAATAAGATATGAAATAACCGAATGCTGGCGTTAAAATTCAATTATGAAAAAATAACCCTTTTAATTATTCATTTTTTTAATTATTAGCGCTATCTGATATAATAAAAAATTAATATAACTCACCAAATAATACAGCATACTGTTGTAGAACAATGTAAATGATGAAGCAGAATTTCAGCAGAATGTGCCGATCTGCAAATTAAAAAAACATTAAAATTTGCAAAATCTATTAATCATATAATATAATTATATAATTTTCCAGGATTAAATAATCTTATATTGCATGACGATTTGCAACTGACAAATTATTATATTAATTATTTAATTTTGACTCGTTCTTTATTTTTTACTATTTATCTAGTTAAAAATATTAACAAAATTTTTTAATGTTCGAAAATTTCCGAATAAAATTTCCAAATTTCTTATTATCGTATCCTTATGATTGAACAAAAATATGTCGAACAACAGAATACATATTTTCATTTTTCTTTAATAAATACGGATTTTCATTTTTCTTTAATAAATACGGATTTACGGCAGACTTTTTCCCGAGATAATATATGTGCTAAGTCAATTGATGACTGAATAAATTTGCTCACCAGCCATTGCGTCATTTCCACATCGTTACTTCGCTTCGAGTATCCACTCAAGTGTATTATAATCGATCGGAAACACTAATTACGCGGACATTAATTAACGCGACAATCGTTTATCGCTTTGTACGAGACACTCCTGATGTTTACCGCATTCGCGACGAATTTAAAAAAATTATGTGAGATCTTACTTGTGATCATCACTTTGTCCAATCGCACTTTTGCAGGTTCATTGATTCAAGCGTGGCGTACTTCAAATTGCTACTATTAATAATTGATTGAAATATTAATTTGATCGAACGAATTATTATTTACGATTAAATATCTAGTTTTGGCTTAAAAAAGAACATATTCCATCTTATAAGATAATTCGGAAAAATACGAACTTTGAATAACTAAAATATTTGCGTGCACAAGAAAGAAAAAGAGACGTGCTTCTCGTCAAGCGAAGAAAAAAGCGCGAAAAATAAATACGAAGAAAATCGTTAAATTGCGCAATTGCAGGTCAAAAATTGACGCGTCGCAAATTAAAATAGCGAGGGCGATTCGAAAAAGTAAAAAACGTGGATCGATACCAAGTTTGTGTAAACTTTGCAATAACATTTCTATTGATATTAATTACAGATTTATGCTTAATACGGCGATCGGAATTATAGCGATTAAGAGTTGTTAATTATAAATGATTACAGATTACACGGTTGTGTGATTAATTTATTATTGATTATATCATTATTAATAAGTTGCTAATTACACGGGCCGATTGTATAGTATAAATTGATTATATTATTAGTTAGATTAGTAAAATTATTGACTTTATAATATTATACATATGGTTCTTTTTGTTAAAATATGTATTAATATAAAGATTTTCGGAATGAAAAACACGGAAACTACACGTTCAAACAATACAGAGGAAATGTCACGTCAATTATCGACTTTGAATCACGCGGTTTACGATTTTAATTTGCAACGCGTCGTTTCGATTTACAGTACAGTGCAATCTACGTTAACAATATTGTTCATGTTTATCTCTCGCGCCTTTTTTTCCCTGACATGATGAAACGCATATATGTCTCGTGAATATTTTAATATTCTTAGTACTTAATATTTTAATATTCTTAGTACTTAATTAATTACTCAGAGTTGTAATTGAATAGATTTTTTTAAATACCAATTGATAGCCAGATGTTAATAAGCCACTATTCCTCCACTATCCATACTTTCATCGAAAATAAGATCTTAGATATAAGATAAGAATACTTGTAAAACGTAAGAAATGAAAGATAAAACATTGACGTACATTTAAGGTACACTTGCATTAAAATTAGTTATATATAGAAAATAATACATATATATAATTTATTTTATTATATATAAATTATATTTTTTATTTATATATATTATATATTTTTTCTATATATATATTATATATTTTTTCTATATATATAAATTTTATTAATATAAATTAAATTTAATACATATAGATGTATACATTATAAGTTTAATTTATATATAATAAAATTTATTATACGTAGAAAAATAATATGTAATATAAAAGATAATTCTAAACTTTTATATTATATATTAGAAATAATATTTATGGTAGTAAAGAGGTTTTATCGAAAGTAAAAATTTGAGACGAACAAATTTAGTCCGTTTTGGAATAATCGAAATCAGACTCATTGTCAGATCATAAGTCAACAATTGTCGTTCAACAGGACGAAGGACGGAAGACCGCAGCTAGCACGTATTTAATAGATCAAACTATCCAGGATTTCGGGAAAGGCGGTTTAGAGATGCAGGTTCATCAGGGCACCCTCGGTCGTCGCAGCAATCACATGCAAACATCCATGAATATGGACTCGCCGCCCCAGCGAACTACCGCTAGCGGGACTCTCTCAGGTACATTATATTTTTTAAACAATAAGGGATACACAAACACGATAAAATATATCGTTTATATTTTGCAGTGTTATATAATTTTAAATACGCTCCGTCATATTTTTATGCGAAACTTCACGAGATATTCAATTTACTCGCATATTTTCTTTATTTCTGAGATAGACAAGAAATGAGGTATAAGAGGAAAGAAATGTCAAATCAAACGCGCAATTATTGAATTTTAATAAATCACATTTTAATAAATTACATTTTAATAATATCATAGCACACAAGTAATCTTTCAATCTTTGGCCAATATTTTGCCATTTCTTTAGCTACAATATCGGTCAAAAATATTGCATCGCTTACAGAGATGTTATATTGTAATGAATAAAACATATAAATATTATAACTTTTATTTTACTGTTATTTTATGTCTTAATATGATGAAAAAATTAAAAATTATAACAAATATATAAGAATAGAAATATTAAATTTTTGGTCCTTTAAAATAATGTTTCTGACTCTCTCAATCACCGGATCTTCATCCAATAGAACTATTATGGATATAAATAAAAATGTCCAAAAAATGAGCTCTATTAATAAAAAATAACTGTGAAAATACTTGCAAACATACTGAAATCAAATCAGTAACAATTATAAAAGAAAACTATCAAGAATGCCAAGATTAATGCAATAGTATTGAACGTTAAAGATTATTTTGAAGAATCAAAAATTTAATAATATTTTTATTATTTATAATATTTACGATCAAAACATAAAATAATAATAACAATAAAATATAACTTGGTAATATTAATATATTTTGTTTTGTTCTTGGTAATATTAATTAATGTAACTTCTCTTTTTCTATAAGTGATACTTGTTGATCGATACTGTATACAGTGTTTGTTGTAGATAATTTCAAAATTATCTAGATAAAGATAAAAATCTGTAAATTTATCTTAGATGAGATAAAGATGATTTTGCTTTTACTTAATCTACATGAAAGATGAGATAATTATTGTGATAATTATCTAGATATTTTTGTTTATTTTAGAAGACTATAAATATTTGTAAAAAATGTGACGCAGATTATAAATGGGATATTAAAATCATTAACACATATTCTTTCTCTTTTCCTAAAGAATATTTAAATAATAGCAAAAAGGTATATAAATGATATGATAAATGTTTATTTATTAATTTATATTTATAATATATTTATAATATATTAATAATAATAATATAAAAAATATATTTTAGATATTTTAGATAGATTTTTAGAAGCTTGCCTGGAAAACTTTTTTGCATAATGAAAACGTCATCTTAGACAATTTTTAAATAAGATGACATATATTTTTCATATAAGATAAAGATAAAGATACTTTGTATTTCTTCATCTAGTTAAAGATAAAGATGATCCATTTTTTATCTAGATGATTATCTAGATAATTTTACCTAGATAAGCAAACACTGACTGTATAAAATTCTAACTACCTCTTATGTTTAATATCTTTCTAACGTTTGTATTGTACATTATTTATATTACCATCTGTACGAATGTTACAGTGTCAAAGTCGAGTTACATCGGTAATCCGAGCCCGGCGCCGCCCAATGATGTGAGCTTCTACAGCGTGGAGATGGACAACGGCGGTCGGGGCTACATAAGCTACGACAGCAATCCGAGTCCGGCGCCTCCCGTCATCGGCGATCCATCTGGCGGGCCTTACTACCCCACGTCGATGGGCTCGACTGGTCATATAATGGGCGGGCACTTGGTGGGTGCTGGTACTGGCACCCTGACGCGCACCAGGACGCTGCCGCGTCCTGTACCTCCGCCCGACGTTACCGTGATGACCGCGGGCACCAAGTCGCCGATACCGCCGTCAGTACCGCCGCCACCGGCCACGTTCGCCCGGGTCGGCGCCAACGGTGGGTCCCATTCGCACCCGCATTCGCACCCGGCCCCCCCGCCACCGCCCTGCCAGAGCCACCCGCTGTCAACGTTCGCGGCAACACCGAGTTATTCCGACATCGATGGCCATCTTGTCTGAGGCTCACCAATCTTCGGGCCCAGCTCGGTGCGCGGCAAATACCGCGCCGTCGCCCAGGACGACGACGAGGATTGTCGACCGGTCGCGGTCACGGAGAGGAGCACGCGTCTTTGAACGACGCGGAGTGTCGTGATGACGGATCCTCTTCTAAATCATTCGCATCGTTGAAATCGTCACCGATCATCTCCCTGAGCGACGACGAGCAGGTTCGCGAACGACGGCATCACGGCTTGAAGATCCTACAGCACTCATCATCATGCATCTAAACAATCTCCGAGGACTCTGTTTGGTGCACGAGAACGAAAGTGTGTAAATAGAAAAAGACAGAAAGGGAGAGAATGAAAAGGATACTGAGAGACGAGAACGGTGCACCAGATAAACATGCTGTAAACACGCCTTTCCCTTCCATGCGGCTACTTTCTAGATGAGAGGAGACATGCGCGGGGCTCTCCTATGCGATTGAATTCTAATCTTAGGAATATATGTATAATCGAATGAGCGATGGCGATCCTAGAGAAAGAGAGAACGATCACGCTAGCACGCGTGAGCGTACTCCAAAAAAACCTCGAAGGATGATTTTACTGTTCCATTTCCGCTATTCTGCCTCTTCCCCCAACTTTACCATTTCTCCCAGACAGCAGACATGTCCAAAAGACATCTAAAAGACGACTTAAAGACGTCTTAAAGTCCTTTAGACATCTTCAAGACATCTTTTGGCCTTTTCGTGCTGTCTGGGTACTCTAACTCATTGTCTTTGTCTGCTCGCCTTAGCGTTAGTTGATATCCGCTAACACAGCGATCATAGCGTAATCAATGCTTACGATCGAAGCTCCAAATCGATATACCGATTTTATCGAGGAAAGTATATTTTCTGTAAATACACACGTAATCAGAAAGATAGATGAAAAAATACTCGCGGCAATAATTTCGTTCTTTGGTTACTTCATGTCAGTATATATTTATCGTAACAATTATGTTTAGATATCACTATGCAGGTATCAACGACAGTCGAGAAATTCGCGAGACATCTTTGAAATGTCACCCGAAAAGTGATTTTCTTCACTCCGAACGTGTGATTGACGCTGAAATAATTCTAAATCTGAAATCACAGATCTTCACGATCAACACTGATATTATTATTGTCAGTATAAATATCAAACGGATTTACATCCGTTTTCCTTGGTACTAGAATAGCTAACCCCATTCCATAGCTTAAAGTTGGAAGGACGAAAATTTCGAAATATTTGATTGATCTCATATTATAAGGAAAAGTATAGATTAAATTTGTTATTAAATTATCAATAGAAAAATCGTGTTAATATAGCATTAAGCATTATAGGAAAATATTATAAAATAATGCTGAGTAGCATTTATACTGTATTTTACATGCAAAATGTTATTTTTCTCTTTCAATTTTTAACTTGCAAGTCCTATTTTTAGAATTTGCAATATCCCTCCTTTACATTTATATAAGTTTATCCATCTGTCTTCCAATTTATAGGCTGAATTGGTTATTCCAGTTCCAAGGTATTGATACAAGTTTTTCATACTTATGATTATCACGCACAATCACTGATATTGATTTTCGAAATAGTGATAGCAATGTTAATTAATGACCGCACAATATTGCCCCTTTAGAACTCACAGCTACGCAAGAGTGGGCATATCCGTCATGACCGTCCATTGTTTACTTTCGCGTCGATAAGTCGGTTTATCCCGACGATTCGATGTTGAGGGAAACGAGACAATCGTTATTACAAAGAGGAACGCTTGGAAAATCGAAAGAAACGCGGCGAGATTAAACTTTCTTTCCCCTCCCGTCCTCCATCCGTGTCGTTTATGATCCTATTTGAGTTAACGGCGTCTCTTCGAACACACAATCCACGGTACTAGATAGTCAAATTTAGCGTTAAATGTGCGGCGGTTTGATCTCGAATCTCGACATTTCCATTCCATTGGTGAAACACCATCTAATGCCAGGATATAGCCATTTTTATCACTAAACGGCAAGAAAATCCGAGTCCATCATTTTGCGTTTTACGAGGGCATTCAGGATCTTGCGATCCCTGCGAGAACAGGTAGATGAGCCTGAAGTCAATTGTAACAAAAGAGAATTATATTATACATTATAGTTAATATATCCCTGAATCACATTGAATTATAGAGAGCGCACGAAAATTTTGAAATATTTTTTTAACTTACGACTCGTTAAGAACGTTCCTTTTTATATTCGACTTTTATATTCCTCTTGACACTTGGACTCTTTAAATTGACTTCAGACTATTCTGTATATCGCGTAGAAAAAAAGACTTACACGGAAACCTAAGGCATGCTGAGAACTTTACTGATCCGTTATTTCTAGAAAATGAACCGCAACCTCTCGAATACGTTATTAGCATAGTGTAATTTGCATATCATAATTCGCACTTACGAGTTGTTCATTTACTTATGTTGAAGTTACTTGCCTTGCTTATGTGTATTATACAGTTGCGCTGCGATTCTTGTCTTTTGCGAGTAATTCTTACAAAATGAAAAATCAATCCGACACGTATCGTACGTAGAAAACAGAGTTTTCACTGCCGATCCTAAAGTCAATACTATAGATAGTCCATTGACCGCGTATACATGTTGATAAATATTTTTATCTTCTTAAACACACACACATACACATAATATACATAAACACATGTAAAATGTATATTAAACGGCCATTCGCCGTATCACGCCGATTTTTACGATGTTAATCGCTCATTAAAAACCTACGTACATCCCAGACAGCACACATGTCCAAAAGACATCTAAAAGACGACTTGAAGACGTCTTAAATCCTTTAGACATTTTTTGGCCTTTTTTTGTGCTGTCTGGGATTTGTGTTTACTGATGACTCCAACCAACCGAGATAATGAGAGGTCCAAGTTTCTCGTCACGAGAACGAGTCGAGTTTGCGTTTTCACCCAGACAGCACAGAAATATCCGAAGGACATCCATAAGATGATCATTAAGGATATTGAGGATATCCACAGATAATCCGTTTTACGTTCTTCGGACATTCAGCGAACGTGGTATATCTGTTTGAAATTGATGGACATGCTTTAATCCCTAAATAATAATATAATTTATCTATTTCAATATATAAAATTTTATCTATTCAATTATAAAATTTTACATAAAAATTTTATTTATAATTTATACTCGCATATTACACTTTACATTTTAAATAGATAATGAACGGATTATTGTCGTTTATTGGCCGACATTTATTTGTCCGACTTATAAAATCAATTTAATATCTGAAACTCTTGCATTGAGATTAGAAATTAAATTGAACAGTATATTTTTAATCTTATTTGTTACTTTTCGCAAACTTTATATAATTCTCATAACTAAAACTTAAATAACACATCCTTGCGTGCTCGCGCGAAAGTCCTTGACGTCCAAGATCGGACATTTTGTGGTCCAAATATTGGCCGTTAGCGGATGTCCCGAATCGAATGTACGATGAACGGTCATTCATGTCTATGGACGTGCGGACGTAAAATGGACATAAAATGAATGTCCATAGAATGTCCTGTGCTATCTGGGCAGGAATGCGTTTAAAAGTGCGTTAAAAGTATGAATCGAAAAACCAGAATACGATATCAAGGTACACGACCGGTGCAGACTCATTCGAGTCGTCGACATCGCAATTTCGGTCTCAAATTCGCGATCAATTGTTACACGAGATGAAGATACACGAGACGAGAGAATGGGATTCTTCAAGGAGGAACAAAAGAATGGGGAGCCATCCCAGTGAATGTCTTGGCGTAGTGATATCTCGAACAAAGACAATAGTACATAAGTTTAAATTGCTACATGATTTTTAGTTAAGGGTATAAAGATACTCTACCGACAGCGCGAGGGAGATATTCGCGTCATGCATGATTATCGCGGATGCTCGTATTATTAGCTAAATGTTCGACACATATACATATATTTTTGCATTTATTTCCAATTACTAATTATGATTAAAACTAATGTAAATAGTGTGCGATAACGTCTCAGTGTTTCACGCGGTTGAGAGAGAGAGGGAAAAAATTAAAAAAAAAAGCCGAGAAAAAATCAAGTAATTCAAATGGATCATATGAGGGTCTTCACTATTACCTAGGCTATAAACGAAGTATTGCTTAGAGAAGGTAATAATGCTGTATATCCGCGCAAGGAGGAAGAAATTAAATTCCCGTTGATTGGACGAGACAGCGTTTTTTCCGTTCTTCGTCGAAAGCCTAAGTAGTCAGCGTATATATATTTTTGAAAAAAAAAAAAAATGATGATGACGACGACGAAACTCGATGCGTTTGGCCTATCGTAAGAGGGGGAGGGATATATATTGCCACAAGGGAGCCATGTAACGCACGATGCATTTGCGTTCCGGCGGTAAAGGGCTGTGACAATGAGAGGTGTAAGTCCCGAAGACATCGCGAGTCTTTCGATTGGGAGAACATCATTGTCGCCGATGATAGCAGCTCGCGACGATTTACGATAATTATAATAATTGTTATCATTTTCGCTTACATAAATATATATATATATATATATATATAAAATTCCATTGTTCGTTCCCGCGCGAAATCCTGTCTACTCGTCGGCGCGATGAGGTCTCCCTACAATGGTGTTCTTAACCAGGGATCGCAAAAGAAAGGGAAGAAGAAAGAAAAAAAAAAGGAGCGATGGGAAAAGAGATCTTCCGGCATCTTTCACATCTCACTACGGACGGTGAGGAATTGTTTGTAGGAAACAATTATACTTTATCCGCCCGGACGGTCACGTGCGTCACATCGCTCATCGCGGAGAGATTGTTTGAAAGTTTTATGAATAACGTTTTTCGTAGCGTACGCATATATATTGTTGTTTCTCATTACAGCGATTATTTGTTAACACAATAGATTCTACGAAGCTTATAAGACGAAAAAAGAGAGAGGAGGAGAGAAAAAAAAGAAGAAAAAAAAAGAGGAAGAGAAGAAGAGATAGAGAAAGAGAGAGAATGTATTGTTAAACCGCCGTTGTATATGGAGCCGTACAGTTCGGCTTAGACTGATGATAAGAAATTCACGTATGCTCAATTAGAGATGAACATGTTCGCGCATAATTAAGAGTTCTATTTACATATACATGTTTTATATTTGTAATTAAAAAAAAAAACAAATCATCTATACTTAATATTACCTGAAGATTATTATTAGATTTATGTAATCTCCAAAGTATTTGCTCATCAAAGTGCTAGGCATGTTAGACGGACCGCTATTCGTCCAAAATGGTACCTTGGAGATGGACATACCATCTAACACGTATGATATTTGATATTTTACATAATAATAATGATAACACTTGTAATTTCGTTGATTACTCTAAGACATAGTCAATCCTAATTATACAATCATTAAGGATATGGAAAAGAATCAATTAATCGTTTTACATGTATATATATAAATATATAAACGTATAATGTACATAGCACTTAGATAGACACGAAAGGAATGAAAGAAATGAAAATATTTGAACGAATTATATCAAACTACGAAAAAAAAAAAGAAAAAAAACGAATCGAGAGAGCTTTTGTATACTAGATGTATATTCACTTTATATATCGTTCTTTTTATCGCGATGATATAATTATCGATGATAAATAGAGATTAACGACAGCACAATTGTTTCTAAAAAATGCGACGAAATGATAAAAAACGCGAGTATCGCGAATCGATGACGAAATACAAAAAAAGGAAAAACGAAGAAGATCGCATCAGGACGAGTATGCGAATAATGCACGAGAGACATTACAAAAAATTGTATCCGTTCCAAAATTGATATCGCCAGTGTTCCACCGTCTTTGCGTCGCGCCATGTTTTTTACGACGACGGTCTTTTACGACAATTTTTTATTACGAACCGGGCTCTACTAATCTACTTTTTCACGCGTAGGAGATAATTTTTTATCCCTTTGTGCCGAGGGTTGCGCCAATAATCGAAACGAAAGTACGAGTTGTACTCTTCCTTCCCTTTCAAATTTGTACGTAACTATTATCGCTGCGACTGGTCTAAGTGTTGCTTCCGTTTTATGTGCCAACCGATCGATGTTGTTCTTCGACATGTGTAACATACCGTGTGTTAATGCGAAATGAGAACTATTACGAGAAAAAAAAAAAAAACACAAACAAATGATTAGCACCGCGGTCGACGGAAATTTCTCGGCGCTGCTTCTCCGAGTACAACAAAAATCAAAAAACGAAAGAAAATAAAGAAGAAAGAAAGGAAGAAACGGAGAAAAAGAGAAGATGGAAAATAGAAGCGAAAATGAAAAGCTCTCTGATCGGCGTAACGATCGATGTAACATAATTGAATGCCCACGATTAACTGATTAATGTACATATACATAGTATTTTTACATTCTAATTCTAAATTACATTTCCAATTCTAAATGGTATACACAACACTACACTCACTGTGAGCTTCGCTCCGTCATCTGTGTATTTGTTCGCGTTGACGACAGCTGTTTGTCGGTCCATCCCTCGTCGAACTAGATGTATTTCGTACAAAAATGCATTTATAACGAGATTATTGCTCATCCCCCTTTCTCTGTTTTTTTTTTTTTTAATTCCCGTGCACTTTCGCGCTGCTGCAAGACGTTCAATAAATATATGCCTTGTGCCTTCGCCGCACCGTTACTTAAACCGTAATATATAAGACAGAACGAAGGTAGAAGAGAAGAATAACCTTGGGTGCGATGCATTTATAACTTGTTTTTGAGACATGTTCGCGCGATTTGTCTGAATTGTACTTGTTGTCAAAATTTGTAGCAGGATATCGATCTTATTTTCAAGATATAAAAAAATTAAAAAGACATGTTATTTTTTTACATATTATTTGTTTAAAATATGATTACGTGTTTCTCGATCATTGTCGCACGGTCTTCTACAGAACTTAACGATGTGATTTATGTTCGAACTACTGCCAATATTTTTTACATTGATATTAAAACAAGAGCCATAAATGGTTGGTTTATATTTGCATACATAGAAACAGAGCGAAGCTCGACACGCTAGTCCTTAATTTAAAACCAAAGTAAAAGCAACATTGTGTAGCGTTTAAGAATCTCTATTACGTATACACACACCTGCGTGTCTATACAGACATAATTATAATTAACGATTCCAATCATTGTAATTAGATAAATGAACTAACCGATAAGCAGATAGGTAAAAATAAGCCACTCATTATGTGTATCATCTTGTTTTTCATTCGTAATTTTTCACTACACGATTAACATTTTACCTAGGGGAGCCTTTCGTCAGCTAGGATTATTCCGTATCTGTATGTCTGTATATTGTTTTCTATTGCAACTATTAAAAACTGATTGTCAACTTATAAATCGGTCTTTTATGTCTTTTTT